>NW_010972629.1:368429-380919 GCF_000737465.1 Haliaeetus leucocephalus
GGTGGCGGCGCCCTTGCCCGCCGTTCCGCCCCCGACCGGGCTGGGGTTGGGGTTGGGGCTGGGGCTGCCGCCGCCGCCTCCCCCCCTGGGGCTGCAGGGACCCGCCGCGCCGCCGCCGCCCGGCGCCGGGCCTCCCGCCGTGCTTCGGGAGGCGGTGGAGGCGGTGGTGAGGAGCTTCGCCAAGCACACGCAGGGCTACGGCCGCGGTGAGCCGGGGGCGGGCGGGGGAGGAGGGGGCCTGGGGGGCTGAGGGCGAGGGACCCGGGGGGAGACCCTTTTCCCGTACTTGGCCCCTTCTCGCCCCGTTTCCTCCGTGTCGGACACCCCACCCCGGGGCCGCCCTCCTGCTGCCCTCGCCCAGGGCTGGCTCCTCTGCAGCTTGAACTGGTTTCTTCCTCCATCTTATTCCCCACCGCCTTCTCCCAGGGCATGGGATCCTCTCCCCTCTCCCACGCAGTCCGTGCCCCAGGGCTGGGACTCTTCTTTACCCCTTTTCCTTCCCCCCGGCCCCACTCTGGAGCCCAGGCGCCCTATGTCCCATCTCATTGCTGTAGGGTCTGGCATCTTCTCAGGGTGTTTCCCTGTCAGTTCCCCCTTTTCCTTCCAGCCTCGTGTCCGGGATTATCCCATCCCAGTCCTCCTTCCCCATTAATTCTCCCGTGTCTGGGATTCCTGTTGTAACCCATTTTCCCGGGTCCATGCTACCCTTCCCCCTTCTATCTTCTCCAGCATGAGCTTTAAGGTGTGGACCTCTCCAAGACCCTCTTCCTTCCCTGGAATTTGCCTGGCAGCCTTGTTGGGTGAGGGCCCTGCTTCCCTTTGCTTCCCACCACCGAGCTTTGAACAGCCTTTCCCTGCAGATCTATGATGTAGAGAAAAGAAGAGAATTGGGAGCCTCTCCCGTGGCTGTATGTTCCCTATCCCAGTGGTGTTCAGCTGGTGGTTTGCCCATGCGATGGGTTATAAGAGTGACCGAGGAGTCACCCTTGACTGTTGTCATTAGGTTCAACGTCAGTAATAAGCGTTTTGTGCCATTTGTGGAGACTTTTCCAGCGTCTGCTGCTGTCTCAACCCTCGTGCTTGGGATTTCCTAGCCCTGCAGAGTGAGCTCATATGGTTTGGGTGATGTTAAAGGTGAGCGTGGGGAGGAAAGGAGGATCCCTGCTCCAGCCCGATCTATTTGGGGCTGCTTGTGCCAAAAACGTGAAAGTGAGTAAAGTAAAACTGCCGAGTCCATGGCTTCTCTGAGTCCGCCTTTTCCCTAAGGAGTCTCATGGTTTCAGGGGTCAAACTAGAGAGACATTCACAGATCTCTTTTTCTTAGAAAGCTCTGTGGCCTCTTAAATGCAAACATTTGTTTTTATGGTATCAACTGTTTCCAGATACCTGATTTGATGTGGTTTTTTGCTTTTGTAAATCAGGGAAAGAAGACAAGGTAGGGGTAGGCAAGTATATAGGTGACCCCGAAGGCAGGCGTAGGAACTTGAGCTGGGCAGACAATTCCCTAGCTTGTGGTTTAAAGCTGAGGAGGTTTCGTGCTTGTGCTGTGCCTGTAACAGGTAAACGTGTGATAAAGTTAAGAGAAAGTGGAGGGTGTTTATTTTTTTTAATGTTTTTTAGATGCTTTTTATGTTTTTAAGAAGGAGGACACTTCTTGTGTGGTAGTGATTTAGTCCTCTGTATGTAATTCCTTTACTTCAACTTGATGTTGTGACAAAAAAAAGCTCATTTCTTTCAATGAAGGCAGCAGCGAAGAGGGCTCTGTTGGGCAATCCTTGCCTGTTCCTGGTGGCCGCAGTTTTCCTGGGATCCCCCTCAGTTCTGTGCTGTGCACAGCTGCACCCTATTGATGAAAAACCCCGTGGCTGGGAGGAGAAATCAGCTCTGCAGGCTGCTGGTGCTGGAAGAGGCTGTTGCGGGGGTGTTAAGTACTCCACCACACTCCAGCACCACGGGGCTCCAAGTATTGCATCAGAGGCGCCCAGTCGTGTGAGAGCCCCCGGAGGAGGCTCAGATCTGGGTTTCTTGTAGACTCCTTTTTGTTTAGAAAAGAAAAAAAAATAAAAAGTACGGAAGCAAGAAAAAAGGTTAAAGCACATATTTTACTGGCCCTGTGATGGAAAGAATCTTCCACCCCACCCGAAAGGAGACACTTTGCAACTATTTTGAGTTCCTGGCTTCTTCCGGCTACGGCAGCAGGTCCAACAGAGGCGGTCATAGGCTTCCAAATGGTGAGTGCTTGGCAGTCGGCGCCACCGGCATGCGGGGGGACCGCTGCTCATCTGGCTCCGGAGCAACTCGGCACCATGTGGAATCACTTACTTTTCTGTATTTAATATGCAAGTCAGATGTGCTATCATATACACAACGCTGGGATACGGGGTTATGCTCCAAAGCAATAAACAGATATGAGTGATGGTCAGAGCAGGCTCTGCTTTGTGTCTCCCGGCTTCTCTTTGTCTTTTCTCGGAGTGGCAAATCTAAAGGGTAAACCTCTGACAGGAGCCGCCCCATGTGGGTTAAGCTGTGCTCTGTAAATCTGTGGGTCTCCCACAGGTGGGTGACAAAGTTTTTCTAGAAGATCAGCATTTCCAGTTCCTGCCCTCAGAAATGCAAACAGACAGACTAAAAGGTATCGACTGATGCAGATAATAAGAGTTCCAGTGTTTTAAGCTGGTAGAGAGACTTGCTCTACTTGCAGGCATTTAAAATACCTTTTACAGGTTGAGTTTCCCATTAAACATGACCTTGTGTAAGGTGCAAAGATAACATCACCTCTTCAGCATCTTTACCTACGTTCAAACCATCCAGTTGTTTTTCTTTCTCCCTAGCCCGAGCTGTTGTGTTTCGTGTTCCATAAGGGATTAAAATCCTTCAGGGTGCAGGTGTCCCTGCCTTCTTGAGGACCGTCCTCTTGCAACTGTGAGACACAACAAGATTTAGGATGCTTTCTGTAAATGAAAGCAAACTTCACATCTCTTGCTTCTTTCCCCCACATTGCTATTTTGTGATTTAATGGGAGGAGGGGGTGAATGAGCAAGGCTGAAAATCATCGATCCGGAGCAAATACAGACTAAGATTTCACTTAGGATTCAGCACACTGTAGCGCTCAGCCAGTATTTGTCTGCTAAATACGACATGTGCAGCGTTGTAGCTGGAGCTGCGCTGGGGAGGAGAGGGCAGATGGGCAGGCCTCTGTGTGTAGTGGCACGGTTTGCTTTCCAGCCTTATAAAAGCATATTGTTCTGAAGCATTTGTAGAGTTTCAATTAGGTATTTTAGTCTCTCATCTCCTAAAACCATCCTGCCTGCGGCAGCTGGAAGTGTTGAATCCAGTCTGTGAAGAAAACCTCTTTTGGATGCTTCTCAGCTGCCTGACCTATTGCTCCAGTTGCTAACGAAGTACCAGCCAGCGTCTGGCATAGAAGAACCCTTGTCTTGGGCTGAAAACAAAATTCCGTGCCCGTGCACGTGTTGCATGGCATTTCCTCATTAACCTGCTCTTAATGCCAACTTCTCAGACTTCACTAAATTAAACCAAACTATAATTTCTCTGAATTTTCAGAGTAATTCTGTGTGTCGTGGGAATTTGCGTTGCCTGATGTAGCTCGGCTTTCTCTGCAGTTTCTTGTGTGGTCGCTGCTGTGAAGTCTCAGTTGCCCTGTGCCAAAGAATCCCTGAAGCCGTTATTGAATTGGGCATTGTCTCTCCAAATCTGTTGGGGATTATGTGCATGACTTACACTGTCCCTGGGAAGGGAATCTGCCTGGATGGATGGGAATTCTGTCTGGGTATTGGTGCACTGGAGAACTGGCAGTGAACTGTGTATTGTTTGTATGGCTTTTTGTTAGTCTTCAGTGGAAAATTGCCTGTCTTGCATGTTTCATCAAAAAAAAAAAACCCAAACCAAACCCCAAATTAAACTTGAAAATAATCCAAAGCGACTGCTTTATGAACAAATGCCCTGAAAAGCCTGTGGTTGAAAGAGAAGGGAAATGCTTAGTGAGGAACTACTGTGCTAGTGACTCCTCGCCTGGCTTCATCTTACAGAACGTAATAAAACAAAAGGCTCAAGCTTACTGTCTTCCTGAAAGCTGCCTGGCTGAAGACCTAAAAAGTTACAGCACTGTGTGGGCAACCGAAAAGCTAAGCCAGGGTGGCTTGTGATGGTCTTGGCACCTCAGGTTTCACGCGTGGCCTCAAATTAACCTCCCTTTTACATCTTACCCTGGGAGATTTTGAGAACAGCAGCCCCGTCTCGCTTGGTGCTCTGCCTCGGTGCTTGCTGCGTTGCATACAGCTCCTCACAGGAGAGCTTGTGTGGGGATTTGGAGATATTTTTCTTGTTTTGCTTAAAAGGAGAACTCTGGAGTGGAGTCCTTTTAACAGCTTTTGCATTAGTGAGGAGTTGTTGTAATCTATTTTGCAGATCGCCTTGCTTCAAAGCAATTGCTGAGATTAAAAAGGCTGAGAGAAGTAGTGCTGAGAAAGAGCTGAGGGCAGGCTTTTCCTACAGCTACCTGTCAAACTCTTCAGCACAGAAAGAAGCTTAGAGGAAATTCGTTGGGACTTAGAGCATTAGACACTATGAGGGTCATTTTTCTTGCCCAAACCTTGACAAAATAAAGGGTGGGTAAGCAAAGGAAGTCCTTGCAGCACTGGGGATTAAAAAATGAGGAGAGTGGCAGGACAGCTGGCTCATTGTTACAGCAAACACTTCTAGTTCTTGCATGCATATTAAAATAAGAATTTAATCTCATGGATTTAGGCTGCACGCCGATTGCCGCAAGGGCTGCGTGCATTAGTTGGCTGTGCATGGTGTGGACTAGCTGCTGGGTCGTTAAACTTGAGTAAGTGCTCAAACCCTGTCTAACAAATTTGGTGCTCCAGAAGAGGTGCCTGCTTAAAAACGACTTCTCCTTACAGAAAAGACTGTAATTACCAATGTCAATGAGGGCTAACATTTTAGGCTCTGGTTTCCTAACTGGGATGGAAAAACCACTTACTATAACAATGCTAATCCTGGTCTTAGCCTGTGATTCACTGTTTGGTTATGCATCCTCCCACGGCGAATGGCACAAACGAGATTCTCCAATTAGATGTTTCTATTCTCCTCTGTTCTGTTACACACTCTCTGTGTCGTGTTCCCACCCAAATTACAGGGAGTTCTGCCAGAAGGCCTCAGCTGGGTAGCTTTACGCCTTGGGTCACTTCTTGTGTCTTCATCATGTTGTTTTGAGCTAGGTACATGATGTTCAGCGTAAAGGCAGGTGGTTTCTACAGGTCTAACAGTGCACACACAGGTCAGCTGCTTCATTTTTATCTTAAATGTAAGAATGTCAGTATTGAGGATCAGCTGAGGCAGGTGAGCGAACCTGCTGAGCTCGTTGACAGCCCTCTCATGGAGGAAAAAACGCCTCGCTGCCCTGCTGCTCTGCAGCCTTTTTCAAGTCCTCTTCTGAAAGCTTTTCCCTAAGTTTGTTGGAATGAGAAGAGCTTTTCTGTAGGAAGCTTTGTTTTATAACTCGGTGGTTCTCCTTACGTTCCTCTTGCTGGGAGAGGTGTGCTTGTGTTGACATCATGCACCTACAGCTTCCCTTGAAGCTGATGGTTTTTAATACAAGATATAACTGAGCTCCCTGGACAGGGCCCTGCTTGCGTAGGTGGGAATACACTGAACATTTATGCCGTGCTGTTTCTGGATGTGGCCGTTCCTGGCAGGTGATACCTGAGGAAACCAGCTTCCCAGGCTCTTGTTTTCTGTGTCTGAACTCGATTCTACTTCTGTCTCCTCAGTGAATGTTGTGGAGGCCCTTCAGGAGTTCTGGCAGATGAAGCAGTCGCGTGGAGCTGATCTGAAAAACGGAGCCCTCGTGGTGTATGAGATGGTCCCTTCCAACAGCCCCCCTTATGTCTGCTATGTCACCTTGCCGGGAGGGAGCTGCTTTGGCAGTTTCCAGGTACGATGGCTTGGTTGGAGGCTGTCCCTGTTGCGTAGCTCACTCTTTAAAGCAGTCTAACTCGGGTGCCCTTAGAATCTTTCCCCACCAGAATTAGTGCTCAAATACCTTTCTGCACTGGGCACAGCGTTAACGTTTTCCTGCTGATTTGAAGCATGTGAATGACATGGGTCTGACTGTAACCCTCTAATTTCAAGCTGGCTAGTAAGCATTCCTAATTGCCCATAAAACCCCACCCGACTTCAATCCGGGAAGGCTGGGCTGTAAATTTTACTTTGCTGTATGTACTGTATTCCCTACACATGACTGACTTGGACCTTAGCAGAGCTGAGGTAAGATATGTGGTATCAGAGAAAACTGTTAGTTGGCCGGTTTTGATACTTTGTTCTCCTTCCTAGGATTAAGCACTGGGATGTATTTACATGATGCAGCTCGGACAAACTGGTAGAGTAGTATTTCCTTGCAAGGGCTCTGGATTTGACCCCGAACCTCTTCTCAAGGTGCCAAAAGACTCTAGAAATCAAAGCATAATATTGGATCAATAGTTTCTCCCCTCATTCTGTTTAAAAGGAAAATGTCCAACCCAAATACCTCATCCGAAAGATTAAGGTCCAAAAATCACAATGGGTCCTGACTGCATTTCAGATTCCTTTGCTGCAGTGGCTTTAGGCAGTTACTCTCTAGTCTTGGTTTGAAGAATGTATCCAAAAGAAACAGTTCTAGCAGCTACAGGGTCTACCCATCCTGAAGAGCGGTCCTTGTGCTTAAGAGTAATTTTGTTACGTTTTGGTTTTAAGCTAATTAATTTTGTTGATGATCTGACTGGTGGCGTTTCCTGATGCAGATACTATGTGCTGAGTTCAGCTGCCTGCCTAATTTTTTTGTTTAGCATGGTTGGGATAGCTGTGGTTTAAAACTAGCTCCTAATGATTTCAGGATGTCTGAGAGCACGACTTTCCAAAACTACACAACACTGCCACCTAATTCCTATTTCGTGTGTTGGGGGGAGAAGTTCGGAGCATGAGGCCAAGGGGATCTTGGTCATCTTGCTGTCTTTCTGTCCTGAGAAGTCCTCTTTCTTGTCTCTCCTCAGTTCTGTCCAACCAAGGCTGAAGCCCGAAGGAGCGCTGCGAAGATTGCACTAATGAACTCAGTCTTTAATGAGCATCCCTCCCGGAGGATCACAGATGAGTTCATTGAGAAGAGTGTGTCGGAGGCCCTGGCATCTTTCAATGTAAGGTTTTTCAATGCCCAGACGGCTGCAGTTGATGGGGACGGATTGACTGGGGAAAAAACCTCAAAACATGGGAAGAGAAGTTTTCTTTTACATCTGGAACTCTTTATGGCAGGTTTTTTTTCAATGACTTCTGAGTATTAAAACTTTAACTGTAGCTCTAATTCTTGTTCTCCTGCTTCTCCTCCCACACAGTCTCACACTCTACTCGAGTTTGATTGTGCTGCCCTCATATCAGGCAGGACAGGATAATAAGACTGAGATGTTGATTCATGTGGCCCTTCTGTGACCAGCTTGTCACATTGGCTAGTTTTCTTTAAACCAAATATTTTCCAGAAACTTTAGTTTCTAGCGGTGGGAGCTTTGCATTCTTCTTTTACTGTCCCACTTATACCTTATCCTGGAGGGAGTTCTTGCTGTGCAGTCACATGGCACTTGATGGTACCCAGAGTATGGTAAGAACTTTGAAATCACCATAATGGGCTGCAGAAAAAATCCCGTTTCAAGCAGCATTGCCAAAAGCAGAGCGGGCTCTGTTGCTCCGTGAGAGCTGTAATGAACGATGCAAGTATTCAAGGCTGAATTAGACCAGTAAGGTGTCTGCAGGCACGAGGCTGAGGTGTGTAAGGCTGTCCTCCTTAATCTGACCTGGAATTACTGGAGTGGAGCTGATGTAGCAGAATTTGAAGGTACCAGGTGAGCTGCACTTGCTCGGGAATTGCAGCTCTTAAATGAAATGTCTGTTGCAGGGCAATCGAGAAGAAGCTGATAATCCCAACACTGGGATCGGTGCTTTCCGCTTCATGCTGGAATCCAACAAGGGAAAATCGATGCTGGAGTTCCAGGTACTGTTCATAATTTAATTACACAGTTCAGGCAGTGGGTGGTTTGATCTTTCAGCTACATTTATAGTGCTTTGTGTTCAAAATAAAAGTGGGGCTTTCCTCTTAGAACACAATTCAGGATTTGTGGCACTTTCAGGTGCTGGTATAGCCACAAAATACTTTGAATTGGGCTTCTCTCTGTAAACGCTCTTTGATGTTTGCATGGCTCAGTATTGTGAAAGGGTCGTGCATTCTTCTGATCCAGTGTTTTCAGTGCCATAGTATTTAGATAACTGGTGCTGGAGGTCCAGGCGGTATATCCAGGTACCTTAACTCACAGCATTAAGTGAGCCGTTTCATTTGTGATGTTTATCCTCTCCCTGTAAAATGGGAGAGATCTGGCTTCCCTTAGGAAAGCTGGTGAAGATCTTTCATCCAAAGACATTTTGATTGTGGAATTAGGAGTCTTGATTACTGTCGTTACATGCCCTCAAACCACAGCATTATCTGAGCAGTCTTCGTATCCTACTGAAATATGCTCAGTCTGTCTCTCGTTACGACAAAACATCTGTGAAATGAAAAGTACAAACTGCTGAGGGAAACTGCTATAACACTTATCAGTTCTGGTTAATGGGGCAGAAGGAGTCCGTGCAGAACAGATGACTGAGAACTGAGATTCTTCTGGGCTTTATTCCAGCCTTTCCGAGGAAATCGCTCCTATGAGTGGAGCAGAGCAGCCAGGTAACGAAGACTGTTTAGAGCACTCTGAATTCCACATGTGACTTGATAGCCTTTGAGCATGCTCCTTGTTGTCAAGCAGGACGTCTATCCCCGCATGTACAGATATATCGTTATGACAATGCTTTGAGATTCGTGAATCCTTTTAATTTAAACTTGGGTTTCAAAAGTAACTCGAAATGATTCTTGTGCAGATGAGTTGACTGTAAGCGCACCAACTGGAACTGGATTTTTAGAAGAGGGGAAATTAGACTGTAACTCTGCTCCAGACGGTGAAGCAGGCTTTGGAGGCATCTCAAAGTAGATGCCTTAAGTCTGTAGTGTCGCTGTATTTGGGGTTCTTTGCTGCAGGCAAACATTTCCCAAAGCCGACTTCTTGCCTGGCTTGTTTCCCTTGAATGGAAATAACTCAGTAGGCGGAAGACAGAAGTGTTTATATTAATGGGCCTGTTTACACAGGGTGACTCTGTTATGTATATTCCTTAGGCTGTGTTTGTGCTTGGGAAGCCTAACTAGTTGCTGCAAGTTTATGAAAGAAAATTTGTGTGGCCTTGAGAGAGAAATGTTTGCTTGGAAAATGTTGGATTGTCACCCGCTCTAGCTGATGGTTTAGCTTGGAGGTTGGGAGATAGGAGAGTCTTTCTTGCAGAATCCTGAAATCCCTGGGGCAGAGTGAAGCGTCAGCGTCTTTGTCTCCTCTGTAATCCACTCATCTCGTCAGGGGATTGTTCTCTAGTGGGGTAAGCCAGGCTTTGCCCTTGCATCCTGGCTCCTAGGACGTTGGTGATGCCTTCTGCCTCCCCCGCTTCTCTGGTTTTCTTGTCTTTTTGATAAATCTTAACTCATTAATGCTGGAATTCTTTTGTTCATGGACTCTGAGGTTGCAAACATACTCCGTGATCCTTGCAATTGCAAAGGACTGGGCATGATATTGCAAAGTCCTTGGCTTCTTGTTGCCATCGCTAGAAACTAGCTTGACTACTGGTAATGCTGAATCCTCATCCCCACATTTGCTCACAGCCTGACTGCCTCTTGTCATTGCAGGAGTTGATGACCGTCTTCCAGCTGTTGCATTGGAACGGCAGCCTCAAAGCCATGCGTGAGAGGCAGTGCTCACGGCAGGTGAGTCTGGGCTCTGGGTGTCTCGAGCAGTTGTACTCTAGGTGCGTTAGGGTCACAACAACCTTCTGCTTAAGGTCCCTTAGCTGGCTAGGAAGCCAGATGCTACTAAGTGATGCGTGTCCTGTGTAGTGACTTGTCTTTCCTAAGCTCCCCTCCATCTGTCCGTTACCACCAGGAGGTCCTGGCTCACTACTCCCACCGCGCCCTGGATGATGACATAAGGAACCAGATGGCCATGGACTGGGTGAACAGGGAGCAGAATAGCCCAGGGGCCCTTTCCAGAGAGCTGGCTTCGACGGAGAGAGAGCTGGACGAAGCCCGCCTGGCTGGGAAGGAGCTGCGTTTCCATAAGGAGAAGAAAGACATCCTGATGCTGGCAGCTGGCCAGCTGGGGAGCATGCACTCCTCCAACTGCTAGACTCTGGCGTGCAAGTTGTTCCACTCCCTCAGGCCTGCTAACACCTCCACGCTGACGGGATCCATCCCGTGTCACGTAAAGCATGTAACACCTCTTCCAGAATTGTGGCCCATTTGCACATTATAAAGAATTTTTTTTTTTTTTTTAAAAAAAGCTCCTGTACAGATTTTTATACCTTTTAATACTTGCTTCTAGACCTGCTCCTCAGCCCCCTATCTGCTAGAGAATTCCTTCTGTCACTTTTTTTTAAAGACGGCATCAAAAATGCAGCCTTTCAGTATTAACACTGAAGACCTCTGCTATACGTTGGTACTATGTAGTCAGCAGTATTCCATGAAATGTAGCACTTCTTCCAGAAAGCTTCTGTTCTTTGGAGCTGATGCATGTCATGCAGACCTGCTTTTTTTTTTAATTTTGCTTCTATAGTAGGGAGGGGGTGTCTATCAAAACTCCTTCTTGATAAGCACACTAATTTAAAAAAAAAAAACAACAAAACCAAACCACCAACACATTCTCTCTAACACTACAATGCAAGCTGTGTGGGGGAATGCTCCCAAGCACGTAAAAGGGATTTAAAACTGGGATTTTGTTTTGGCCAGACTTAAGTCTGGGGATCAGTCTTACAGCATTCCAGCTCCAAGCTCAGGCAGGATTTGCAGTTACCCCTATGACTGTCAGGTGGCTCTATCTGTTCCTGCTCTGGCTTTTTGCTTGTGGGGTAGGACATAGTTCATTCTCTAAATAATCCACCTAATAACAAACTACAAGGCCCTGTAGTACTTAAGGGATTGGACTTGACAGTTTAATTAAGTCTGCACCAAACAGAGCCTCCTGCTCTGCTCCTTTTCAGTCCTCTTCAGGTTCTTACAGTGCTTAGCCCAGCCTGGCAGGCTGGAGATGCTGAACTCCTAACCCAAGCACCAGCAGTCAGTGTGGCAGGGGTGAAGTGGCCAGTTTATTTCCCTGGAAATGGAGGGTTGGGTGTTTTTCGGCTTCCCCAGCCAAGTTGGGGAAGATGCAGAATTTTGAAAATCTTGCAAGAAATGAGAGATGGACATGCTGTTCTCTCCAGAGCAGCTTCCAAACCAAATGTCAGACTTGGCCTTTTCAAGGAAGGTTTAAAAAACCTTGCCAGAGTTTCAGAACTTGCTAGCAATAAGAGGGGAAAGGGCTTAGCTCCTCTCCCCAAAGAGCTCTGTGAATATAAGTCTTTATTAACTAGAACTGTGTTTAAGTCTTTGTTAACTAGAAGTGTGTTTAATCCTTTGAACCAGAGCACAGATCCAGCCCCAAGCAGCAAAAGCTCAGACTAGGGTTTGGCTTCAACTCTGCTTTGCTTCTGTCAGCCAGGTAAAGGGGCCTGACCCGTCACTGTGCCTAATTTACGCTGCCCAGCTCCCTCCGCAGCTGTAACACCTCCCCCCTCCCTCCCCCCCCCAAGAAACAGTTATTGGGGACAATTCTTAGGATTTCTGGTAGAGCAGAGGACTGAGTAGTTCTTCAAGGTCAGCAGATCACACAGAGCTTACCATTCCTCAGTGAGAACTTGTCACAGGAGGAAAGGAATCGCGTGACTGCCAGGCTGGACGAAACGAAGGCGTGGGCTGCGGGTTTTGGCCCCCCTGGCCCGGAACGTTTACACAGCGTAGCCTTGAACGAGGAGAGAGGGTGATGGTGAGAGCTGTGCCGCTGGCGGAGCTGGGAGCACCCGCTTCAGAGCGTGGTCCCTTCCTTGTCATAGTGGCGGTGGAGCAAAACATTGCTGAAACAAAAATATGTCTATGCACTATTTTTTGAGGTGAATAGTTCCCTATTCTTTGTACACGTGTCAGTACTAAATCTGTATGACGTTTAGATTTTTAAAAAGACCCTTTCTGACTTTAAAGTGTTCCTGCAGCTCAACTTCAGTCAAGAAAGTAGTGACTTGTTCAAAGTAATTCCCTTATATCCCTTCCTACTTTTCCAATACGTAGCCCAAAAGCGCCAGCAGCATCTCGGCGGGAATATAAATTGAAGACAGACTTCTTTCTTCAGTGCAGCTTTGAGCTTTCTCCGTTTTTTTCCCCCGGGTGGAGGTACAAAGCCTTCGGGATTCTGCGATTTCCACCAGCAGCCACCCCTTGCGCCCTCTCCTTTCTCTGCAGCAGCCTCTCGCACAGTATGTTTGACCACAGAGGCAGGGGGGGGTTCCGGGC
>NW_010972629.1:381349-390508 GCF_000737465.1 Haliaeetus leucocephalus
CCCCCAAGTCCCGGTCCAGTTCTCCCCCCCTCTCCCCACAAGCCGCAGTACCGAGCCTAGCCCGGGGGGGACGAGCCGCGCCCGGGGCCGTGGTCTGGGTCCCCTCCCCGGTTCCGACCCGCTCCCCTTTCGCCCGCAGAGAGCATCCACAAGCTGAAGGAGAAAGCCAAGAAGCGGAAGGGCCGAGGCTTCGGCTCAGGTGAGGCGCACCCGTTGCGATCTGTCCTGCGTCGGGCTCCGGGGTGTCCCCCACCGCTCCGGGCCTCAGTCTCCCGTTTTGGGTTAAACCCTTGCCATGGAGTCGCTCGGAGAGCGGTCTGGTGTAAACACCCCCCCCCATCTTTGTGCTTTTGGGGAGTTTTAAACGGGTTTGTGGTTGTCTGGGCCCTGTTGTCCTCCTGAGTGATGGCACTGGTCACCCATTTCTCTTTCTCCCCGCTTTGCTGCGCCCAGAGGAGGGCTCGCGGGCCCGCGTGCGTGAGGACTATGACAGCGTGGAGCAGGATGGCGATGAGCCGGGCCCGCAGAGGTGTGAGTATCATGGGAGGCACCTTCCCCGCACTCACCACGGGCACTTTACCAGAAGGAAGGGAGATGGTGGGAGAACGTGGGGGTCTTCGGCTCCGTATTGGGGTTCAGACCTGGCTGGGATAGAGCCCTTCCCCACCCTGCCAGGATTTATGTCAGGCTAAGCCAACAGCCTTGGTTTCTGAGGCTCCATCTCCCCACCCACGTACGGCTTGTGCTGTGCTTCACCACAGCTTTTGGGGGGGGGCCCGTTCCCTGAGACCCCCCAGGTGATGTGGGAGCACGCCCTGTACTTGGCATAACTCCTACCCCTTTCACACCACAGCGGTGGAGGGTTGGATTCTCTTTGTCACGGGGGTTCATGAGGAAGCGACAGAAGAAGACATCCATGACAAATTTGCGGAGTACGGCGAGATAAAAAACATCCACCTGAACCTCGACAGACGGACAGGCTACCTGAAGGTAGGCGGGGGTGGTCAGTATGGGCTGCGCTTGCCCCTCGAGCCTCTCGGCTGCTTCATCACCTTCATCTTGGCTTACGGGACATTTGAGCTTGTCCGCGTGGCAGCGGCTGGCTGCAACGCACGCTCATTCGTCCCCTTCCCTGGCTCGGGGGGGCACAGGGAAGGATTATTCCCATGTCCAGCGCTTCACTGAGCTCCCCCTCTGCCAGGATCTGCTGTGGCTCACGCTCCCTCCCTCCTACTCCTTAGGGATATACTCTGGTCGAGTATGAAACCTATAAAGAGGCACAGGCGGCCATGGAGGGGCTGAATGGCCAGGAGCTGATGGGGCAGCCCATCAGCGTGGATTGGTGCTTCGTGAGAGGGCCCCCGAAAGGAAAGAGAAGGTAAGGGCCGAGCTGCAGGTGTGCCAGTGAGCGACTGAGACTTCGGCGTGCTGGGGACTGGCTTATTTGCCTGGTCAAGAAAACTCTGGAACCCATGCTGGGGTGAATCACAGAAGGGTTTGGGTTGGGAGGGACCTTTGAAAGACCATCTAGACCATGGCAGGGACATCTCCCACTTGATCAGGTTGGTCCAGTCCAACCAGACCTCGAATGTCTTCAGTGATGGGGCATTGACCACCTCTCTGGGCATGCTGTGCTGGTGCCTCACCACCCTTGCCATAAAAAATTTCTTCCTTATGTCCAGTTTAAACTTACCCTCTTCCAGTTTAAAACTACTGTCCCTTGTCCTGTCACTACAGGCCCTTGTAAAAAGTCTCTCCATCTTTCTTATAAGCCCCTTTCTATATTGAAAGGCCACAGTGAGGTCTCCCTGGCGCCTTCTCTTCTCCCAACTCTCTCAGCCTCTCTACATAGCAGAGGTGTTCCAGCCCTCGCATCATTTTTGTGTCCCCCCTCCAGACCTGCTCTGACAGCTCCGTGTCTTTCCTGCACTGAGGACCCCCCGAGCTGGGCGCCGAGCTCCAGGGGGGTCTCACCAGAGCGGAGCAGAGGGGCAGAATTCCCTCCCTCAGCCTGCTGGCCATGCTGCTGGTGATACAGCCCAGGAGACAGTTGGCTTGCTGGGCTGCCAGCACACATTGCTGACTCAGGTCCCATTTGTCACCCACCTGTACCCCCAGGTCTTTCTCCACAGGGCTGCCCCCAACCCATCCATCCCCCAGTCTGCTGGTACTGGGAACTGCCCCCCCCCCAGGCGCATGACCCTCAGGAGCTTCACACCAGCCCACTCCTCCAGCCTGTCCAGGTCCTTCTGGATGCCATCCCATCCTCCCTCAGCCACATATCAGCTGCCCACCCTCCCTGAGGGTGCTTTTGATCCCCCTATCCATGCCACCGATGAAGGTATTATAGTCCCAGTATGAACCCCTGAGGGACACCGCTTGTTACTGGTTTCTGCTGGGACGTTGAGCCATTGACTGTAACTCTTCAGACGTGGCCATCCAGGCAACTCCTTGTCCACCCACCAGTCCATCCACCACACCCAGAGCTCTCCGACGTAGACCATATACAGGGCCCTACAGAAGTCTGGGTAGATGACATCAGTTGTCCACTGATGACACCACTCCATTGTAGAAAGCCACTAGATTAGAGAGAGTGAAATCATGGCATGGGCTGGAAATGCCAATAAGCCACCCCTGACACTCTCTGCCCCCTCTCTTCCAGGGGTGGGCGCCGACGGAGCAGGAGTCCGGACAGGAGACGCCGATGATGGATCCTCATTTCTACCTGTGCGTTCCAAGTCCAGACTGGGGGAACTGGGTGGGGGGAATCGGGGGGAATTTGTATGTTGGAGGCATGGCATTTGAGAAACAGCTGGAGGAGTAAAACAGTTCATTGCTTCAGCAGGTTTGCTTCTTACAAGATTTTATTGTTTTCATACAAGAAAACTCGAGTGAAGAAGCAAACACCTGAGGTTTCTGGGGGTTATTTTCACTTGTGTTTGTGGTGAATACAGCCCCTGAGCCCAGTTACGTACCAAACTATGACGTTTTTAAGCATTTTGTTACGCCTGTGAGTGACCTGGCATTTTGGTCACTCTTCTTTTAGAGAGAAGTTGTTTTCTATACCCCAGGCAAATGTTCCTTACATCTCCTGAGGGGTTTATTCTCTTGGACTTTACGTTTGCGAGTGAACTCAGCCTTTTAAATAACTCCGATTTTGTGTAAAATTGTCCTCTCGTTATTTGTCCTTAATTAAATGTTCTGAGAAGCTGTAACTGAGCCCCAGTTCCTTTCATGCCTCTGCTACTTTTAGATTTGTCTAAAATCAGTTGATGTCATTGGCTGTTGATCTTGGGGCTGGCAATAGAATACCTTACTAGTTGAAAAAGCCATTTTTCCTTAAAGTAGCATTTACAAGCGACAGCTTTATTGCACCGTGCGCTGTTCTCTGTCAGATTGGCAGGCTCTGGGAGTGTTGAATTCTCCCCATGCCCCCAGTGCACAGGAAGGGGCACATTTTAAATTCTCCTCCCCCCCCCCCAAGGAGCCACGGTGGCATCTTTTAAAGGAATTTCTGCCCCAGATTTTGCTTTCTGCCTGACATGGGGTGCCTGGCTTCTGGCTTATTGCTCCTCACACGTTGGTGGTGCCATTAGACCCTGCCCGGCACAGAAACATGCTGGTGATGCCACAGTGCTGGCTCTGGTTAAACCATCCCTTGGCCCAAAGACAGGGTCCTGCTGAGAAAATAATCAAAGTTTATTGTTGAGTGCCTTTGTGGTGGCACAGACCTCTTGTGTTTCCCCCCAGCCCACTTTTGGGGGGTTCCCCTTGCTCTGCCATGGGTCCAGCCTGGCCTCCCCCATCACATGAAGCTCTCCACTGTCCTCCTCCGGCACAGCTCACACCTCCGTCCTGGCAGAGCTGCATCCGCCATCACCTCCAGCTCGTGCTTTCCAGATCCCCCCAGGCTGTTGCCGGCTCTCCTGGCCGGCACGGCCGTGGTGGAGACGCGGAAGGAACCGCTGAGGGCGGAGGCGACCTCCTGCTTGTGCTGGCGGTGGCTGCAGCGGCAAGTGCGCCACATCTCCCTGCGGAAATGCACCGTGAAGAGCCCGTAGATGAGCGGATCCAGGCATGTATTGAAGAGGCCGAAGAGGAAGAGGATGTGGCTGAGAGATGGCGGCACCTTCTCCCGGGTCAGCATCTCGGGGGAGAACCAGTACCAGAGGCCCAGGAGGTAGTAGGGCGTCCAGCAGACAATGAAGGTCAGAACGATGACGATGGACATCTTGAGTGTGCGCATCCTGGCCCGGGGGATGTTGTCGTAGGATCGACGGAGCTGGATCTCCTGGGAGGAGACTGGGGGGGGGGAAATGGACCGAGGGGTAGGAAGGAGAGAGGAGGAACGTGTTGCCCAGGGGTTAATTAAGAGTGGTGGGTTAATGAGTGGGGGAGAGGGGACCCAAGTGGGGGGCTGGACCCCAGCAGGAGCATCAGGAGGTGAAAAAGGAAGAGAAGAACCAAGCAGCGATGGAGAAAGGGTGGAGGAATGACATGGCCCTGGTCCGTGCTCTCACCGCGGGTGTCCTTCATCCTGCCCGAGATGGCGGCGAGGATGCGGCCGTAGCAGAGCACCATGACGAGCAGGGGCAGGAGGAAGAGGCAGGTGAAGGTGAACATGTTGTAGAGCGTCTCCTGCCAGTGTGCCCTGAAGCTGCCCACCGTCGCACACTGCACAAAATGGCGGGGCTGCAACCGGCTCACCGTGCGGAAGATAAATGCCTGCAAGGGGCCACGGGGCCGTTAGCATCCTTCCTCCCTCCCGCCATTGTCATCATCATCATCCCACCTCACCCGAGGTGGTGGGTGGCATCCCCTCCGAGGTGTCCCCTCCCTGTACCTCAGGGCTGGGGTTCGCCCACCTGGGGCAGAGCCAGCACGGCGCTGAGCACCCACGCCACACACAGCATCGCCTTGTTCCTCCTCTCAGCGCAGCCCACAGCCAATGGGTTGACGATGGCGGCGTGACGGTCCAAGGCGATGACGACGGTGACAAAGGCCGAGGCGTACATGGCAGCCAACTTGAGGAACATGAGCACCCGGCACGCCGCATCCCCCCCGTACCACTGCACGGTGATGTTCCAGGCGGCATCCAACGGCATCACCACTACTGTCACCAGCAGATCGGCCACCGCCAGGTTGGCCATCAGGACACGGACGCGGGGTGGACGCCGCCGTGGCGCCCGGGCGGCTGCCCAGAGCACGGCACCGTTGCAGCAAGCCGAGGAGAGAAAGAGGAGGCATGTGACGGCCACCCGCACCTTGGCCGCGGTGGAGAAGGTGGGCAGCAGGATGGGCTCCTTGCTGGCGCAGCTCCAGTTCCCTGCTGTCCCAGTGACATTCATGCCGGCGGTGGCTGCTGTGGGGGTGGGAGCCCGGGGACCCGCTTGGGCTTGTCCCCCCAGCAGGACGTGATGACGCTGAGCATGTTTTGGGTTTGCCCCGATTCTCCTGGTGAGGTCCTGCTCCTCTGCCCTGAGTTTGGTCAGATCTCAGCCCAGGGGGGACCCAGAGCGATGGCGCCTGCCCGGGTCCCCTCTCGTTTCCAAGGCAGTGGTGCGGTGCATAAGGGAGTCCGGTCCCAGGCTGGGGACAGCAGCCTTGTCCCCCGCCTCCCTGAGGACCCTCCTGGCTCTGGGAGCAGCTGGGGGTGCAGCTCACCCCCAGGACCCCTCAGCACCCAGCAGGACGAGGCTGGTCACTGGTGTCCCTCAGCATCACCCCCTGTCGGTGTCCCCTGGCCAGCCTGGGGTGGCCTTCCTCCTCCTCTGCCAGGGAATAACGCTGTGGGGGTTAGAAAATCCCTCTTGTCACTGAGGCTGAAGAGAAGGGGATGGGGGGGGTGTCCCATGGCTGGCCCTGCTCCCTGTCCTTGCATCCATGCTGGAGCCACATCCTTATGCCCGGGCCCCCCCAGCTACCTCCTCCTCCCCCCGCGGGGTGTTTTTAGCTGGGCCGAGCTCTCGGTGAGTGAGAAAGGGTAGGGGGGACAACACACACACACATGGATGGAGGGAGGGCCCAGCTGTCCCATGGGTGCTGCCCCCATCCCCAGCCATGTCCTGTGACAGCATCCTCCACCCCATCCTCAGCAGTGCCCCCCCCAGCAGCACCCCAGCCAATGTCCCAAGCCCCTGCAGTGTCCCCCTGAGCCCTGGCAGTGCCCCCCAACTCAGCCCTCAGCATTCCCCACCACCAGACCTTGCAATGCCCCCCCAGCAGTGTCCCGAAGCCCCGGCAGTGCCCCATGGCATTTGTCCCCAAGTCCTGGCAGTGTCCCCAAGCCCCAGCAGTGCCCCGTGGCGTTGCCCCCACCCCCCGGCAATGTCCCCAAGCCCCGGCGGCCCCTCCGGTGCGGTACCGCTCTGCAGTGCTGCCCAGCCACGCTTGCCGCAGCCGGTGCTGCCAGCACCCGGCACAGCCCAACCTCCCGCTGCGGCACAGGGCCAGCCTCAGCCTCGCCGGGAGGCCACGGGCTCCCCACACCCCCCTGGCACAACGCTGCAGGGCCTGCAGTGCCCTCCCACCCCACCCCATGGGGGGGCCCTGCCAGCACCCTCACCTCTCCCACCAGGGATGGGGACCCCCACCGGCACCAGGGCTGAGCCTGTGCCCACCCGCTGGGACCCTCCCACCGTGTCCCCATGGGGGGACAGCATGGTGTCCTGTGGGGGCTGGGCTGCCCCCTCCCATGGCCACACCGCAGCTCGGGTCCCCCCTGCTCTGCCAGCAAGAGCCATCGGGGTCCCCTGGCCCAGATGTGCTGGTGCCCAGATGTGCTAGCACCCAGGTATGGTGGCACCTAAATGTGCCAGTCCCCATGCACCGCCTTGCCCAGATGTGCTGGCACCCAGCTGCACCAGTCCCCATGCACCCTGGTGCCCAGATGTGCTGGCACCCAGATATGCTGGTGTCCAGCTGTGCCAGTCCTCATCCACCCAGGTGTGCCCAGATGTGCTGGACCCTGCCCTGCTCATGCCCAGGCCCAGCAGCCCCCCTCAGCCCCCCAACACTTGGAGACGGGCTGAGCTGTGCTGGGGCCTTTATTCACCGGGATGCTGACAGCATGTGCCCCACCCCCTGCCCGCTCCCACCCTGGCACCCCCGTTTCTGGGACCCTGCACCCCAAAACTGGGGGGGATCTCCCCTGGGGAGGGACCGTCCAGAGACATGGAGGGTCTGGCAGCTGTTATTGCTCACAGCACACAGCCCCAAGCAGCGCCTGGCACCGGCGGGGATGTGGGGACCCCCAAACGTGGGGCAGGTTGGGCAGTTGGTGGCTGCTGATGAGGTCCATAGGGAAAAGTGCTGCTGGGAGGATGAGGAGGGAGCAGGAGGAAGATGCAGGGGAGACGGAGGCAGGGGGAACGCCAGCTCTGAAGGAATTTGTGGTCGTGCAAAGTTTCTGTCAACAGCAGCAAAGGAAGAATTGTCATGTGCCTGCAGTCATCAGTAGGGTTCAGAGTGAATGTTGCCACCACCTGCACGAGGAGGCCCCACACTGGCACAAGAGCAGCTGGGCAGGGACAGAGCGACTGCCTGGGGTCCTCCCTTCACAGGGGGGTCCATGAGGATGCTGGGAGCAGGACCCAGGTGTCTGAGTGCTGCTCCAGGTTGCGGGGGGACATGGGGGGATCCCTAACTGCCTGGCTCTGGGGCCATGCTGCTCTGGAAGTTGGCCAGCTGCCGCATCTCCTCTGTCTGCATTGAGTGCCGGCGCAGCAGCTTGCGGCGTCCCTTGGGTGAGCCGGGGGCCGGGGGGCCGCGGGGGCCGGGGGGGTGTGGGCCAGGGTGCAGGGGGGGCAAGAAGCCAGCCCTCCCGGGAGCCAAGGGCTCCAGCAAGAGGGTGCCAGAGCCACGACGCTCCAGCAAACCAGGTGGGCGTCGGCGGGCAGCCGGTGGGGACTCGGCAGCTGGCAGCGGCATGGCCGATGCGGCACAGTGCCGGCCTCGGCCCGGTGATGGAGGCGGTGAGCCAGCCCAGGGACACCCCTCCATTTCAGGGGGGTCCCAGCGAGGTGGTTTGACCCGCACCGTTTCAGGGGCCGTGTTCCGGCGTGCCAGTGGCTGCAGGCAAGCGGGGGGCACCCGCTCGGCCCAGGCGGCCCCCAGTAGCCCCGCCGCCTCCCGGCCCTCCACACTGTGCCGCCGTGGGCGCCCGCCCAGGCTCAGCCCCTCCATCCCCGCCACCAAACGCTCAGGGGGTCCCCACGTTCCCTCCGTCCCCGGGGCCACCAACCCCCAGGGCTCCGAATTGAGGCGCTTCAGCGGCCGCCCCCGGCCACGGGATGGCTCCGGTACGGCAGTGACCGGTGCCGGTGGTGGTGGCGGGGGGAAGCAGAAGACGTCCCTCTCCTCTTCTTTCTCACTGCCGGCCGGCGAAGCCGCCGTCCGCACCTCGATGTCAGAGGGCGACATGCAAAGTGCCGGCGAGCGTTTCTCCTCCAGCCCGGGCGAAGGGGGCGAGTTTAGGTATTGCCGGGTGGTTTTGGTACCCGAGGGCGAGGTGTCGGTGGTGATGATGATCACCTCCTTCCCTCGAGCTTTGCAGGCATCCAACAGCACCTGCAGTGTCTCCCGGTCCCCCTGGTTAATGGCGTAAACCAAAGCGGAGGCTCCAGCATAATCGCGGGCGCTGGGATCAGCGCCGTGAGCCAACAAAACGGCGGCTACCGCCGGGCCGGCGCGTTCAGCACAGGCGTGCATCAATGCTGTCTTGCCCGTCTTATCGGGGATGTTGGGATCGGCGCCGTTTTCCAGGAGGTACCTCACCATACGGGGCTGCTCCAGCGGGTCAGCGTAGCCAGCCCGGCACGCGGCCATCAACGGCGTTTGCCCGGCGGCGTTGCCCTCGTTGATGTAGGCTCCCCCTTCCAACAAGAGCCGGGTGAGACGAAATTTGCCCTGTGCCACAGCTCGCAGCAGCGCCGAACCATCCGCTGGTAACATGGTTAAACCGGGTGGCCCGCCGGCACCAGGAGGGCGGCGGACGGGGCTGGGCATCGCGGCACTTATGGCAGCGGGGATGGCGGATGGGTGTGCTGGTCCGGGAGTGTTGCCCACTCACTGCAAGGGGACACGGCACATGTTGAAGCCCCCCCCAACCCTCACGATGGGGCAGTCCCAGCTCCCTGCCTCAGTTTCCCCAGCTGGGTC
>NW_010972629.1:390518-391329 GCF_000737465.1 Haliaeetus leucocephalus
CCCCTCCTTGTACTCCTCATCCCCCTGCCTGTACCCCCTGCCCGTATCCCCTTCCTGTAACCCTTTTGCATCCCCTGCCTGTGCCCCCATTCCTGCCTGTACCCCCCATCTCATCCTGCATCCCCCCTGCATCCCTGCCGGTACCCCCATCCCCTCCTGCATCCCTGCCTGCACGGTTCCCATGGTGACCGCAGCTCATCCTGCTCCTCCGCTCTCTGACCAGCCAAGAAAATGGGGGAGAAACCACCAACTCTCCCATTCCCCCCCCAGTTCACCAGCCTGGCTGGTGGCTGCCCCCCCCCCAGCAAGACGCCAACTGCCACCGAGCCTGGGCCTGATGCTCGGGGCTGCACCGTCCCCCCCGGGTAGGGGGGACACCCCAGAAAGGGGACCCCCCCCACCCCAGCCCCTCTCTCCCCCATCCCTCCATCCCTTCTTCTGTTACCATGGTAACTGGAGGGTGGTATCCCCTGGCGACGGGTCCTGGTCCCAGATGCCCCGGGGATGGAGGTGTCGGGGACATTGTTCAGTGGCTGCCATCCCGGCCTGCCGCCGGCGTAGCGGGGAGGGGGGGGAAGGCAAGGGAGGTTATTTGGAGGGTTTCCCCCCCCCCCGCATCGCTATTTTTGGCAGCTGCTGGCGCGGGGAGGGCTGGAGAGGGATGAATCACCCGGCGGCGCAGCCAGCAACGAACCTGCTGCGGCGAGCTGCCTGCGCGAGGGTGCGAGGGACAGAGCGGCCATAGGGCTTGAGGCAGCAGGGCTGGGGGTCACAGTGTGGCAGGGCTGGGGGGTCAGAAGGCAGTGGGGCT
>NW_010972629.1:394883-395241 GCF_000737465.1 Haliaeetus leucocephalus
CCACTGTGGTGGGGGGGGGCGGGGGGGGGGAGGAAAACCCCCCAGCCTTGTCCCCAAGCCAGCAGTGGGTGGGATCATTCCTTTTGAAGATGGTTTTAGGGGTGATAGGGGGGTGTCCCCCCAAACTCCCCCTGGCCCCCCCCTCTTTTGCAGCAGCTTTTTAACATTTGTGGTTTTTTAATCATTTTGAGTGGATTAAAGTTGATTTGTGTACTTCCAGCTCATCTTGCCCTGTGGCCTCAAACCCCACGTGGGATTTTGGAGGGGGGTGTGTGTGGATAATGGGGTTCCCAAGTTGCCCCCCCCCCCACCTTTCTGGGCTGTTCCCACCCCCTGCGCTGGGGACATAAGGTTTGTT
>NW_010972629.1:395251-395809 GCF_000737465.1 Haliaeetus leucocephalus
TGTTTCCGTAGGGGTGGGGGGGGGGGGTCCTGCCCTAGGGGTGGGGCGCTGGGTGCACCCATGGGTGCCGGGAGCAGCTGTTTAGGGGTGCCCCCCCCCCCCCCCAGCTCTTCATCCCACACACGTGCAGGGCCGGCTCCTGGCATTGCCAGGGTGGGAGAGGTGCCCGGCAGCACCCGGTTTTCCGCCCCAGCACCCCATCAGTTCACGCTCGGGTACCCCCCTTCACCCCGGCCATGTGCGGGGTGGGCACGTGGCACCTGGTGGGGCGACAGGGCTGGGGTGGGGGGGTGCAAATTGCCAGCTCCTGGAGTCAGGGGAATGCAGCGTTCCCCCTGTTCCCCCCTTGGGCTGTGGCAGCAGCTGGGGGGGGGCAGGCAGGTTGGGGGGGGCACCCCAATACCCCCCTTGGGGTTTTCCCAGCCTGGATTAACCCCTGTGGTGCTGGGCTCCAGCAACACTGGGTGCAGGGTCAGGCCCCCGCTCCAGCCCGGTGGGGGAAGGTTTGTGCCTTCCCAGGGCGGGGAGGGGCAGCAGGGTTTGAAACACCACCCCCCC
>NW_010972629.1:395819-397577 GCF_000737465.1 Haliaeetus leucocephalus
CCCCCCACCAACCCCTGAATGTCTCGTGGGTTCCCCTGAACCCCCCGGTTGGGGATGATTCAGGGTGCTGGGCTGACCCCCGCCAAACTCATCGCATGTACCAGCAGTGCCCAGGGCAGCACTGGGAGGGGGGGAAAGGTGTTTTGTGCAGCAGGAGGGGACAAGGCAGAGCTGGGGTGGGGGCCACTGATGTGAACCTAATGTGATGGGGAAGCGCCGCCTCCCCCCCTCCCCCCCGCCCCGGGGCAGGGTTCCTGTTTATGGTTGTTTTTCAATTCCTGGGTAATAAAAAAAAACAAACAACCAAATCCAAACAAAAGCAGTAGGTCAGCAAATCCAACACTTGTTTGGTTTCGGTTGCACCCCCGCCTCGTCCTGTCCCCCCCCCCCAAAAGAACAGGGGTCCCCAAGGGTGGCTGGGCCATCACAGGACTCCAGGAGGTGGTGATTTCCCAGCTGCAGCCCCCAGTGCTCCCATGGGGCAAAGAAATAATCCTGCACGGGGAGGGCAGCAGCAGGACCCCACCCCAGGGAAGGATCTGCACACCCCCACCCCCCCCAGGAATAAAACAAGCTGGAAAGGGGAATTTTGGACCAGGAATTGCTGCAGGGATTTCAGTGTGGGGTTGGGGGACCTGCCCCAAATCCCCTAGGAAAAAAGAGCTGGGGGGGGGTGCTCCCCCACCCCCACAGCCACGGGCTGGTTTCATGCCTCGGTTTCCCCAGCGCCGTGGGGCCTCTTCCTCCCTGGCGTGGTGCACGTGAACGGCGCGTGGGCCTCCTCGTGCTCACTGCCCTGCGCCAGCCCTTGCTGCCGTGGTTATTTTTACCCCCCACGCTGGGAGGGGGACACGGAGGCCCCGTGAGGGGGCTGGTTTTGGGGTCCCCCTGGGGTTGGGGCAACCCATGGTTCAATCTTGGGGGTTTTAGAGTGTTTGGGGAGGGCTGAGGTGTCCTGAGTGTCATCGTTGTGTTGTGTTCCCCCCCCCCCCATCCAGGTTGTCCCCCCAGCCCTAGTGGGGTTGGGTCATGGCCCGGCTCCCCGCTGCACCCCACAAAGTGTCATTGGGGGGGCCAGAGCCCCAACCTGTACCCGATGTCCCCCGGGGAGCCAGGCTGGGGAGGGGGGACCTGCCAGCATGCGTGGGGGGGTGTCCCACTGCCCCCTGAGTGAGATGGGGCTGTTTCACTCCTTGTCCCCACCGGGAGCACCCCCAGCCCAGCACCCCCACACCCCAAAAGAGAGAACGTTCTCCAGCGAAGCTGCTGGAGGATGAGGGGATCTCGGGGGGGAGCTGTCGCCAAGCCCCCACCCTGCCACAGACGAGCGGATCTGGAAAACCGCAGAGCCGCTGCACCCAGGAGCAGCACCCACGAGGGCAGGAGTGTGGGCAGGGGTACGGGCAGCAAGGGTGCATTCGTGGGGATGGGGAGGACTGAGTTGTGCCAAAAGTTGCAGGATGCTCTGATCCCAGCTGCCCCACATCCCTTTTGGGGACATCTCTGTCCCAGCCGCTGGGGGTGCTTGCTGCTCCCCAATGCCACCCCCATCCCAATCCTACCCACCCCCTTCCCAGTGCCCCAGATGCCGCAGATTGTCCCAGGACCTTTGGCTGAGTTGGGAGCAGCTGGGAAGCAGGGCCGGAGCCAGGACAGGCCCCGTGCCAGCAGCCGGCACCGTGGGGCGGCCGGCATCCCACCAGGGCTGGGGCTGGGGCATGGCTGGGGGGGGGGGGGGCTGGCACCGGGGCGGGGGGG
>NW_010972629.1:397587-447418 GCF_000737465.1 Haliaeetus leucocephalus
ATGGCACTGAGGCGGGGGGGACACAGACATGGCACTGGGAGGGGGGAGGCATTGCACTGGGAGGGTCCCCACTCCACGGGGTCGACCACTATCTTGGCCTCCCAGCTGGGACCCTGCAACTCTCACCTCCTCCATTCCTCCTTCTGCTTCCCCCTGGGGCTGGTGGGATCCCACTGCCATGGGTGGTAGCAGCACCCCCAGTCCCCCCCCATCCGTCCCACCCCACCCGGGGCTGGATCCTGCTGGGGGGGGGGGCAGGGACAGACACATGGACAGGTGGCTTCATGCAAGGACAGGTGGACACATGGGTGAACCAGAGGAGCAGAACCCAGATACGGGGGTGGCTCTGGGGGCAGAGACACCATCACATCCCTCCCAGGAAGTCAAGAGTGGGGGCAGCAGCTTAAATCTCCTTTTTTTTTTTTCCCAGAAAACCATTTTTGGCCCAATTTAGCTGCAGCTGCTGCTTCCCCAGCTTGCTGGAACAAACACCCCCCCCCCGCCCCCCGGGGCAGGGAGGAAGGAAACCAGGCGAAAACAGGCAGCGGGCTGAAAATACCCGCGGGGGGGGAAGGCTGAGGGGGGGGTCAGGCCGCAGCCCCGTGGTGCTGGGCTGGCGTGGACGCTCCCAAGCCGCTCCAGCACAAAGTCCGCGCTGCTGTGACTGCTGATCGGGGGGGCAGGGGGTGTTTTATGGCACTCATTTGTTTAATTGAGGCTGTAAAGTGGGGTGTGGAGGGGTGGATGTGGTGTGCAGGGGTGGGATGATGGGGTGGGGGTCCTGTCCCCTCCCAGGCCTTTTTCTGGGGGGGGGGGATGTTATTGTAGGGTCTCCGGGGCGGCTGCTCCCAAGGTAGGGTGGGCAAGTGACAAATTGGGACCTGGGCTGGGGTGAGACGGGGTGGGGCTTCACCCCACTGCTGCTGAGGGATGAGTGTTTGCAGAGTCAGGCCCCGGGCTGCCCGCCAGGTCCCCCACTGGCTGGCCGTAGCCCCCAACGGCTGGCTGTAGCCCCCCCCAAGCTCAGCTCTTTCTGCCCATACTTGGCCTGGAGTGGGGCTGACCCTTCGCCCGCTTGGACGGCAGCCCGGGCACGCCGGGGACGGTGCCAGCTGGGCACGGGGATGGTGGTTGGGCCCCCGCGCCTTGGCGCGTGCCCCTGGGAAGGGAAACTGAGGCATGGAGGGGGAACTGGAGCAATGGGTGCCTGGAGGGTTCCCCCCTGTGGATGTGGGTGTGGGGGAGGTCCTGGCACCCATGGGAGTATCTGGGGTGGCCTGCGCCAAGGGGGGGGATCGAGGATCACCGGGCCAAGCCGTGGTGTTTGCGTAGTCATGGGGGACGTTGCCGGCGCTGGGTTGGGGACATGGTGACTTTCCCAGGACAGAGCTGGGATAAGGGTGGCGGCGGGGGGAAATGTAGTGGTTGGAGTAAATGGATGAGAGTGGGGATAAACCCGCCACGGCATCGCGTCCCTTCACCGGTGTCACCGGTGGCAGGGCTCATATGGGGACGCTGCTCACCCTGTGGGGAGTCGGGGTTGGGCTCGCTGGGTCCAAAGGTGCGGGCTGGGGCATGCGGCTGGACAAACTGCGCTGGCCTGCCATGGCCAGGGCCGCTGGCTTCCTGGTGATAAGGCCTCTCTACGTGCCGAGCCGGTGCCGTGCCATGCCGGCAGCGGGGAGATAAGGCCAGGCGGGGGGGGGTAAAGGGCTCCCGGTGAGGTTGGACGAGGCATCGGTGGCTCTGGCAGGACGGGGAAACTGAAGCACAGTGGATTTGCACATGGGTGCAGCCAGAGAGGACTGGGAGCCCCATCGCTGCTTGGGGGCTCCAGGGGCGAGCGGCTGGGTGACAGTGCCAGCTGCCAAGTCGGCGAGGGGTGAGGGAGCAGAGCTCTTGGCCAAGGTCGGGGCTGTTTTCCTCTCTAGGGTCCTGTTCCTCGATACAGCTGGCGGACGCAGGTAGCATCAACCCCCTGGCCCTTTGCCATTAACTTTCACCTACATCCCCCCAAAATAGGGCTGGAAGAGGGTGGGATATTGCCGCAACAGCTCTGGTGGCAATGGGAAGCCAAGGAAGGTGCCGAGGTCCTACTTGGCGTGCTTCAGTTTCCCCTCTCGGGTGCTGATCCTGCTCCCCAAGTGCTGCATTTCCTCCCCTGCCGGATTTTGTTTTCTCACTCTGGAGCAATCGGGAGCCCTGGAGAGCCAGCGCCTACCCCGGCACAGTGCCGGGATGTGGGTTGGCAGTGAGGTCTGCTCCCACCTTGGCTGGTCCTGGTGATGCCACAGAAACAGACTTGGGAAGCTCTGCCTAGCCCAGATTGCAGGTGTTTTGCTGGCTGTGTCTGAAAACATGGGGGAAAAAAACCCCTCCTCTGAGTGGTAATTGCCACATCCCAGGAGCACGGCTTAAATTTTGGTGACCAGCATCCAAAAAACACCCACTCTGGTGTCTGCGCTGCAGCTGGAGGGAGGTGGCAGGGCAATTAGCAGCTGCTAGATTAATGAGAGCCAGCATCCAAAGGATGCAGCTGCCAGAGCACCCAGCTTTGTGATGGGAAGGGGTCCAGTGGATGTGTACCATCATCATTTGTGTCCCCCCCACCCCAGCACCAGCTCCTTGGGGACAAGCAGACCCATCCCCTCCCCAGGGTAGTACCACCCCCAAAGTGACCTCACAGCTGTGGGGACCTCATCCCACCTTCCCCACCAGCCACCATCCAAGAGGCTAAGCCACCATCTCAGGTCTCTCTTTATTAAGACGACACCCCCCAGGGGCATGTCAAGAATCAACGGTACAAAACAAACTTTTCCCTTTTTCCCCTCCTTCTCCCCCAAATCCCAATACAAAACAGTACAAAAGGAGTTTGTCAGCATCTTTAACAGAAGCAGCCAGCAGGATTGAAGATTCTCTCTTTCCAAGTGAACCCAAGGCACCAGGAAGAGCCAGCCCCCATCTAGAATGGGGTTCGGTTCTGCTGGGATCGGGCCCCATTCCCCCCAGCCATCACCCAAGGCTGGGGTTTGTTGAAGCTTTTGGTCAGAGACAGCTTGGGTATTGAGAGCCGAGAAGGAACAGGGGAAGGAATTCCGCTGGGACAGGAGGAACCCTCACTCCTGTGTCCCACGGGATCCCGTCGGCTTCTGCAGTCCTGCTGGGGCCAGCGGGACCAGGAAGCAGCGACCAGGGGTTACTGACAGAAATCTGTGCAGTCAAGCCGTTCCTCCCATCCCATGGGAACACCAGCTTCTGCAGGCTGGGAAAGTACAGACCCAAAATCAACGTTACAGAATCACAGAACACAAACCCGACTCCAACATGGAGCGGGGTGTCTCAGACTAGGAGCTGGACTACGACATGCAGCAGCGCTCCTCGCACTAGGTCAGCTTCTCCCAGCTGGACCAGCGCTTTCCCAAAGAGGCTGGACAGAGCTGCTGCGCACGGCTGAATGCGGAGTGAGGGAGCACTCGAGCAGCGGCAGGGTAGCTCAGAGATTGAAGGCATTTAGAGCTCACTAGCAACAACCCCACCCACCATCAGAGAAATGAGTTTCATTACAGTCTTTGCACGCACGGGTGCCTTCTTGGACACAAAACCAACACATATGAACAGGTCGCATCCGTCCCCAGGGACGGCATAGGGGATTGAAGGCATCATGATGGCAATTTTGGACACGAATGTCTTTAAGTCTTTTTAGGCTGGAATCTGCCTCTCCTAAGGGTTTGTGAGGGAGGTGTGTGAGGCCTTTGCACCTCCCCTGCTCCACCTCAAGATTCTCCTGCCCATTTTCACATAAGCACCTTGGTAGTTTGGGTTTGGTTTTTTTGGAAGACTTTGGCTGTAAGCAAGGTCCCAAAGCACCCCTGAGCCACACCGGGGTTTCTCGGTACAGCTGGCACACGAGGGGACACAAAGACTCATACACTTCATCACCTCGGCCACACTCGCCGAGCAGAGCCTCGCCGGGAGCCGCGTCTGCCGTGCGAGCGGCCGCTCCTCCTGCAGTGGGGCTCTTCAAGCCGAGGTCCGTGCTGCTGCAAGGTGTCCACAGCGGATTGCGAGTCCAGAAAAAGCAGGAGAGTTAACAACCTTTGACTCGGCACTCACTGCACATTGTTGTTCGCGATGCAGGGGTCCACCTGAGGAGGAGGGAAGCAATTTTAATCCCGAGCCAAAAACCCCACCCCAATGTTTCTGCAGAGCCATCTCATCTATCCTGCCACCCCCACCCAGGGTTCAGGCCCCCAGGAGAGATCCTCCCCACCATGCCAGCACGGCATCTCACCTCTGTGTAGGTGGGCGGTGGCATGAACTTGAACTCCGGAGCGTACATGAAAATGGGGCTGTCAAAGCTGTCGGGATCATCCAGGAGCGGAGTGGTGGGGCTCTCCAGGCGGTGGTCTTCAGGAACGATATCCAGGTAGCACGGGGGTGCTGCAAGGGATGGAAGAACAGGTGAGTATTCTGAGATCGCCTGTGTTCTCCCCCTACATCCCACCGCACCACAACGCCCTTTTAGCCCCTCCTAAACTTGAGGGGGGGGGGCGGGGCTGTCACAGTGGTGCCCACCAAGGACCCCCTCGCAGTCAACTGCATTCTCCTCACCTTCTGGAGCATCAGGGAGGTTCAAATCCACCCAGCTCATTTCGGAGCTGGCCTGACTAGCCATGCTGGAGCTGCGGCTACCAAAGCCCGAGCGGCTGCCAATGACGAGGGGCAGCTCCAAGATGATCTTCTTGGAGCCTGGGACGCTGACGTAGATCTGCGAGGGCAAGAACCAGAGTTTTAAGGGATGTTGGGAACCAAGAGGGGACGAAGTTTATCCCGCTAGTGAAGCAAGGAAGAGTAACAGCAATCCAAACCACTCACCTGCAAGAAATACTCCACACGCAGGATGTTGCAGCCCAAGATAGATGGTTTGAGCTTCTTGACACGGATGGTCTTGCCCCGCCAGGACTCGGACATGCCCGAGATGATGTGGTTGCCTCGGACACAGGAGAGTTTTTGGGTGAAGACCTTGGTCTGCCCATTGGCCAGGTAGGTGTGCTTGGCGATGATGGCTGCTTTGGGCACCACAATGCGGGAGCAAGTGTTCTCGAAGTCGGCGTTGATGCAGATCTCATCACCTGAGGAGGGAATGGTGTTTGGCATTTAGGAAGGTTGGAGCCTTTTCCTTGTGGAATGCCTCTTTTAGCTGTTTAACATCCCCGATGCTCCCCCGCTGCTCAGGTACAGCTCGGCCCACCACCCCCCGCCCCCTTTCTCCCCTCATCTATGAGGGGAGGACAGGCTCTTACCTTCACAAAATCCTTTCCTGTCGATTTGAGCGCTGACTGACACACGTCCATCAGGAATGAACATACAAGACACCTTCTTCTCCTTCTTGGCAGCAACCGGAGACTGCAGAGAAACATGATTATTACCTAGGTGAGACCTGCCCACTGTTCCCATCCCACTCTCCCTTCCTTCCTCTTATTTTTCCAACAACAGCTTCAAGTTCCCCATGAGGTTCGAGTGTCTTGCAGCTAAGTGAAAGCAGAACAAGCGCCTCACTTTATCTGCCTTGGTGTAGATTTCTAGAAGTAACTAGGACTTGCTAAGAACTAAATATTTAATCCACGCTCAGCAATAAAACCTATTAGGAGAGTCTTAATGACACAGGTCGGACTGACCCTATCCAAGGGCTTTTCTCCCTCCTAGCTACCTGCTGACACCCACGCCTCTTGGAGTAAAGCAGCACTTACCAGCAATTCTGGGGTGTTCACGTCGACAGGATCCATAACCTCGAAGCACTTCTTTATCTCCTGAGTGGGAAAGGACGGGCGCTCCAGGAAGGCCTTCACCCAATAATCCACGCAGCCATACTTTCCCTTGAAGGTGGTACCCAGAGGCCTGTGGAAAGAGACGGTTGTTAGACACATCTGAGGCAAGAGGAGAACTTCCCGTAGCGATCCATCTTCATTTTTCTTTTCAGAGGCACCGTTTGTCTTGTACTTACCCCTGGGGAAGCTCGAATCCGAATTTGTACTCGTATTTGTTCCCGGGTCTCAGGATTACAGAGCCGTCCCCATCTGGGAAAGGAAAAGGGGAAGGGAAACATTAGCTGAAGCTCCATGGGTTTGTTCTTAAACATTATCCTCTGTTCTGCTTACACAGCTGGTGATGAAGCCAAGCGCTGCATGGGCTTGAGCCGCATTAGCTGTTTGGTAAGAGCCACCTACACCTGTCCCCCAAGAACAGCCCAAGAACCCCGCGTCTTCTCGAAGCAGGGAAGCGCTGCTCATTTAATCTCACTTCTTCTTTCAACATCCTCCTGCAAAGCCAGAACACTGTGTCCCTGATGCACTTCAGTTCCTGTTACCTCTCCTCACCACACCCTGCTTCCACTCTGTGGGAGTATCCAGTACCCACTTCTCTCCCCACCTCTCTATCTCCAAGACTTCATGTCACCCCGGTTATCACCCTGGACACTTTGCCAAGTCCCTCTCTCTTGCCTTTCCTGGAGCCAGCCAAACAAGGCGGCTGCTGAAGGGAGTTCTCCATGCCCAGGAGAAAAGATCAGGTGAGATCCCTTGGTCTCAGGTGAGATCTGCACTTTCCATCCCCCGACCACCACCCGTCCCAGGCACAGCACCAGCACCTCCTGCTGCCCTGACACCCAGTCAAGGCCAATGCCAGTACTCGCTCCCTGCGGGCATACACCGTCGCTGCCTGTTCTGTGAGCCACACCAACACCCAACGGCTTCTGTACGCTCCATCAGGCAGCTCGTCCCTCGCCTTTCAAACTTTGAACTTGACTTTAGCCAAGCCCTGCTGTCCTCTGCTTGTTCACAGGCTTCAATCGATTCGCTCATTCCCCCCAAGACTCAGCCAACATCCAATCCCACTTCCGTCTCTGTGACGATCCCCGACACCAGCGGAACACCACGACTCCTCGCTGCAGAACTAGCCTGCTCGACGTACCCCAAAGGGACACAACCAGGAGACTTGCTCCAGCCTTGTCAGAGAGCAACCAGCAAGAAAAGCTGCCAGTCAATGGCCAGCTTTCTAGCCCTTTTCTCCCCACCACCTTTTGCCCCCCAACTCCCTTCTCCCAGCCCCAAATCCTCACCAGTGGGCTGCTCCTCCAGCGTGAGGACATCCTCAAAGCGCAGGTACTCCATCTCCTGCTTGCACTGCTGGGGGCCCTTGGCCCAGTTGACTTTGGCCACCCCGCAGGCCAGCACCCTGACGGCACTGACGCGAGTGACCTCGGCCACCTCCACCAAGATGCGCCCAGCCACTTTCTCCCCGCTGCAGTAGACCTTCTCGGGCTCGCTGAAGGCCATCACGAAGGCCTTCACCTTCTTGAACATCACCATGGCTGAGGTGAGTGTGGGGGAAAGGTCTTGAGAAAGCAGCGAGGGCAAGAACCGCGGGGTTTTTTCCCCCTCTGAAGAGGAAAAAACAACCCTGAAATAAGCCGATTTTAGTCAAAAAGCGCAGTCTAAGCCCTCGCCTCCTAGCGCTTGGAAGGAAGGGGGAAATAAGCGGGGCCGCTCCGCAACACGGACGCACCGCACCGCCGCTGCCCTCAACGCTTTGAGAGCGGCCCCCGCCGGCCGCCGCCTTTTATAGACTCCGCCTCCCCGCCCTCCCCCCGCCCGCGCCTGTTGATGCCAGGAGCGCCACGCCGAGGGCGCGTGGCCAGGCGTGCTGCTCGCGTGATCAGCGCCCCCATTGGCCGCCGCCACCTTGTTTACAGCCCCGCCGTCCAATCAGAACACCGGGTGCGGAGCGTGGACAGCGTGTGAAGGAGAGGCGAGCGTGTTCAAGGGAGAGGAGGGGGGGAGGGGGGGAACGGAGTGACGGCCCGGCAGGCCAATGGGGAGAGAGGACGAGCGGCGGCGGTGGCCAACGGCGAGCGGAGAACAGGATGTAATGTTCTCAGGCATGAAGGAGGGGGAGAGTCCCCCTCAGGGTGGGTGCCGTGCCTTGTGTGGGACCTCCTGGGCTGGGCTGGGCCCTGCTGTACTGGGTGAACTGGGAGCGGCTTGATAGGCTTTCTGGTGCTCCCCTCACCCTTCTGGAGGCTTTCTTCCCCCTTCCTCAGTCCCCTCCGCCCAGGGCAGCCTGGGGGCATTTCCACAGCCCCCCCTGACCTCCCCTCAGCTGGTACCTGAAGTGTTTCCTCAGCCCCCTTCTATGGTACACCCCACCCCCCCCCACCCCCCATTATTTGAGGTAAATAAGGATGGGTTTGGGTTAGGGGATTGAAGCCTGACCTTGGGGGCTTCTCTCCACCCTTCTGGGGTGTCATGGGGGGGTATTTCCCCCAGCTTTGCCTGCTTTCCACAGCTGCCTGACGGGACACCGGCACCCCCTCCCTGCCTGCCATGTTTCGGGGAGCCTTCCCATGCATCCTTCCCAGAAACAGCCCTCTCAACATGCCATCATATCGCTAAAAGGGAAGCATGACCCCCCCCTCCTGCACCCCGGTGCTTCGGGATCCTTCGAGACAGTGTCTTGAAGCCAGGGGGGAGGGAGGGAGGGCACGGGGGACGACAACACAGAACGTAGCTGATGAGAAAATCTGAGGCAAATGTCTATTTTTAAGATCGCAACATCTAGATGTTTCTTGCTGTTCACCATAGAAAATGGGGGATTTTTTTCATCAACAAGTCTACCTCGATCTAAGGGAAGGCAAACAACCACATCCTTCCTACAAACTGTGCCCAGGCAGGCCCTCTGTCCCTGTTTTCCAGCTGGGATTTGGGGAACAGGGAGAGTTGTGTTGTCCCCCAGAGGAGGCTTTCGGCTCAGAGAAACCCTCGAATTTTCCTTCCTAGATAATTTTTGCTGAGCAGACATTCTTCCCTGACAGGCAGGGGCTTATTTTGCCCTTGGTTTTAAAAGCCGTTAATGGTTTTACAGCTCAGGAAAACACAGGGAGTGCAGGAAACAGGAGAACAATATTTTTGGAGCCACCCAACAAAGCAGGAATGGAAAACGGGGGCTTCCAAGACCTCCCCACCCCAAACAAGGAAAAGAGATATGGTTTTGTTAGCAGTTGTCTCCGTTGTCCTTTGGAGCTTGTTTGTCCATACGTTTCTGGCACGCACTGTGCTTTTCTTTCTCTGCCATCCTCTCCTTCCCCCAGAGTTAATTCACACCTGTTAGTATAAACCGATAAACCGGCCAGATAAACTGTAGGGCATAAACTGTTCGCCTGCCAAACTGCAGGACGAATTTCCTTACTGTGAGAGAATTATTTCACAATTAAGTACGTAATGGAGGAACTGCACCTTTTTCCTGCCGCTTCTGGTCCCAGCAAGCTCACCCCATTGTCTCCCACTGCACGCTAGGAAAAAAGGTGCCGGATTAGTGAAGAATTGCGGATTTGTTCTAATTTGGCAAAATGAGGAGAGCTCTCTTTCCAGCCTTGCCAGCTATGGGATATTTGATCCCAAAGACCCTGTCTTGGATCTGTGCCCAGCATTCCCTTAGGCGCTGTGTTTACACTCTCCCTCTCCAGTTTCCTTTGGTGCCCATCTTTCCAAGGAAGACGTATCCAGCCTGGCTCTCGCAGCCCATGGCTTCTTGCTCTCGGACAGTAAAATACATTCCAACAATGTCAAAGCACAAATGAGTTCTAAGCCAAAGAGTTTGCCAGAGATACCATCCAAGGTACGTTCCACAGCCTGAATCGTCTCCAAATTTCTCTTTATCTGTCAATCAGCTTTTGCCCTTTGCTCCCCTGACCCCTATCTGCCTGGAAATGCCTCCCCTGTCCTTCTGCAGAAGAGGGAGCTGCTGTAATTTCCTCAGGGCTGAGACATGGTTCACAAGGTTTCCCACGCAAGCAGCACCCTCGATTAAGCAAGGGCTTCAGAAATGCTTAGGAATTTTAGCTTGTAAAAATGAAAGCTTCAAAATGTCACGTCTCCTTCAGAAAACAAGGGCACCAGAAGAGAAGCTGGTTGGATTTCTGGGCAGAGACAAGCTCTTGAGGGCTTCCTTGCTCCCACTAAGCAATTATTTTAAGGCATTCACCCCCCCTTTCTGCTTATTTCCCACAGGGATTGTGGTGCTTGGAGGACCCCCCACCCTTAACTGAGAGCAAAGCTGCTGCTGAGGTTGGATGGGGAGAGTGGCCAGAGCCTTGTCCTCTCCCGGTGTGCCTGGCCAGGGGCGAGGGATGGCAAGGAGAGCAAGGAGAGCTGCATGACTAATGTTATATGCCGGGCATATCCCGGTTCAAAAAGCAGCAGGGTTGGGCTGAGTGAGAAACCAGGCCCTGAGGTGACTCACTGAAAGCCGGGGCTGCTGCGTGGGTCATGGAGAAGGAATTGGGTAAGGCAGAAACTGGGCAGTACAACAGCTTTCAGTGCCGCGCTCTGTGCTGGCCACATTGTGCCTTGCTGGAAGCCACCCTTATTCCCACCATCCATCTGAATCCCACTTGTAATAAAAGCCCGATGCTGATAAAAGCCTTTTTTTTTTCTGGTCTAGATTATTGGGAGCTGCTACCCATCGTTGCCTGGAGAAGCCACACTCCTCTCATGGCAGGCTGTCCTTTGTCCCCTCCATCAGACAACCGGCTGAATTGCTTGGAGAGCTGGTGGGTGCCTGCTGGAGGCTGCAGCCCTGGAGCTTCTCGGTGCTGTTTTCTCTGTTTTTTTCACCATATATGGCTGCTTCCAGCAAATTCGAGGTGGGGAAGGGGGGGAAGAGAGGGACGCCAAAGGATTCACAGTGGCCTGAGCAAAGGGACAGAGTGTGCCTGCTGTGCGGTCGAGAGCGGGAGCCAGGGCGGAAAAGGCATTTCCTTTGGTGAGATTGTTTATGTACAGGGAACATAATAAATAAATCCCACGCTGATTGCATCGGGGGTGTGTCGCTGCAGCTGGAAAACGAGGGACCGTGGGACTTGAGTGGCTCCTGGAAAGCCACTGCTCGTCCCACGCTCAGCTTCTCACTGCTCACATTTGTCTGTGGCCAAGGCAGGCATTCAACAGCAAAAGGGCCGCCTGAGATTTCTAGGTTTGAAAGCAGACAGTGAAGCAAGGGTAGCATCTCTGTTTCAGTTTCTAAATAAAACCAGCAGTTTTGGTGAGGATGTTAAGGTTTGTGGGGCCTGGCTTGAGGCGGGGCGGGGGTGGCACAGCACTGCTGGTTTGCTGGAATAGAGGTGAACAGGGCTGGTGTTTGTTTGACAGCTCTTGAGGGATCTACCAGAAACGGGTTGGAAAACTCTTAGGGCAGATCCCCATTAGGGGTTTCCAAAATCAGCATTTTTTTTGCTGCTTTCGTCCATAGCAGTGGCTTGTGTTGCCACTGGCTGTGCTTCCTAGCGCTGTGCAGACTGCGTACCATTTTGAAATGCTTTGTGGCACACATATCGCGGAGCAGGATCCCTTTTCCCCCTTACCCATCCCTGCTGAATGGGGAGAAGTCCTCTCAGGGCTCAGGTGTGAGGACTTTTCCCCCAGAGCCCCAGGTTTCCAGCTCCTGCCACGGAGTGCGATGCAAAAGCTCTCCCTGACAGATGGTTCTTTGCTGTGGTGGGATTTCTTAATTTCTTTTCTGGCCAGATTGTGTTTTTGCAACAGAGGAAGGGGAAAGCCAGAGCTAAGTGTCACCACCCTGTGACAAGAGACCGAGCTCAGTCATCCATAAACAAGGAGGAATTTGAATTCAGAGTTTGGGAAGTCCCGTGTCTATCATCTGGCCTGGGCAGGAAGACTCAGTTGCATCAGCTCTTTCCTCCGACTGGGAGAGCGTGACCTCTCCCGGGCTCGCAGCGCACAGCAGGGCTGGTTAAACCCGCTGCTCTCCGCTCCGTTGGCCAAGCCTTCCTCTTCTAAAAGAACAAATCCAGCTCATCTTTTTGCCAGACCAGTGTGCTAGGTCCTTTTTGCCTTTGGTGTCAGTTGGGTTTTAAATATGTTGTTACGAAGGGAGGAAAAAGTATCCTGATTTCCTGAGCTTCCATTTCTCGTTTGTCTGTTTGTCCTTTGAAAGGCCTCAGCAGGTTCTGCAGATGCTGGAGAGAGCAAAGAAATAAGGAACTTTTCTTACTTTTCAGCAGCCAAAGCTACTCTGAGGCTGCCAGCCTGTGTGTGCATGCTTGGGAGGAAGGGAATCCTCACTGGACATGCTCACCCCAAACATCAAGCTCCCTAATTTAGAGAACCAGGTTGGGTGGCTATAATTGGGGGACGGGGGGTGGCAATCCCCTCCTAGACCTCTTTCACCAATCTCACAGCAGCAAGGCCAAACGATGGAACCTTTTGGGGAGCATTTCGTGGTGTTTGGGGTGAGAATGGACATCCCCTGGGCTGTGGAGCTGCTGACTCCTCCGAAGTCCTTCTCATACTTTGGGTTGTGTGGACATCTAGAGGCCTTGCCAGGAATGGCACAGGAGTGATTTTCTTCCCTCCACCCGTGCGGGCCGGTTATTTGGATCACAGACACGACAGACTAAGGAAATTGGTGTTTTTCACCTGCCCAGTCCTAGGTACAAAGTTTAAGAGGAGGAGAGTGAAGCTGCTTTTAGATTTGGCTGCTATGAGCCAATTCCTCGTGTTTTGAGCATGCTGCTTGTGTATTTGTAAAAGTGAGAACGAGCGTTAATCTTTACTTTGTGTGTTTACAAGAAGGAGGAGGAATGGCTGTAAGAGGCTGAACACTGTGGCGTTTGCCACTTCATGAGGGCAAGGGGAGGTTGGACCTCCAGACATCTGGCTTCTGTGCATCTGCTGCCCAAAGTGGCAGCTTATATCTTTTTTATTTTTTTTCTGTGATTTGAGATTATTTTTCATGCCAAATGGGGAGGAACATGAGGAAGCATTCCACACCGAGATGTGCCCATTTCAGCCGCTGTCCCCGTTCCTGTTCTCTGCTGGTGACACTGCTCAAGGTGTTGGCCATTAGGAACATGAGGAAGCCGAATCTAACCCTGAACATTGTGGAGGAAGTTCTCGCCTTGGCCTTAACTTCTTGCTAACAAAACATGCTGGAGTTTAGCAGGAAACACACACGTTTGGGTGGCTTTTAAACCAGCACTGCTGTTTTGAAGATGTGCTTCTGATCTGGAGAGCTCTGGTTTGCAGGTTGGAGGCTTGGCAGCTCCAACTTACACAGCTATGTGCTCTCACTGCTACACTGGGAGGTGGCAAACCTGGCCACCTCTGATGATCAGGCCGGTTTATGATATGTAGAAGCAGCTGCTAATGAAGATTCAGGTTTGGCTACTACACCTCATGCCCCAAGGCCTTGGCATTTCTCTAACTACTAGAAATCAGAGTGAGGCGGGATGTAAGAGAAGCAGATTGTCCCAGACTTCTCACACCTTCCTGCGAGATCCAGTGCTGGCTGCTGTTGACAACCGCCTACCAGGGTAGGCAAACCCCAGGTCTGATCCAGACTGGGAATTCCCTTGCTCCAGTTGCCCAGGTTGGGCATCTGGATGCAGAATGGCCCAAGCTGGGCTTGCTTTTGAAAATGCTGGGCAGTGTTGCCAGAGTCTTTTTTAGCAGGCGACATATGCTAGGGAATTTAAGGGCTCGATCCAAAGTCTACTGACGTCAATGGAATTACTCTTGTCGACATCAGTGGGGCTTGGATCCACGCCTACGTTCCACTTCTTCATTTCAGACTGCAATCTGTCAGGGGTGGAAAGGTCTCTTTTCTACTTACAGACTTTAGCACGTCTTTGAAAGGTCTCGCTTCCTCGGCAATCATTACGTTGAGGATGCAGACTACAGAACAATTTGGAGAACAGGCGCAAACCCATTCAACGCTGTGCATGTTCCTTCTGCGTTGCTGGACCCTAGCCAGGCTGCAGCTCAGGTTTAAGCATCTGCATTGCGTGTAAGGGAGGTGGAGGCCTTGGCTGTGATGTGCTGTGACTCCCCAATACCTGCTCCAACGAGAATTAGAGCTTCAGACCTCCATGAGCTGCTCAGGATGGTCCAGCTCACCTTTTCCGGAGAGCACTGGCCAAAGTCCTCTCTTCAAGGAGCATCTGGATGATGCTTTTAGCCATATGGTTTAGTTTTAGTTGTGGGGAGTTGGACTCAATGGTCCTTATGGGTCCCTTCCAACTTGAGATATTCTATGGTTCTCATGGGCTTTGGGGTTTGTCAGGTGAATGATGAGTGTGGGGTCTTGAATCCACCTTTCACAGGACCCAGGAAACTCTGCTTTTCTTTTCAATGGGAGCAAAGCCCTTGGAGCCCAATTCATTGCCTCCTTCCCAGGTGGGACGTTCGTGAGCAGGTTGGGAAGAGTGAGTCTGAATAACAGCTTTCCTGCAAAGCTCTGGGTTAGCACTCGACATGCTCCTCGGTCAGGACAGAGCTAGCACGATGCTACAAGAGACGTGGTGGGCCAGGCTCTGCTGTGCCACTTCCCTGCCATACCCATGTGCCCAGGACTCGCGCAGGATCACCTCTCCAACCACCTTCATGTTGCTGGTGGATCCTGGGGACTCTTCTGTCCTCCTTTTATGACTGTGGAGATACCAAGAGGCTGGGTCTGGGTGGTGAGTGTGGCCCCGCTCACCTGCAGTGGTCATCAGCCAGCGAGATCCTCATCTCTCCCTTAGGAAAGCCCCCTTTTCCCCATGCCATTCTTGTTGATTGACTCCATTGGCCAAAATCTAACAGGTAATTATATTCTGCATCATAACATCTGACTGTGATGCTGTTTCTGGCAGTTGCATAGCATCGCTGCGTGCTGTTGAAGAGCTGCTGTTTCACACCCTGGGAGTGGCTACCTTTTGTTACTAGATCAAGTCACTCCTGTTTCTCTAAGTAGCTCCAGCATCTATCAACCCTGCAGCCTCTTCAGAGCTCCTGAGGATTTTACCCCTATGGGGAACATTGCTATGAGGGGGACTTACAGTCTCCTACAAAGTGGTGGAGCAGAGCAGCAAGGCAGGCTGGCTTCCCCTCCTCATTCAGTGCATGTATATATAGACCACAAAGTGCTCCAGAGTAAAAGGAGCAGTGGGTGGAAGGCGAGATATTATTATCTTCACCTGCTGCTGCCGACCAAAGAAATAAAGAGACAGATGACAGGAAATGAGGACTTCAAAAATAGACACCTTTAATGTCAAAACGTTCGGGGATTAGCGAGAGCACCATACAAGAAACAGAGAAACTCTCATGCTAGTCACCATGTGCTTTGAGTGCATGTTGGAGGAGGAAATATGCTGAGATATCTAAGAAATGTTTCCGTAATTACTCTTTGTGCCCTTGGCAGAAGAGCAAGAGAAAAAAAAAAAAAGACCAAAGAAACTGCAGATACACTGAAACATGAATTGTAAAACCTTGCTTTACATCGTGACAGAGCCTCTGTATCTGGATGATCTGCAGTTCTCTTTCCGCGAGCTGCATGCCCAAATCCTGCCCATGTCTGCCAGCTCACTGCTCTGCCTCCACGAGGCTTTACAAGGCTCTTCTTATGGCTCCATGGGACAGGAATGGCAAAGTTTTTAATGTGAGCCCTCTTTATTAAAAAAAAAGTCTTTCAATATGCAAAATATTTCTTATCATATAGAACTCTAGGTGCTTTACTTAAAACCTCTTAAATATACTAAACATCTAATTTGGCCTTACCTCTGTATTTATGTACATCTGCTAGTAGTTCCCCTGCCCATTGCTACAGTCATATGGCTTTTTGCCAGCTCCGTGTCTTCATTATTAATTCTCTTTTGCAAGTGAAACCCACAGTCTGGGTTGGATTTGAATGGGGTTGTGACAGTGACAGAGAAAGTTGGGCCCAAGGGAGAGGAGTACCAAGGGGTATTTTTCCCCACTGAAACTCAACGCTGGTCCAAAGTCCAGAACTGGCTATATTGAGTCCTAGACAGGTGCCAAGACAACAAGGAAAAATAGCAACGATAGCCTGAAATGTCAGAGACCTGATGCTCCGCAGCTCCCGACACTGGAAATGAGCACATTACTAATCCAGAGAGAGGAGAATACAGTACAAAATGGTTGATTTCTAGGTCAAAAATCTCAAACCTTGGTCACAACACTCCGATAACCAACTTGTTGCCTTGCTTCGCTCTTGCATTGTTTTGGTAGCAGCTGGGTCAAGGGGCCCCAAATCCACCAAACAACATTTTTTTCACTGCTAAAAACTGGGATCCAGGCTTTGAGCCAGTTATTTCTGAATCTGTAAGGTTCCTGAGTAAAAGTCTGCTGCAGTAACACTGGAAGAAAGGTGTAAAGCAAGTTTATGGAAAGGCTTTGAAGGGCAGAGAGGTTTTGTAAATGTGTCTTCACCCTGGGTGTTTCTTTTTCTTTGATACAGCAGCAATGTCCTCATCTTTAGAAAAAAGAAATGCATCCAAATCCAACAGAAAAAATCGTGATCTGCCTTCAGGAGAGGAACCAGGTTCAATTGGTGCTGTACGTGCGAGAACAGTGGATGCAAGCCAGTGTCTCGCAGTCTTTCATCTGCAGCACTCCCCTCTCCAAAGGTCTGGGTCTCTGATTCCTTATTGCCACAGAGACACTTGATCCTAGGTAAGGCAACCCTCTTGATCTGCAAGGCATGGGACTTGAGTCAGCAGCTCTCTCGCGTTACCCCTGTGGACTGGCTCTATGCAATGCCAGCGAGAGTTAAAAGTGCAACAAAACAGCCCAAAGACCAGAGGTGAGGAGGAGGAGGAGGAAAGAAGAAGAGATGTCTGGGCAGCCTGCCCCAGCCTGGAAGATGTGCAGTTTCTCAGCATTGGGAAGGAAGACCCTGGCATCCTCCAGGGCCCCGTGAGCTGCCATGGTGAAGTTGGCATCCCCCGAGGTCACCACATCAAAGACACACGACTGGAAGTAGACATCCTCCACGGGCAACAATTCCTTGCAGAGTGCCCGGGCCATCTCAGTTGCCATGCGGCTGCGGCAGCACTCGCTGCGGGAGATGCGCTGACTGCGGGGGCAGCCTCCCACGCAGAGCTGCAGGTCTTGCTCCTCCGTGAAGGCGCGTGCCACCTCCTCGGCTGCCCGGATGGAGAAGGAGAGCTGACGGCCGGCCTGACGGACAGCGATGGTGGTGCCGATGTACTCCGCCTGGATTTCTACATGCTGCCCGGGACTGCGCTCCCGGATAACCAAGCTGCTCCCACCCGGCCTCTCACCCCCGTTCACCGAGCCATCCTCAAAGGCTGCTGGGAGGTTGTCTATCTCAGCCTGGTAGACCTTCTGGTCGATGCATTCCTTCATGTTCTTGAAGATGATGGTGAGCTGCAGAGGGAAGATCAAAGGGGGTTTGATCTCACTTGCCAGGTGTGAGAGTGGCAGCCATGTCCCCACCCCAAGTACCAGCTATCTAGGGGAGGGCAAAGCAGATTGCACACGTCTGCCTCACCGATGCATTCCCCCTCTGCCCCAAACCATCTCTCCCACATTGCTGCAGTCCTTTTGGGAAAGCAGCACCTTCCCTGCTTTCTTTAATACCATGTAAGCAACTGAAAACTGAGATGGAGCCAAGCCTGGCTGGGCTGCATGCAGGTAACCCGTGAACCACACAGTAACCCATCCCCAGGCAGCAATGGGAGCATTTGCAAGCCTCTCTGGTCCCCTCAGGGACCTTCATCCCACTTGTTCCTGCAGACGTTCATTCCTGATCCCATGTGGGTTTAGCTGAAGTTATTGCTGCCCTCCCCAGATATTTTAGGGAGTACCCTAAGCCGTTGCTGCATCCCAGAGGTGTATGGCTTTGCTGCCAAGCCCTATGCATGAGTGTTACCTTGCTAGTGACCGTAGCGTTGGACCCCTTTGCCACCGGAGAGCTGGTTGCTTGCACAAACAAGTAGTCATTGTCCAAGAGAGGCCAGGACCCCTCCACTCGGCAAGTGTGGAAGTCATCATGGAAAGTGCGGATATGGGGGTCACCGAAAGCTGCGCAGTGCTGGTAGCTGGGGGGCTGGCCATGCTTGTAGAGAAAACTCTTCTCGTAGTTGCAGATATCGAGAGACTCAAAGCCCTGATGGTTGGGGGCCGGGGGCCGGGGTCGGGGCGGTGATGTGGGACCCTCCTTGGAGCAGTTGTTTTGGATCATGAGGTCCTCGATGCCGTGGACGGCGGAGTGGTAGGCCAGGTCGCCCCGGCACGTGCGAGCCGTCTTGCGGGTGCAGTGGGAGTAGGAGCGGAGAGCGTTGCAGTACGCTGCGTTCCTGTTGGAGCCACGTAGGTTGAGGGTGGCAGCCACGTACTCAGAATTGCAGCGCAGGATCTTGCACTGGGAAGAAACTGGGAGAGACGGGATGGCTCAGGGCATCCCGGTAGAGCTGTAGGGGTGGGGAAGGGCAGCCCCTTCTCCTCCCACCACCTCCCATCATCTGGACCACTCCAGATCTCATGATGGAGACAGTTTCTGGAAGCATTTATCTCCCTGTTTTAACAAACTCAGTGGCCGGTTTAAATGACCTGCTTCTCATGTGCCTGAGGGGAATGAATCCAGGGTTGCCTGCTGCAGAAGCAGGCTGGAGCCCAGCGCAGAGGACAGTGTGTGGGAAGTCATGGGAACAAAGGGGTGTCCTGAAGCAACTGGGATGTGAGATCGTACCTGGGGCAGGAGCGTGGCCAAGAGCCAGGGCAGCAGTTGTGACTGTGGCCCTAGGATGTGGCTCAGACGGAGATTCTTCACCCCAGGGCTTGCCAGGGGACAAACAGGAATTTCTGAGCTGGGAAACCCCTTCTTCCCATTTCAACCTTGGCTGGGCCATGCAATCGCTCTTTCACAAGAGGCTTGACTGCCTGCACCCCTCAAACGTGATTTCTCCATGCTGCAGAAGGCAGTGTCATGTACCACAGCTCCAGGAGAGCTAAAGAACTCACTCTAGCAGGGATGATTTAGCTCATTAAGCAGAGGAGTTATAAGGGATAGCTGCCCTTGCAGTAGATGAACATAAACTGGGTTGGGCAAGGTGCTGGGAAGTGAATTTAGGTGTTGCAGGATGTGGGTCTCAGTCCCCCTAGCAGAGTGCTTGGGATGCAGGAAGGAAAGTGAGGGACCGAGTGATGGGTATGGCTGGTGCCTTTTACTAGAAGACCTTGGACTTTGGCTAGTCCCGGTACCCTGTTGTCCCTGTCTTATCTTGGGAGGTAATAGAGACTTTAAGGGCTTTCCCAGGGAAAGTGCCTGCTGCAGGAGAGCGGGGGGATGCTCTTGTTGCGGAGGCTACCCTGGTAGGGGCAGGTGATGTTGGTGAGAATGCTGCCTGCCCTTCCCTCTGGCTGTGGTGGGCCAAGGGCACTCTGATACTGCCTGAGCCTTACGGCTGCCATGAGAGGAGCTTCTGCTTGCTCCAGTTACGTCCCAGGAGCTTGTACCCTCCCTGCACCCTGGGGCTGCAGCTCCCACGGATATCCTTGCCAGGGATGTGTCTCTGGCATGGCTCTGCCCATGCAGTTCCTTACCATGCCTGCAGAACAGGAGGAGGAAGAGAGCTCGAAGGAAGAAGCTGGGGTTTTCTAGCTGCCCTGGGCTCTCACTGCAGGCAGGTTTCCCCATTCCAGTCCATGCAGAGCCTGGGAAGTTGCTCACCCGCTGGCTTGTCTCAGCTTCATTCAGCAGGTCCCCTAGAAGGAAAGCAGAGGTGGGATCTGAGAGGTGCCACTAAATGTGAGCTGCTGCAGGTATGGAGCTGCCAGCATCCAGGCAGCTGCCAAACATGGCCCTGCAGGGCTTGGCTGCACTACTGGCTGTCGGGGGGGAGGCAAGCTTTTGAGCAAAATCCCGGAGGGTTTGGGTTTTTCACTGCTTTCAACCACTGCAGCTCTCATCTTCCACCCTGAGGCAGCTGTGCTGTGTAGTTCAGTGTGTCAAAAAGTTAAAGCTTCCAGCTGCCCTTGGAGAGGATCAGTGAGCTCCAGGGGCTTGGAGAAACTGCACAGCAGGGATGTGAGCAGCCAATGAGTGCAGAGAAGACCCAAAGTGTCCTACATGTTGGGTGCAGTGTGGGCTGCCTCTGGCCTGCTGCTGCCCCCACCAAAATGAAGGTTTGGAGCACAGCATCCAAGGGGATAGGAGTTGAAAAGCCAAATTATAAGTGCGACTGTCATGACGTCCACAGCCAGCACCACTGGGTGATAACAGCACCTCCTGCTCCCTCAAAAAACCTGTGTCCAGGTTCCTCTCAAAGCTGGGAAACATGCTTTCAGCCACACTCCACCTTTCCCCCTTGCTGCACCAGCTCTGGCTGCTCCCTGGGTGCTGGGGGCTTGAGCTGGCTGGAGGGGGAGTGCAAGAAGCTGCACACATCCAGACAGTGGGCTGCAGCAGGAGGAAGTGTAGCCACGGAAAAGATTTAACTTCCGTTGTTCTTCATCAGTGCTGGGGATTTGAGTCCTTGGTGGCTTATTTTAACAGCCAGTTATTAGTCACTTGTTAGTCAAATAGCCTTTTGCAAAGGTCCTTTTGAAACTGCTGTATGTGAAATCAGTATTTATTTTTTTCTCCCCTTTAGCTTGTGTGAGGTGCTGGTTGCCAGAGGCTGACACTCATGGTGATGTGCCTGTGCCTGATACCCTGGGCAGCCCAAGGAGTCGATATTACTGACACTGTGATTGCTAGTAAGTGTAAACTGCGACTGTGGGGGAGAAGAGGTGGAATTCTCATCTTTTTCTCAGAAAAGGAGAAATCACAGCTCTACCAGCTCTGTCTAGCACCTTTCAGCTCCCTTTGCCATGGCTGCAGCTGTCGAACAACCGCCATTAGCTGTACTGGCTGGCATGGTGACATAGCTGAATGCTGGCGGCCCCCCGTTCCTCTGCCAGCTGGATTAATGGCTAACAGGGCAGATGTCTGGAGTGAAAACATGCTTCAGACCTGCTGGCAATGCTCTGACCACCAGCTGCTCTTGGCAGTGAGGACAAGCTGAGCTGACCATGCTGGAAGGGGGAGAGTGGTCTCTGCAGCCCTGGGGCATGGGGACACGAGACCCAGTACTGGGAATTGGGAACTAGGCTCGTGTTGGATGTATACTGGTGAGCAAGGTAAAAGCAGACTGACTGTCTGCTCCGATCCTCCTCTGATGCCTGGCAATTGCTCTGTCATGTCCCACCCTACCTGGTCTGACCATGTTTGACCAGGCTGAGCATCTTTCTTGGGGCTTACAGGAGCTAGTGACCCCTCAGCACTACCCCCCCCAATCCCCTGGAGGTGATGACGCGGAGGTGACCTGTCCCTGGCGCAATGCTTAGCAGATAAACAGCTGGTTAATGTGTAGCAGAGAAGTGTGGCTATGGCAGGGGCAAGGAGAGGCCCTGCCATGGGTCCTGCAGGCAGCAGGACTTTCTTTGGGATGTCCTGACCCCAGTGGCATTAGGAGAAAGGCAGTAGCAGCAGTTAGAGATGCTCCACAAGCCCAACGTGATGCCATCTGTGCGGGGAGATGGATGGTTTCTGGCTGTGCCAGGCAGGGCAGCGAGGGGTACTTGGGCGCCCCAGTTCTCCCTCTGTTTGGGGCCACCTGCCCATGGGACCGGACCCTGGAGCACCCATGGGTGCCAGTGCTGATGTCCTGTGCCTCGGACCCTCATCCTTGCTTTGCTGCAGCCCCACTCACCTGCATCAGCCTCTTCTGGAGATGAGCTGGCTCCCAGTGCAGGGAGCTCCTTGCCTGGCAGACACATGGGCTGGCTTGTCCTTGTCACCCAGCTCTACCCCAAGTGACACTCAGAGAAATCCATGGGATGACAGCTGGGAAAATGCCAACCTCAGTCCTGGGCACTTCCATGGCCTCGCAGCCAGATAAAATCCAGGGTGCTAGTGGGGAAAGCCTGGCCAGGGGCACGGGGAGCAGACCCCACCACAGGGCACCGCGGTCCCTGCTCTTCCTCCCCAGCTACCTTTGCTCTGTCCTCTTCTCCCTGCAGGGCAGAGGATGGGTGTTGAAATAGATCTGCCTAAATTTAGATAGGCTAAATCCCAGCCAAGAACAACAAGCAGAGGGGGCAGAGAGAGATGGTGTGCGGCAAGGGCGGGGGGCAGAGGAGCTTGAGGAGGAGGTAGGAGGCCCCAGACCCCCTGGCTGGGTGATGCTACTTGGTGGTGTGGGGTCACGTCACTTGTGGAGTGCAGCACAGGCTGCAGGAGCTGGCTTTCCTGGAGCTACCTGGTTTTCCTTCCTTGGGTGATATTGCAACCACCTGCCTGTACCCCTGTGGAGTGAGTCCCCATGGAAAAGCACTGTGCTTTTCCCCGTGGGGTGTAACCCCACAGGGAATACTTTTTCAGCTGTATCTCTCATAGCTTCCCCTCCTGGGGCACAGCTGAGTCCTGAACGCAAACACGGCATGGGCCAAAGGTGGCCTGTGTCCCCTGGGGTCGATGAACGCTGGGCCGTGCTGGCTGGGTTCCGGAAAGCCCACCTGCAAGGGCTTGGGTGCAGAGAGCAGCTGTGCAAACCCCTGTCCCTGCGGGGAGGAGAAGTGGTGGGGAAATGGCCAGGTCAGGCTTTTGCAGGGGTGGCCTGTCCATTTAGGATCCCTGGCAGTTATAGCTGGAGGGCAAGGATTGAAAGCAGGTCCCGTAGTGCTCCCAGCACCCACAAACCCCTTTGGAAACCCATTCAGAAAAGCCTCCTGCCTCCTAAACCAAATTCCTGCTGTTTTCCAGGTCTTGCTCCTCACAGCAGGGACCGAAGCCTCCCAGACCCACAGTGCCCTTGACACCTTCGCACCAGGAGACTCATGGTTACCTGAGCCCAGGAGAGCAGATGGAACTTAACCAAATCCCCCCAGGTACCGCCATGCCCCTCCTGGGGGAATCGCTCCCGATTTCTGCAGTGCATCTTGAGACCAGTTTGGTTTGTTTAGGGATGGGAGGGAAAGGGGTTTCCCCCTCTGACCCTCTCCTCTTCTGCTCTGACCCTGGCACAAGCTCTCCAGCTGCATGAACCAAGCAGCCAGCACTGGTGTGGGTCATGGCAGCTGCTGAACTGCTCTTCACCCAGGGAATTGGGGAGAAAAGGAGGGATCACGGCTGCTTACTGCAGAACAAGCTTTAATCTATAGCCAGACTCTTGTTTTAAGTGTAACAGTACATCTTGGGCGCAATGGATAGAAGAAAGGAAAACAAAGAATAAATACCAGCTTGGGTTCAAATCCCAGCTGGGATTTACATCAGCAGCTACTGGAGGAGGAAGGTTTTAGATGCCCGTTTTGGGGGTTTTTTTTGCTCCTGGGGTGCATGGAGGCTTTGCAGCTATTTTCCCTGCCCAGTATTTATGCACTGGCTCTCTGTTACCTGGTAACAAGGGATAACCAGGGAGTGGAAAAAATGTTGTTTAAAAAATAAGACCCATATCTCAGTGTAGCCTCCCAAGGTCCACCCTGGCCATGCCTTGGACGCCTGGTATTCTCCCCATCTGCTGCTGTAGGTTTCCCCACAGCAAGCCCCCGGCGCGGGCAGGCACAGACACCCACCGAGGGAATCGGTTACACGCAGGGTAGGAGCAGGGGTGGGCAGGTGGGAATTCTTCTGGAACAGCAGACGGTACCATCTGGGCTTGTCGAGAGCAGAGGCCTCTCGGCATCCCACCCACCCGCTTCATTTGGACAGGGGAGGGGAAACTTGGAATAGCGAAACCAAACTGGGATATCCAGGTTGCTGCAGCCCGGAGGCCAGATTGTGGGGCTTTCCTCACAGCCCTGAGACTCAGTGTTATGGGTGCACGTCCCTGGCGATGTGCTGGATCCCAGCCACACAATGAAACAGGGCCATCCGTTGCTTTAACGCCATCAGTGCACAGCAGCTCTCCAAGCTGGGGGCTGCAGGCATATGTTGGACTGAGGAGGCTGGGAATCTCTCCCAAGCTGACAGAGAGTCACGGTACCAAGACAAAAGCATCTGTGATCAAACTGCTTCCAAAAGCCAACTCCCCCCTCCTTCCCACCAGCAAAATCAGCTGGAGATCTAGGAGGCACAAAGCACTGGATCCTGCCGCTGAGGGGGCTGCAGAGCAGCTGGCCTCACCCAGATCCTCCTGCCCAAAAAGATGAGGCTTTCCCAAGCACTGCAACACCCCAGGAGAGGGGAAGAGACCTTGATCGTTGGTGCAGAGCAGGTAGTATGCAGTTCTGCCTGTGAGCATCACCCACATGGATTGTTGTCTGGAGCAATGCCATCCCTCCAAAGGTTGGAACAGCATGGTCACAGCTCAGCTCCAGCCCCTATCTAGCCCAATCACTAACACAATGAATTTAGCAAGAGTTTGGTTTAACCCGAGTGCTTTGGAGATTTAATTTGCTGAGGGAGACCAGCCCCAGCTTGGTTCTGAGCTGGCATCAGCCCTGTCTGCAAACCCAGTGCTGCCAGGAGCCCTGGTCCGAGCCAAGGTGGATTTGCACCCAAAATGGCCTGTGTGGATGGGGAAACATGGCAAAACATACCTAAAGAGGCATCAGGAGCTTGTCTGCCTCCATCAGAGCTGTGGACAAGAGCAAACCCTCCTGCCACCCACCAGCATTGCAAGGTGAGAGCGTACAGCCTGTGCATAGCACATCCACGCTGCTCCTGAACGCGGCTCGTTTAAGCCACTGTCCTGGAGAGCTCCACCAGCCTTTCCTGAGCATCCCTGGACAAGTGGGATCAGCCAGGCTCCTCAGGTTGGAGGCAGGGGATGAGCCAAGCTGTGAACGTCATCCCTGCGCTCCCTGGACCACAGCACAGCAGCCAGCATCCCCTGGGAGATGCAGGAGAAAGCTGAGCCAAGCTGCAGGGCTGGGATCGGAGTCGGAAGAGGGGCCTGGGGAAGGCAGGATTTGCTGGAGAGTTGGAAGAGAGGATCTCGCTTCTCTCCAGGTACAGATGCAGCAGCGGACGGGTTGTTTGCACAGTGCCTGCTCGAACTCAAAGCATCCACCCTTCTTTCCACAACGTGCTTGGCATGAAACTCCCATCCCTCCCTCCCCAAACCTGTGCCGAGGATCCCAGTGCTCCACTTACCCCAGCAAATGCCACTCTGACCAGCCACAGGACAGGCCACTGAATGCCCCCAGACCTTCCAGACGTGAGTCCTGGTACCCGGCGTGGGTTTGGCTCCAGGCAGGAGTGAGGAGGGAATCACGGCTGTTAACGCCCTGGGCTCAGTGCAGAGGGAGCAGAAAACAGCTGAACTTTACGACAGCCCGATCCGTCACCGCGAGCTGGAGGAGAGGGGGCTAAGTCGATGCTTTAAAAATAGCCAGTAGTATTTTTGATCCCGAAAGCCAGATTCCAGTGGGGAGGGGAAGGGAAAAGGAGGGAGAGCCAAAGGCTTCCCAACTGCGCACTTCAAATCTGTGGGCAGAGCGAACTGCACGCGAGATGGACATGGGGTCCTGGCTGGATCACTCAGAGCTGCTGATCTCACGGGTTTCTCCAAGCTCTGGGAAAAACGAGCAGGTTGGGAATGCAAAGAACTGCTGGAAATTCAAGGCAGGCTCTTCTTTCAGCAGCACCTGCCTCCTTGAGCATGGGAGCACCCGGCCTGGGTGCCTTCCCCTGCCACAGCAGGGCTGGGAGTGAAGAACCTGTGCCTGCAAGCAACTGCTCTTCTCCCAGCTCTGCAAGGAAGGAGATGGAAAAACCGATGAAGATGCAAGTCTGGAGTCAAATTAAACTCTTCCTCCAGATTTCTCCAGCCCAGAGCTTTCCCTCTCCCTTGCTTGGAGAGCTCAGGAGGTCCCGGAGAAGGGCAGGTGCTGGGAGGACCAGAAATCTCAGTGCTACCTCTGGAGAGGGAAGATCTTGAGAAGATCGGGGAAGAATCAAGGAGCTGCATCCTTTAACCACCTCGCTTGAAGGTATAACCCAGGTCCCATGGTCCTCTCCACCATGGTACAGCACATCCACATGGGGCTGGCATCCCTCAGCTGCCTCCGGAGCAAAACCGTCCATCCCACTCCCCTGGATGCTGCATGGAGACGCTCCTGAGATGCTGACATGCAGATAAATCACCAGCCCCAAGCACCTGCTCCAAGGCTGGGCAGCTGCAGGGCCGGGAAGCACTGAGGCTAAAAAAAGATGGGAGCAGATGGGGCTGGACGCAGCCACTGCTTTGCAGAGGAACCAGGAGTTGTCCCCTGCCCTGTTCAGTCTCTGCCGAATGCCAGCCCCGTGAGTGATGGTGGCAGTGCCCAGCGCACGCAGCTGGGGTGCTGGGGACTACCAGCAAGCTCAGGCGTGCCTCAGTTTCCCCATCAGCTAAAATGCAGCGTCCTGGTGTCCACGTAGAGTGGTGGGAGAGGAAGGTCTGGGCTCTGCGTGGCTTCAGTGCAAGGTTGTCACTGGGTGCGTATGGACCCTCCGGACACTGGTGAGAGCCCAGCCCCCCCTACCCTCGACCCCCAGCCCCACCGAGTGCAGGATGCGGCCGGGAGCTTGGAGCTGCCGGGGGGGGGGGAGGGGGGCTTTGGGGACGCGGGGACAGCAGGCGAGCGGGGACACGGTACCACGAGGTGGCAGCAGCTCTTTGCGAGTGGCAGTGGGGCTTGCGAGGAGGAGGAGGGGGCTGCCAGGGCCATCCCTGCCTGCCCCGGCCCCCTTCCCCTGCCTGCTCTGCTGCCCACCTGCCTGAAAGGAGGGGAGGAAAGGTGGCCTGGGGGTTGCGGGACGGAGAGGTCCCAAGCTCAGCGTCAGAGCCGTCCGGGGAGCAGTGGGTTTGATGTCCAAAGGACATCAAAGGACCCTCGGTTTCCACTCTGTGCCTCAGTTTCCCCACTCCTGCTTTCACATCACCCAGGGGGTCCCCCAGGCTGAGCTCGCTCCATCATGCTGCGGCCCATCTAACAGGTCAAACGAGAGCAAGGCACTTGGAAAAAACAACCCCAGGTGTCCCTTGGAGAGTTCTCCCACCTCCCCCCCAAACCCTGGGGCACCCACGTTGCCTCACCGAGCTCCCTCACCAGCTCTGAGATGGCGGCAAATTTGGGCTTCCTCTACCCTCCAGCTGGGAACTATTGCTTCCACAGCTGTGAGATGGAGAGGCTTTGGCTTGGCACAGATGAATTAGTAAAGAGCTGGGGAATCACTTCTATGGGTTTGCTCCCATAAATGGGAATAACACCCTTTCCCAGGAGTCACCCTGTCCATCCCCAGGCCTCCAAAATGCTCCGGCGGGGGATTTTAAATGACCTTTTTGTTGCCTTTAGCAGAGGTCTGGGGAGAAGATGGGCTGGAGAGGGGGGACACCTTCAGGGAATGATTTTTCCTTGCTCCCAAGCAGAAGGAAATGAACTCCCAGCTGAGCTCCTGCCGGTGCCAGCTCAGCCCAAGAATACCTGGAAATGGTTGGGTTCCAAAGGGGGAAAAACTAATCTTCAATTTATGGGCTTCTTTACACAGGGAAATAGAGAAATATCCCTCGCAATATGTGGGGGATTGGAAAACAGAGTAAATCAGCCAGAGACTTTTCAAATTTGGTGTAATTGTGTGGCTGTGACACAGGAGTCAAGAGGCCTTCCTGCCCAAGAGTGGGGGGGGGCTGGCTGGGAAGAGTGGAAGAAATCGGGGGGTTCCGGGTGCTCCCACTGACCTGTTGAACTTCACTTTGCAAACCAGGTTCCTGCCAAGGCAACCAAAACCCTTGGCCAGGCTCACCGGCAGGAGCGATCTGACATGGCTGCCTCACTGGGAGATGCTCCTGCAGCTTTCGCAACCTCCTGTCCCCTCCCAGGTAATGTGGGGACTGCAGCAAAGGCCATGGGGGAAAAACACGGCCCCACACACGTTGCAGATGCCTGCAGCACGGACCTCGCTCCTGCTAAACCTTCGTCACATGGGTTCAACTTCATGGCTGCAGTGGAGGTGCTGCTCTCCATCACCCACCTTGCAGCATCCATCACCTGGCCGTTTTGAAGGGGGGGGGGGGTTGTCCAAACCAAAGTCCTCGAGGTTTCTGTTCCATGTTAGCAGATTAAAAGCCCTGTCTCTCTTGCAGACATGTCTAAAGGGAAAATGTCTCTTGGGCTTGAACCTGCTTCACCCTTGCAGGGGTTTGCAATTTGCTGTAAAAATCAGGCAGGGTGTCTCGGGTGGCTTCCTTTGTGACACCGGAGCTCACCAGCAGCAAACAGGGCTCCGAATCCAGCCCGTAGCACTGAAAGGCGTGAATCCCTGGAGATTAGAGGGTTGGGTTTTGGTGGGGTTTTTTTTTGTTTTGTTTTGTTTTTTTGTTTTTCCACAATGCCATTCAGGGCCTGGAAAGGCTGTCCCTGTCACCTCGACCCAGTCCAGCTCTCCAGCACGGCTATGCAAATTGATCAGTGCTTTTGCAGGCAACATTAGAACTCGGATGAGCAGGAGCTCCCCGGGGGGTAAGACACTGGCTGGGGGTTTGTGGGGCTATTTTAAGTGAGGTAAAATGAGGGAGGGATGGTTAATTGATTTCTGTGATTAACTAAGAGTTTGTCAGCGCAATAGTCTTGGGTTTACTCTCCTTGGTTTTTGCAGTGGGGAATTATTTATTTTTAAACAGTGGTTGGGGAGGGAGTGTTTCTTTTTCTGTCCCTGAATATTTCCAGCAAGAAAGTCATTAATCTCTAGCTGATTTTTAGCCTGGGGAGGGAAACGAGTGTGTCCAGCCGCATGGGAAAGAAAAGCTTCAAATGCTGTTGCATTAGCTGGCAGGCAAACCCGTGCAGCTCCGGTGTGAGAGGCAGAGCACAGCTGCTTTGCTTTCACATGAGAAATCCTAACAGGATCCTACCAGGACCTATCCCACCTCCGGCAGCAAATTCGGTGCCAGTGGCAAATTGCTGTCCTGGCCAGCAGTGGGAAGCGGCTGTAGCCTCCTTGTGCTCGCCATGACTTCCCTTGCAAACTTTTCATCCATTCCCTCTGTGGAAATCCTCAGTCACAATTTTCTGGCATTTCTTGGTTTTCCATTAGAAAAATCAAGAGGAGGGAAACTGTGGCAATTTATTGTTTTGGTGAAAGCATCCTTGCTGGTTTTCCGGGCACAAGGGTAGGGGGAGAGTGTCCCTGCACGAGAACGTGTTTCCTTTGTACTTCCCTAGGGTGGGACAGCAAGGGGTTAATATGGAAAAGATGGAATAGACGTGGCCCATCTGTCAGGATCCACCCTGATGGACCTTAGGCTGGTTGGTTATTTTTAATTTAAGAGACTTGTCAATCAGTGCCCACTTGCTGGCCTGCCAGCCCACCGCGTCTCACTTTGGCCAAGGCTGGAGTGTCAGCTGGCAGGCAGCAAAAATCCACCTCAGCCCAGAAATTATTATTAATAATAATAATATTAATATGATCACTGGCAGGAAAAGTGCAAGCGGGGAAGAGGTGGGGAGAGCATGACAACCCCTCAGTTTGTATCTGTTGGTTGTCTTTCCCGTGCCTTGTGTTTTGTGTGGCTTTTCCTAACCAGAGATAAAAAATAGTGGTTTAAGGGATGTTTAAGTCAGCTCTTGAGAGGCTGGAGGAGGCTGCGTTGATCCCCCCACAAAGGAAAACAAGTGAAAGAGAGAAAAACAAAAAAAGCCACAAGGCTCTTTGTGAAAGGAATTAAAATGGGTCTCAGAGGCTGCGAGTGCTGGGATAGAAACAAGCGCCAATGGGAACGGGAGCCCTCGGAAAGAGGACTTTCCAAGAAGAGAGCTGCGGATACAAAAGCAACTGGCTGGGAAAGGGAGATGTGCTGGGATGCTGTCAGCTGGAGCTGGGTGTGGGCAGGGACTGGGCAGCAGCAGCATCCCAGGTCACCCTCATTGCCGCTGCGATGCTCCTGGGGATGTCAAACCGGGGGCAAAAGCACTTTACTGGGATGCAGGTCCCTGGGCCAAGGATGCCAGGCAGTGTGGGATGCATGTAGGGTAACCCTATAAACTTCCTCTGTGCTTGGCACCCACCTGCCCTTCCTACACATCTCTTCACCTGATCTTTGCAAGTTTGGAGGAGGAATTAAAAATATTAAAGAAAAGCATGCCAAAGCTTTTACGACAGGAAAGGCCTGGGACCTGTCTTTAGGATGCTTTATTTTTTGCCTCCAAGACATTCTAGGCAAATCCCAAAGGTGATCCTGCAGTGGTGCAGAGAAACGGGACCATCCTGAGTCCTGGGGAGGTTCATCCTCTGCCAGGATTGTGGCCTCGACACATCCCCAGGGCTCCCCAGATGCACAGCTGCACCGAAGCTGGGGCTAACCTGCCAGCATTGAAGGAGCCACCCCCAGATTTACACTGTTCTACTAAGCTTTTTGGCTAGCATTATCCCTCTGCCTTTTTAAAATGAAAATAATATGGTAAAAAGACAGAGGGGGGACAACCCTGTGTCTGCGAACATGGTGCTTCACCGCTGCGCCCAGCATTTGCAGCAGCAGGTTGGGAAAGCATCCTCCCATTGCATTGCAGCTTATTTTCCCATTCCCTGCTATTGCCAACCTTGAGGTTAGACCCTGTTGGTTTTTCATTTCTACAGAGGGGGGAATAAATTAATTAAATAAATTAGATTTTATAGCGCTATATAGTGTCCTTAGCCATGCTGAAGGCTTTCCAACTGCATTTCAACCAGCTTTGCTGTGCAACAGCTGCTCTGGGCCAAGGGATCTTGTAAAAGAAACACCCCCAAATAGGTTGTGTTGGATTTGAATTAATCATCTGCTTGGTTTTGCCTTTGTGAGAGATTTTTTAATGCAATCAGGTCTGCCAGAAAATGGACGATAAGAAAGCACGGTAAATATATTGTCCGATGACCACAAAACAAATGCTGTCAAGAAAATGGAATGAAGGCTTGAAAAATGGGATTTCAGAAGGAAATATTGAGCTGGCATCAAAACCAGCATTGTTTTCACAGAGCGAGGGAAGTGAGTCTTCCTTAGGACTGCTTGAGGGCAGAGAAGAAGTCCCTTGGAAAGTTTGAATTTGGGCTGACTTTGCTGGCTGGAGCTTTTGCCACTGAAAATATTTGGGAAGTCACCTTCTAAAATGAAACAAATAATTGAGTCCCAAATCAGCATGAAGGGACATACAGGGGTTTTATTTTGGGGTGGCCATGAATATATCTTCATTCCCCGCAAGAAAGTATTGCAAAATATGTTCAACATCCTCTGATGCTGCCATGTGCGTTTTTAATTCCTCTGCTTTTGGTCTCTTGGCTGTTTTTCCCAGGAGAGGACCCATCTTTCCCAGGGAATCCTGCTCGCTCGCTTCCCCTCTGTCTCCCCCTTAGCAGATCCTTGCACTTTCCGGGGACGATTTCCCTCCGATAACATCCCTCACTTGCCGTTCCCAGGAGCTGTTTTACGCCCCACAAAGACCCTCCCTCAGCTTCCAATTTTTTTTTTTTTTCTTTTGCCAAAAGCCCTTTTTGTGTCGCCTTCTCAGGGACCTGAATTAAACCCGGTGTTTAGCAAACGGGGTGGTGGGATTGAATGTTCAACGGCTTGTAGCTCATAAGGATGATAGAAACGCTGTGGGCACAGAAGATCCTTATTCCAGAGATATCATAGCAAAAAATACTGACTTGAAATGTCCTTTACACTGATTATATCCAGAAGCTTTCTGGTGTTTTAAACTAAATTTATTTGCAGCAATACTGATCCATTGTTTGCATAGGGTTCGGGGAAGTTTAAGCAGCAGTTATAAAAGTCTCAGCTTTTCTAACAAATTATAAAAGCTTTTCTAACAAATTATAAAAGCCTCAGCTAAAGCCTCAGCTACTTACTGGAAGGAAAATAAATACTTTTTTAAAGATACTTGAAAATTTAGTAAGCATGTTCCTATTAGGAAAAATCACCTTGTCTGCTTGGTGAGCATATTGGATCCACTAAATCCACCTCCATCCCCTTTCTATCTCCCCCAGTCCCCCATTCCCACTGGTGGAGGACACCCGGCAGCAGGTCATGGAGGGTGAATTTATGCTGGATTTGAGCCGGATAAGAGACCCAAGCACGGCAGAGGAGCTCGCCCAAAACCCATGCCCATTCTGGGCTGGCTGAAGGCTCTTTTTCACAGTTTTTATCCTTATGCTGCACTGATTTGCACCCTGTGTGGCCGTTTACTTTGCCTACGAAGCCAATTGCCATGGGTTTTACACCACTGCTTGTTCCTCAGGTGGCAATGAGTGCACACAGCATGGAGAGTCCTAAAGTACAATTTCAATACAAAGCTTTCAGCTTCATTAAAGACATGCTAAATACCCCTGAGCACACAAGGACCTGCCAGGCGCTGGAGAATGGAGCTGGTTTGTTATGGAAGGCATTATCCAATCTCAATTGCTTTTATTTTTTTTAAATCCTACTTAATAGTATTAATCTGCAAGTATCTTTTCTGTTCTTTTCCAACATAGCTGCACAGGCACGCTGGGCTGGAGAACTCGCTGTTTTTTCCCTTCGACGAATAGGCAAAGTGGCCTCCATATTTGCAGAAAATGCTGTTAACTATTGCAAAGGGAAAAGTTAAAGGCTGGGAGCGGCGGAGGGAGCTGGGAGCGAGCGGGGAATGTGCAGCCTGCAAAACTTCAGCTGCCGCTAGACACGGTGAGCTATAAAGCCATAAAAGCCAGCTTTATGAGCACTACCCCATCCCTGGGTTTGGGGAAAAAACTAACAAAATGTTCAAGCCAAACCATTTATGTTTTTAGAAATAAGTTTGGAATCTAAAAGTGGTAAGAGTGATTTAATTTTTTTTTTTTTAAAGGCATTCCTGCATTTGCTTAATCAACATTTGCTTTTGGCTTGTGCTGGAGCAACACAGAAGAAAAACAAATTCCTTGGGATAAAAGCAGCTCTCTGCCGCGGTATTAGAAGCACAAAGGTGTCGGCAACACGGCATAGATGAGATTTGTTTAACACTCCTCGAGCCTTTTAAACCACAAATTAATGAACTTCAGACCGATGCAATATTGATGGTAATCTTTCCTTTTTAATTCGCTTACTTGTTCATTCGTTTTCTTGCTCAGTGCTTGCTGGATCTGACAAGGGTTCCTCGCTCTGCACCAGCTTAAAGGGGAAAGGTTACGGTCCAGCAAGGTGGGTTTGAAATAATTTCTTACCAACATATCATTTCTCTGGGAAAAATCTGTTGGCATCGGCAGGCACTTACGGGTAGAACGAAGAAGGGAGCTGCTCGTTTGGGGGCTTTTCGGGGGGGGGAAGGACTCGTTCCCATTGCTAAGGAGGATTATCAGGTTTAATTCCTTTTTCCCCTTCTCCCTGCTTTTGCGCTTAGAAAAATAAGGGTGAATCAACAGTCCTGCAGCTCAGTGGCTGTTCAGGGTGATGTGCAAGCTCCAGATAAATATCTTTTTTTTTTTTCATCTGTTGTTATCTTGAAATAGCTGGTAAGAGCCATGACTGAAAGCTGGTGGCATCCTCTAACAGCCTACTCTAAGCCACTGCTCCTCTTTGTAAATTCAGAGTTCATCCCTCCAAGCCCAAGGAAGTGATGTATTCCTGGCCTTATTTTATAGAAATTTTATAGATTTCCTATAATCAACTTCTCTGGCTTTTGCTAAAGGTTACTTTTTGATTTTTAAACAGAAGAAAGAAATTGATTTAGCCCTCCTGGATTCAAATAAAAGGTGTCAGGACTTTTGGGGCACAAAACAGGAGAATGAGAAAGCGGGTTTGCAGCTGCAATTATCTAAATTGCCTGAATTATCTGAATTATCCTCATGTCTCCCACGGGACAAGATACCCGGCTAGAAAGGCCGAGCAGGGACCACCAAAATTGCACGGGGAGGTGAGAGAAAATGCAACCGATGGGAGAAATGGGGTAAGGATTCAGCAATGGAAAACAGGGATGTTATCAATCGCTGTTTTAATGTCGCTCAGGGGATGTGGTACCTGATGGGCACTCAGGGATGGAGTTATCTCTCCATCTCCTGGATCAGGCTGTGCATGTGGGCAGAGGAAGGTCTCAACCTCTCCCTGCCGAAACGCCTGCACTACAGACGCGGCCGGGAACTGCCGAGGGACAGTATTCCCAAAATGCCTCATAAAATCCCTATTTCTCTCCATCAGTTGAGTTTAACAACCCTCAGCTTCATCCTTCAGATATTACCACTATTAATTATCCCACGTACAAAAACTTTTTAGGACCATCCTCAGCCTCATGGAAAGATTTGTGGTTTACTTTGTGCAGGCAGGGCTGAAGCCTTCACTGGCAAAGCCAAATGGGAAATTTCTTGCTTTATGATCAAATCCCTCCTTTTTAATATAAATAAGTAACTGTCCTGGAGAGCTGAGCAAATTTGCAGTGTGTGGTTTTATGGAGGAAATGCATTTTAGAGGTAGTAAAAATAGGATTTTATGGTGCAGAGAAAGCAAACTGGGTTTGTGCAAGAGGCTGCAGCGATGCTGGTCCGGACCTTTGATGCGTGTCTGTGGAAAACAGTCACTGCTGTAACTTTTCCTAATGCAAGAGGGAAAGGTCAGCGTCAGCTGTGCTCTTGCCCCGGCGTCGACACTGGGAGGGATGCTCCCATCCTCATGTCTGCCGGGGCCCGAAGCTTCCCCTTCTCTTTTTTTGGGGTGCTGGGGCTTGGAGCAGGTGGGATTTCTCCCCAAAGTGCTCCTGGGAAGCAAGTTAAGAGCTGGAAAATAGGCAGGGAAATATCTGGCTGGAGAGGGGAATGCTTAAAAAAAATCAGCCCCTGTATCCATCCTGCTCTAACAGGTCCCCCGCAAAATTTGGGGGTTAAAACCCTCCCTCTGAATCATGGGGAGGCTGCAACCCCAGCCAGGATCCTGGTTCCTGGGACTGTGCATGATTTTTTGCAGGGTCTTTAGGCGGTTATGGGGAATTTTACCCATGCACAGAGCTGGGGAAATGAAGACAGGGAGTGAGGTGGTGACATCCTTGGCACCTGGTGCAAAGCCCACCTGCCAAAGTGGACCATCTCCAGGTGGGGACACCCAGGGACATGGGGATGCCTAAGGACATGGGGACACCCAAGGTCATGGCCTTGATGCCTTCAGAGCACCCCAAACCAGCCCCATCACCCCAGGGTGGTCTCCATCCACCCCAGGGACCCCCAAGCCCAGCTCAGCCCCACCGGCAGCGGCCCCACGGTGGGGACAAGCCAGACATGGTGCCCCAGGAGGCGAAGGGGAGCCCCCACGCAGCCACCAAGGGGCCACACCGTGTGAATTAACCAACTTTGTTTTCCACCAAGGCTTTTCCCTTAATAGCCGTCCCCCTCCCCCTCGCTTTTGCCGGCATTTGAGGAGAAGTGAGGCGTGAGAGATCCTTTGGAATAATGAGGTGTAATTAGCCCTGGCAGCTCTTATCTTCCACCCCCCCCTTCAATTAGATTGAAATAAAAAAAAAAAAAAAAAAAGAAAGAAAAGGGGGGGGAAATAAAAAGGGATGAAAAGGAAGGTGGGGAGGGAGGGAGGCGAGAGAAAGTTGGACGCCTTGTCCAGCTTCATCCTTCTGGGCCGTGTCCTGGTCCCTGTGGATGGGGGATGCTGGTTGCTGGCACCGTCCCACTTTGTGTGGCTGCTGCCGGGGTGGGGAGGTTTTCTCCGTGCCTCAGTTTCCCTCAGCTGTGCTGGCGGTGGGGGCAGCCGGCTGCAGGCACTGACTTGGCAGGGTATGGAAACCAACCGCTGCAGCAGGGCAAGAGGCATCGTTAGGGGTGTTGTGGATGAAAGCAGATCCTTGAATCCCGAGCATCCCTTGAGCCCCGAGCATCCTGCCGGCACGGTCCAGGCAGCCTTGGGATGGGCAGGAGCTCTCTTTTTCCCTGCCAGACACCGGTTTCTAACCCCGGCTTTGATTCCCATGTGCCACATCGGGTTGCTGGTGCACAAGGGAGGTGGGAAAAGTCGCTGCAAGCAGGACCTGGGTGCAAGGGAGCTGTTTTCGGACGGCTCCATCCCTCCCAGCTCATCCCTGCATCCCCCGTCCTCGCTACCTCCCGGCCTCCGACGTTGCCCGTCCACCCCATTCCTGCCCCACTGCCATTCCTGCTCGGCCCTTGATCTTTCATACCCATGACCCTGATCTTCAGGCTGACAGGCTGATGGATGGGCAGTGCCCCAGTGATTTACGACGTCCTTTAATATTTGGCAAAGTGGCCAAAAGCCCCGGGCAGCCGACAGAGCTGGGTGGGGGGGAGACGGCTGGGAGATTTGTCAACCTTTGAGCCAGGGAGGCGGGGAGGGAGGAAAGTGCCCTGTCTGTCCGCAGTGATTTATACACAATCACTGTGATTAAATTGGCCTTAGCTAATGATAACTAACTAGTCAGGGGCTGACCTTTCTCTGACAATGGAAGGGGGCCGGGAGCCACGCTGCTGCGGGGTGTCTAATGGGGATGTTTCTTCAGCCAAGACACCACTCTTTTTTTTTAATATCACTCTCTTTTTTTCCCCTTAGAAATGGTTCCCCAGCTGGCCCCACGTACAGAAGATGCAGGACGCCACATCCCCGCACACCCCAGGGTCTCGCCCCTGCCGCACGTCTCCTTTCTAGGCTCCATCAGCTGGGGCTGCATCGGCATGACCACAGCTGGGTACCATGGCCCGGGAGGGACCCGAGTGCCTGAGCCCATGGTACCACAACTGGGAGGGCCAAACAAGTGGGTCTGATGGTTTTTATCTGGGGAGGACTTGAAATATGTTTCCAGTGAGAAATCTCACCCATAGCCAAGCTGAACAGGGTCCTGGGGGGCTGCACAGGCACCCTCAAGCCTGAAATGTCCTGGTTTTCCAGGGATGCCGTATTGTCTGTCCATCCTTCCTCACATCCACCCGTCCCTCCCTCCCTCTCTCCACCTCTCTCTATTCTCCTCCATCTCTTTCACTGTTCATCGCCATCTCCCCACCACACTGTGGAGGGGAACAGCCTAGTGTGTCCCTGCCAAGCCATGGTGGGGGTATATGAAATGATAAAAAAGGGCGTTTTCTGCTTTAAACCACTTTTTGCCTCCTCTGCTTGACCTAAATAAAACCCACAACCATTGAAATGAAGCCCCTGACCACCTCCAGGCTCAGGTTTCACTGCTCAGCTCAGATTTTTCCCATCGGCACTCTTTACACAGGTTTGTTTTTTTGGGTCCCGTTTCAGATGTGTGTGTTGATGTCGCTGCATCCAAAGATTTCCCCGGCAGGGAGGGACATTGCTGTCTCGCTGCGGCCTGGAGAGACACCAGAGAGATGCGCCGACGACCAGAGTTAAGGGTAAAAGGGAGTAAAATCTTCAAGGAGCGGGGATGGACGTCTCAGTGCATGCTGCCCTGGCTGTGCCGAGCGGTGCCCCCAGCTGCATTCACCCTCCCTGCCCCGACGTCTTGACACGCGGATAAAAGCCGGGCTGAAGGGACGATTTCATGGAGATTAACCTCACGCGCTGTGCTGGGGCTGCCGCTGCCCTTGACACTGGGTCCCCCATGTATCAAAGGTGGATTACAGATATATTAGCCCCGCCACTGGTTTTATTAGTGGCGGTTTATCACATGGAGGGGGTCAGCCAAGGGCAGGGGACAGAGGAGCCCAGCCACCCTCCGGCGACCCAGAGTATCACAGAGAGGCCTTAATTGAATTTTTGGGAGGAGACCTGGGCTGGGGTCAGTGTTTGCTGCCTGGCCCCGGTACAACTCCCTAAGATTTGTGGTGCTGATGGGTGATGCCTGCGGTGCCCACAGCGAGGGAGAAGGGAAGCCTTTGGCCTCACTGCAGGCAGGGCTGCCCCTATGCACCACCCTGGGCTGGGTTTAGAGAGATTTGATTCAAAAATAAATCAATCCCCTTTGGGAGGCACTCGGACAGCTTCTGCTGGGGATGGAGATGCCAGTCCTGTCCTGCCTGGGTGCATCCCTCTTCATCCCACACAAAACCTCCCCTGGGCTGGAGGAATTTGCCTCCTTCGACCCAAACAAATGCCTTCGAACACTGAGCGTTCCTGTGCGGCACCAGGGTACCCAAACCCAAGGGGGCTCAGGTGGATGCTGGGATGCCCGGCATCGATGCAACGAGGCACATCGAGGAGGTGGGGGCAGGATTTGAGCCTGAAAGAGGTTGAAGTGGGGCAAAGCAAGGGGGAAGAGAAACCTCCCGAACGGGGCGTTTTAATGACATTCCATTAAAGCTCCCTTTGGGGCTGGCACGGCAGCCATGTGCTCCACATTCTCATGGTAATTATGAGACATCTGTATAGAGGCTCTTTTCTCATCAAAGATGGCTCTCTTCAAAGACGCTCCTGGGAAACCCTTCACCTCTGACCGAGGGGGTCACTGCCGAAACAGTGGCTCTATAGTCCGCGTTACTGTAAAGCCCAGTATCCTTTTTCCTCCCCTAACCTGACCAGTTCCCGGCTTTTCAGGCACGATTCGTTGAGCTTGAGAGGGTTGGGGGGGGGGCAGCCACCGGTTTCAGAGAAGGGTCTCCCACACACACCCCACAACCACCACCACTAGTGCCAGTCCTGGGTGCCGTCATCATCATCGCCTGCGCTGACCCCAGGCGCAGGAGGGAGATCAAAGTAGGATGAAAAGGCGTTTAATGAGAGCGGACGGGGCTGAGGGTTTCCTGTCCCCGCACTGGGGAAGGGGCGGCCTCCGCCCCCCACAGTGTCACCCATCACCACTCTCTGCCTGGTGCGCCCCACCTGGGAAGTGCCAGGTCCCAGGGAGTGATTTTTGGTGATTGCCACAAACAACCCCACCGTCCTCCATGCTGCAGAGGTGACGGGGATGTGCCTGAGGTCCCCCTCAGCCACAAAATATGGGCACTTCGTCACCGTGAGGGTGCTCGATGTCACCACATCTGCTTGGGATGGAGACCACCTTGTCCCATGAGGATGTTTCGAGCAGAGCCAGCATCGCTGTCCCATCCACGGCACCGGCATCACTGTCCCATCCATGCCACCGGTGACCCTGATGTCCCACCTCCCCAGCTGGGGGACAACGGCCTTGGGACGAAGGCGATGGATGCCTGGCAGGTCCCTTGGTGCCGGCGTGGGCGGCTCCATCACGCCAGCACGGCACCAGCGAATGCTCCCCACGGCCCTTTCCAATAAGTGGCAAATGATTCTTCGTCCTGTCGCTCCCCGGCAGCAATAAACCTTAATCACAATGAAGTCATTTGATTTCCACGTCCTGTAATCGTGCGGCGATTTGGCATTAATTAACGAGTGCTTACGGGAAGGGTCGGCTGCCGGAGTTAGCACTGCGCTTTTCCAGAAGATGGATTACCTCCGGAGCATGCATGGGGACACGCCAGTGCTGGGGGACATCCCGTCCTGTGCCAGGAGTGGGGTCCCAAGGGCACGTTGAGCCTAACAAAGCACCCAGCTAGTGAGGGAGGGGACATGGGTGCTGTGGGACCTCTTATTTTCACTCCCACCTCCCTTTCCCCAGCCCGTATTGGTCTTCTCCTGGGCAGGGCTGGTGGGGAAACTGAGGCATGGAGGCAGACAGGCAGGGAGGGGGGAAGGGGCGATTTCTTCACTGCAGCAGAAACGGACAGGCCATCCTGGCATGGTGGGGGTCTGGGGCTCTTTGGGGCTGGGGGTGCTGGACCATGGTGTTGACTCAACAGGGAATTAAGCTCATTAGAAACTTCCTGGGGCCCAGTGTGGGAGAGACCCCAGGGCAGGAGGTCCCGGGGGGGAGAGGGGTTATGCACCCCAGCTGGGGGCGTCATCAGCACCAGGGGATTATTGCCCCTGCGGTTGTTTGGTGGTGATGGGTTTGTGTCTGGGTGGATTCTCTAGTGTCTAATACAAGGGTTGAGTCTCCCCTGATGGCCTGTCCCAAGGCCACCACTGTCCCCCCTCCCCCCTGACCCCCGACTGCAGCCGACCCCAGCCACCCTTCCCCTCGCAGCCCTCGCGCCTTCGCTGCTGTCAGCTGAGCCTTGCCAGCATGCCACCAACACAGGATTCTTCCCTTTGTGTTGGCATCTCCCTCGCCAGAGACTTCCCCGAGTCTGCTGCTCCCTCATTCACAGCTTGGCATCGAACCCTTATTATTCTCTTGTCAATTTGATTTTTTCCCAAAGTCTTCATATTTTGCAAAGGCCTGGGAACACACCCGTGCAATTACACCCCCCAGATCCTCCACCAGTGCCAGAGCCCACCACAAAAAACCAGCCATTCCCCTGCCGAGCGGGTTCAGAGCTGCTGGTGATTTACCAGGGCTCGGAGCGGTGTGTGCCTCAGTTTCCCCAGTGGGGCAGGATGGGGTCCCCCTCTTCTGCACCCCAAGAGGCTGGTGGTGACATGGCATGGCTGTGTCACGGGGTGATGAGAGAGACAGGAATGGGGATGGGGATGGAGATGGGGATGGGGTTAGGGATGGAATGGGAATGGGGAAGTGCTGAGGATAAGGATGAGAATTTGGGATGGGGAGAAGGATGAGGCTAGGGGTGAGGATGAGATTGGGAAAAGGGTGAAGATGATTCAGATAAGGATGGGGCTGGGAAAAGGGTCAGGAATGGAAATGGGCTTGGAGTGAGGATGGAGATGGGGATGGGCAGGGACAGCAACAGGGATGGAGTTGAAAATGGGGACAGGGCTGAGGGCAGGGATGAAGGTGGAGATGGGATGGGGATGAGGATGTGGATGGGAATCAGAATGGGAAAGCGTTGAGGATGAGAATAAGGATGGGGACGGGACGGGATTGGGGATGGGAGCAGCTGGCCTGGGCAGCCCCATGCAGCGGTCACAGGGAGCAGGGGAAGGAGCTGTGCAGGGGCACTGCAGGCCCTCCTCGGGCGGAAGGTCCAGAGGGGACAGACCCTCTCCCAGAGCTTGGCAGGGCCGGGGGGAGACTGGGCCTGGACAGCAGAGTGGGGCAGGGGACAGGCAGAGAGACACCGGCAAGGGGTGCGGGTGCCCCAGGTGATGCTCGGGAGGGTGCTGCCGGCCCTGGTGAGCACTGCTGCCCGTCTGCTGCCCGCGTGCTGCCTGATAAATCCTCCCATCGTATATAAGCCACCCCAGCGCCAGGTTGCCAGATTTTGTCTGGTGCCTTAATGTCAGGACTGTAAATTAGCTCCCAGCACCGAGGCGACCTTGAGGAGTTCTCTGCAGGGTTTAGCATTGGGGGGAGTGGAGCTGGGGGGGGGGGGAGGACACATGGGGGGGCCCCATGCCCAGCTGTGCCTCAGTTTCGCCAGTGCAGGCAGGGATGCTGCTGTGCTGGCAGAGGTTAGTGCACTCTGAACTTGAACCTGCGGGCTGCTGCAGCCCCAGGTCCTGCCAGAGCCCCCATCACCACTGCAATCCCCCAAAATTTGTGGGGACGGTCACCTCCATGTTGGCATTAGGAGCGACAGCTCTGGGAGCCGGTGTGGCCGCTACCAACCCTCAGGTCCCCAAAAGACCCCTGATCCCGGCAGATCCCAAGCATCCTTTGGGATCCCAAGGAGATGGGGACTGGAGAAGGCCCATCCATAACCCCCGGGAGCAGCTTCACCTGGGTCACGGCCACAGTCAAACCCTCCTGGCGGGGATCTCTGCTCTGACCCACCTCCAGCATGCAACGGGTGAAGGAGCCAGGGCAGCACCTTCGCTTAGCATCTGCCTACTGGCTGCAAAGTTACCTCCCAGTTATCGAGTACCTCCCCAGCACTGCCACACGCATGTGTGCATCTACATACACACAGGTGCTTGCGTGCATACCCAGGTTCATAGGCAGACGTGCATGCACACATGTATATGCACCTTCATGAATGCATATACATGTACACATGCATACACATATATGCACATTCAGGCAAGCACTTCTGTGCACATGCATATGTGCACGCACATGCATTCATGCACATGTATGCACATTCAGGCATGCACACACTGCACTGGGCTCATTTGCAGTGCAAATCCCGCTGTGAACTGGGCAAGCACCCCAGTGGGTGCTTGGTGGCCATATCCTGTGCACCCCCACCCCTTTTCCATCCTCTTTTGGGGGTCTCCTTGCCCTTCCCCAGGAGGAACCAGCCCTGGGGTGGGGAAGGACACCCCCCCCCCCCCTCCTCATCTCAGCGCATCCCAGGGCTGGGATGTTTGGCCATCGCTCGCCCAACTGCCAGGCGCTGAGCTCATGGCAGCCAAACAGCTACTTAATCGATCGATTGAGACATTTATCTGCCTCCCTCCCACCACCCATTGCTGTTGGATCGCCTCCAGGTCGCTAAAATTAGAAGCTGTCAAAGCAGCGATGGCCGCGCTGGGAGGGGGAAGCACGGCGGGAAGAGGGGTTGAGGGTGTCTGTGTGAGGAGCATCGAGGATGGTGGCGTGGGATGAGGGCTGGAGGGTGCACCTTGATGTTAGGTGCCTGCACAGGGATGTAGGAGGGATGGGGACAGCAGCAGCTGCACCAGGAATGGGGTTAGAGGGACCAGAAATGGTGTTGGATGGACCAGAAGCAGCATCAGATGCACCAAGGATGGGGTTGGAGGCACCAGGGATGGGGTTGGAAGCACCAAGGATGGGGTTGGAAGCACACACAGGGATGCAGCAGGGAGGGACGCAGCCGGGTCCCTGCTTGTCCCCCCACCAGCTCCCTCTCGGGCAGACCCAGCCAGCCGTGAGCAACTCCAAACCAGGGGAAAAAGAAGGATAAACCCCATCCCCGTGGCAGCTAAAGGCTGGCAGGTTGTAACTAGCCCTGGGGACAACCCACCAGGGGGTGGTGGCACCGCAGGGACAATCTGGGAGCTCCCTGGGCGGGGGGGGGGGGGGGGGGTAAATGCTGCTTTTCCCCTCATTTATTTGCCCCTTGGAATCAAATAAAGGCTTTTTAAGTGCTTCCACTGATATATTTTAATTTTATACCCCGGGTCACCCCCTAAGGTGACAGTTTGGGGCCAGAGGGACATGAAGTTTCCCTGGGCTGACACAGAGGGGCCAGACTTGCTGCTTTTAGCTGCAACTCGACAGGGAAAAGGGAATTGAAATGGGAACACGAGGTGGGAATTTTATATTTTCCCTGGACATATTCTCCACTATTAAGAAAAGAAAAGAAGGAATAACATAAAAAAGAAAGACTGCAGCTTGATGGCTGTGCCAACCCCCCACGCTGCTCCAGCAGCACTCAAAAATTTTAAAATTTTTTTTCGTTGTTGTTATTATTTTTAATTCTCCCCCCACCAGCTTGGCTCCTTAGCTCTGATTGACTGTGACTGACAGCTCTGCCCATCATTTTCAACAGGAGTCACTGCTGGATTTGCAGCTCCCACTCCCTTTATCAATATAATTGGGATTTTTATAAGGAATCTGCATCCGTCCAGGAGGGTTTAAGCCCCCCCTCCCGTGGGGGTCCCAGTGCTCCCCCCCAGGACAATAACTTTTCCCTGTGGCCTTTTCCAGCTTGTCCTTGAATTAAGGCCTCGTGTCCCGCTTGGTGTTTATTTAAAATATTCCCGGTGGAGGTTATTTATAGGGGGGTGAAATGGTGCTGGGCTCGTGCCGCTGCTTTGAAAAGGCCATTTCTGACTTTTCTTTAATGGGCTGTTAAAAATGTGCAATAAAACAGCCCTCCCAGCCCCAGGCTGAGAGCTGAGGGGGACCCAGCCTCTGCCACTGGGCCATACAGGGATCAGACTGGGGACCACACTGGGATCAGACTGGGAGGGGAGGGCTACTGGGCGGTCATACTGGGGTGATGGTGGGACTATACTGGGATCAAACTGGTGGAGCATACTGGGGTTATTCTGAGACCATATAGGGCTCAGATTGGGGCACATACTGGCATGAGACTGGTATCAGACTGGGGACCATACTGGGATGATACTGAGATCAGACTAGGAGGGCATACAGGGATGAGACTGAGACTGCACACCAGGATAAACCTGGAGGCCACACTGGGATCTGACTGGGGCTGCACTGGGCTTTCATTGGCGGCTCATACTGGTGGGACCAGGAGAGGCTTATACTGGGAGTGCACAGGGACCACACTGGGGGTGGATGGGGCTTAACTGGGATGAGCCTGGGACCACCCCATGCCCATACTGGGAGAGGACGGAGCCCACTGGGCTCAGCCGCTGCCACTTTTCCTTCTAATCCCAACTGCAGCCAAAAAAGATTTAAAAAAAAAAAGGTGTGGAAGTTGTCAAATTCCATTTTTTTAAAGAAGATAAATAAAAAATATAATAATAAAAAAACCCAACCCAGCCCACGAGCAGCAGGGGGGAAGCACACAGCTAATAAAGAAAAAAAAAATTGAATAAAAAAATTAATAATAATATACGTTTGCCTTGCCCACTGGAGGGAATGAGGATATAATATAGGCTTTTATTTTATTTTCTCTTTATAAATAGTCCCCCCTCTCCCCATGCCCCGCAGGGGGAGGCGCCGGCTGGGGGCCGCTTCCCCCAGCACTCACAGTTTAGCGCCCCAAAACCTGCTTTTCTCCCTTAAATAGGGGAAAAAAAAATCCCCCCCAGCAGCATCCCTGTCCCTGGGTCCCCATTGTTGGGGTCACCAACCTCGGTGTCCCCATCTTTGGAGTTCCCTCCTTGGGGGCCAATCCTTGGGGGTCCCCATCTTTGGGAACCCATCCTTGGGGTCCCCATCCTTCATGTCCCCGACTTTGGGGTCCCATCATTGGGATCCTATCTTTGGCATCCCATCCTTGGGGTCTCAATCTTGGGATCCCTGTCCTTGGTGTCCCCATCTTTGGGGTCTCCTCCTTGGGGTCCCCATCCCAGGACAGGGTGTCACTGCATGGGGCCGTAGGGCCAGTTGAGGGTGGCACCGGCAAGCAGCATGTCGCGGATGAGGGTCTCGATGGGGGTCTTGCCGACCAGGCGGCTGAAGAAGAGCTGCTGGATGCCAGGGGCGGAGACGCTGCGGAGGGCCGGCAGGCGCAGGAGCAGGCGCCCGAACCGGCTGGGCTGGCTGGGGTGCTGCCGCCGCACGTGCTCCTCCAGTGCGCACTGCGACTTCTCCTGCAAGCCGGCCACCTGCCCCGGGTCCGACAGCCCCACTGCGTCTGCCCCGGGGGCAAGGGGAAACTGAGGCACGGCCCCGCCCCAGCAGAGACCCTGCCCCTTTAGCTCCACCCATTACTTCCCAGCCCGTTCGTTCCCTTGACACCCAGACCTGCCCCATCAAGCCCGCCCCCTTAGGCTTACCCCATTGGAGCCCCACCCCATTAAGCCCCACCCTAAGACACACCCCATTAAACTCCACCCAAAGCCCCATCCCACTTAGCCACACCCAGCCATCCCCAGCCCATTAATTCCCTGCCCACTCATTGACACCCACCCCATTGAAGCGCCACCCCATTGGACACCCCCCACCCCAATAAGCCCCACCCACGACACCACCCCCTCAAGCCCCTCCCCCCCTTGCGGCCCCGCCCCTCCTCACCGGGGGAGAAGAGGGCCACGGCCTTGAGGCAGGCGTACTCAGCGGCGTCGACGCGCAGTGCCTTCAGCTTCTCCACCTGCTCCTGGAAGAGGCGGATGTGATCCATGAAAGCCACCACGCGGTCGGCAGCCATCGGAGCGGCGTGGAGCCCAGCGGCGGCCAACAACGGGGCAGCGTGCAATGGTAAAGCCGACTGCGCCGCGTTCAACACAAAGAGCTCGCTCCAACCCAACCGGAGCAAAGCGACTTGATCGGAAAGTTGCAAATCCGGGAAGAAAGGGATGCCCTTGGCCCATTCGATGGCGCTGAAGAGGAGGCGAGCGGCCAGCTCACAGATGCTCTCGATGCCGACCACACCGCTGGGTTGTAGGCACTGGGAGCCGTAGCGAGCTGGGGGGTACGGTTCGGCGCGGAGCAGCAAGGAGATGAAGCCACTTAAATAGCTGTGACCGCCATAGGGATCCCCGGGGACCACGGGATATTGGCCGGGACTGCTTGGGGCGTGCACCATGCGGCCTCGCTGCACGGCTGTGGAGGGGAGCAGGAGGTCAGCACCCCAACCCCCCCCCCCCCCGCACCATCACCCCTGTGTGTTGCCCCCCCCCCCCCGCCATTCCCCAGGGATTAAATACAGAGGCTGGGGTGCAGGGTGGCTGTTAGAGGGTCCCCAGGGGATGGTGTGCCCCCCACCCATGTTAGAGGGGGGATGTGCCACCCGGCATGGGGACAAATTTACCACTACCCCCCCCGGCGACCCCCCCAGCGCAACGCACTGGGGCTCCCCTGTCTGCCAGCTCCCACCCAGCTTTTCACAGGCACACTGGATTTGCACACCTCCCCCCCCCCCGCAAACATTTAAGGTCACCCCCTTCTTGCAAGGGGACGGTGCTAATGAGGGTCCCCAAGGAGATGCTGGGGGGAGGGGGCAGGAGCTCCCCTCTGGGTCCCACCCCTGGGGTTTTTTGCCTTAAAAAACTCCAAATTGGTGTTTGGTTGTTTTTTGTTTTTTTTCTCTTGGTGATGCTGTGCAGTGGGTGGGGGGTCCAGCCTTCTCCTCCCCAGCGCCTCCAGCTCACCGGCCCCCACCCCCAGCATCGCCGCCCCCCATGGCGAGGGCAGGCTCTGAGCCAGGCTTAGCCTAATGCAGCGTGACAGTCCCAAGTGTCAGCCAGCGGTCGGGATCGGGGGCCGTGGGAACGGGGGTCCCCAAGGAATGGGCGTCCTCCAGGATTGGGGGGTCCCCCAGGATTGGGGGTGCTGGGGGCCTCCTCCTGCTCTCACCCAGCCCTGGGGGTGCAGCGTGTGGCCCCGGCTCCCCCCAAACCCTCCCTCTGCTCAGCATCACCCCAACAGCATTTGCCAGGTGCGGCCCCCTCCTCGCCGCCCACACCACCTCTCTTTGCACCACGAACCTCCAAACCTCCTTTGCAACACTACAACCCCTCCCACTAACCCCCCCTTTGCATCACCCCAAACCCCCTTTTCATCACCATGTACCCCCAAACCCTCTTTGTTCCTCCGTGAACCCAAACCCACTTTGCATCACCACGACCCCCTCTTTGCATCACCATGACCCCCCCCAACCCCTTTTTTCCTCCTTTTTGGGCAAAACAATTCCTTCAACCCACTGGTGTGTCCTCAAAGGAAATGAGCTTTTTTTAGCCCAAAAAAAGACACAGGAGCAGCCATGGACGGCTTCCTCCCCCCAGCTCCATCCGCCCCCCGGCTCACCCCACCTCTGACCGGGCCGGATCCAGGAGCTAAACAAGCCAATAACCCCGAACACCCGCTCCCTTGGCCCCACCACAGGATCAGGCCTCACGTTCCCCGTGTCTCATCCTGGATGATTTTGGGGAAACCAAAATTTAATCCACCTTTCCCAGCTAAATCCTGCTCCCAGTGTTTGCACCCCCAGCATCCTTAGGGAATAAACTCAGCCCAAAGCAGTGCTTGGCTCCTGAGCTGCTGGTTTCAGTGCTGGCTTCGGTGCTGGATTCAGTGCTGGTTCCCGGCTGGGAATGCCGGGATAAGAAGCATCACAAGGAGCATAAGCCGGCGGGTTTGGGACACCCTAATTTGAGCTGGAGCATCCCTGCTCTGGCACGGCCAGCAATGCCATGATCAGACAGGGAAACTGAGGCATGGTGCAGCCAGACCCAGTAAATTAAATCCCCGGAGAGGCTGAATGCCCAGATGCTTTTCAACATTTCCCATGCCTGGAGGTGCCGCATCCCGCAATGGCTTCACGCACATCTCAGGACAGCTGGGAGCCCCCCAAAAATCAGACCCAAGGGGGGGTGCATGCGGGAAATGGGGAATCCTGCCTGCGGATTAACACCACGCCAGGGGATCCACTGCGACCGGGCCCATCGCACCAGATCCTGGCGTTAAGCAGCAGCAGCAGCAGCAGCTTGTGGCAATTCTGAATTAAAACAAAAATTTAAAAAAAACAAAACCAAAACTAAAACCCAACAACCACCCCAAAAAGCCCAAATCTGATCCCAAACGACCCTGCTAAGCAGGGGTTCTCCAGGGCAGGGAAATGGGAATTCGCCTGGATTTTTTTTTTTTTTAACCCAGGGAATTAATCCCCGGCTCTAGCTGCATGAAGTGGGCAGAGATTTGCTACGAGGGGGTCTCGCTGCGCCCAGGACCTCTGCAAAAATCCCCTCGCCAGCCTCCAGACATCCAACTGGCCTTTTTTGGGGGAAAGAAAAGGGAAAATTGAGGGTTAGGCTTGAGCTGATTTTGTCCCTGAGCCCGGTCCCACCTAATTCACATTTATTTGTGCAAGCTGTGGTACGCCGCTGCAGCCATGCCGGGACACTGGGGGGGTGCCTTTCCCACCTTCCACCACAATTTTCCACCTTATCTGAATTTTTGTGGTTTTGGGGTTTTTTTTTTATGCCAGAAAAGGTGATTTCTGAATTTTCAGGATTTTTTTCTCTGCTAGAAAAGGCAACTGCTGAATTTTTGTGATTTTTTTTTTTTTTAATGCTAAAAAAAGTGACTTTCCGGGTGGGAGCATCGCTGCCGTCACTGTTGCCGAAGGACAAGCTCATCAATGCTGACTCAAGGGGTTGCAGAATAAATCCCCCGTTTGGCTGAGCCCAGCCTGGGCCCTCGCTATAATTATTTAGAAATACTAAATTTATAAATAAGGACCTTGAATATAAATAAGAACCCCCCCAGGTCCTTATTCAAGCAGGGAGGATGCTGCATGGCAGAGATTTGGAACTGAGGTTTCGGCATCGTGGCAAAGCTGATGCCCCAACACCCCGTTTTGGGCTTAAACCCCCCCAAATCTGCTTTAAAGCTGCTGCTTTTGGGGGGGGGGGGGATAAAATCGACCCAAAAATGTGGTGATCGGCTGGTTGAAGGCACAGGCACATGGTGTATCGCTGGGAGCTTGAAATGTGATTTTAATCCCGGTCACGCTAAATATTCAGACTAATTAACTTCAGATTTACCAGACACTCATCCCAAAAAGCCAAATTCGCAATCTTTTGAAGAATATCTGTATTATTTCCCTCAAATCCCTGGGATTTTTAACAGCCACATCCCTGGGCTACATATAATGGAGAGGAAAAGTAAATTGTCCCCATCTCGGCATAGACCTGGACCTATAAACCGAGCCTAAGCTAAACCCAAAAGAAATTTAAAGTTGAAATGATGAGTTTCTATGATGATATAATTAAGCAGAATAAGAAACGGGTTCCCTCGGCAGCGCCTTTCCCATGGGAAAAGCCAAAAAAATAACGATGTGGGGATTTATCCCCTCACAGGCAAAGTCAGGGAGAGGGGGAGCCCCAAAATCTCTAACCGGAGGCGGGGGGGTGATGCTGAATTTGAGGTTGCAAAAAGGAGGCGCGAGCTGAAGCCCTGGAGGAGGACGGAGACAGGTGCGGGGGGGTTGGTGGCGTTGGGAGATGCTCAGTCACCGCCAAGGGAAGTTTTGCCGGGATTTGGGGATGCTCGCCCCAAAATGATGGGGCTGAGGGACAGAGGGAAGATGAAGAGCGAAAGCAAAATGAAAAAGAAGAGGGAGAGGAGTTTTCTCTTTCTCTTTTCCTCCTTTTTCTTTCTCTTTCCTTCTCTGCCAGCCCTTTCTCACCCTCTTTCACTTCCTTTCTTTTACTTTCTCTTTCTCCAGGCACTCCTTTCTCTTTCTCTCCCTTCCTTTTTTCTTTCTCTTTTTCCTTCTGGTTTCTCTTTTTTGCTCTCTCCCGTTCTCACCTTTCTCTTTCTCTTTTGTCTTTACCATTCAGGCTTGCTCGCTCCCCCCTCTTCCCTTCTCCTTCTCCACTTTTGCTTTTTTGTTCCTGCACTTTTTCCTCCTCTTTTTTCCTCCCTTTCCCCTTTTTCTTTTCTTTTTTTGCTCCCTCTTGCTCTTTTCCACTTTTCCTCTCCCTTTCTTTTCTGCCTTCACTCTCACTCTTCCTCACTCTCACTGTTCCCTTTTTAGCACCCGCTCCCTCTTTTGCATCCTCTGTCCTTTTCCAGCCTCTCACCTTCTTTTCCGTCCCCTCTCCTTTGGCACTCACTCTCCTTCACCGCCCTCTCTCCTTTTC
>NW_010972629.1:450385-452318 GCF_000737465.1 Haliaeetus leucocephalus
CAGGCGGGTCCCCCAGGGAACGGGGATGGAAACAGGGACATGAAGCCCAGGGCCGTGTCCCCAGGGACAGGGATGAGGATGGGGACAGGGACAGGGACGGGGACAGGGGGTCCAGGGCCATGTCCCCAGGGACAGGGATGAGGATGGGGACAGGGATGGGGACAGGGTGTCCAGGGCCGTGTCCCCAGGGTCAAGGATGGGGATGGGGGGGTCCAGGGCCGTGTCACTGGGGAGATCAGTGAGGACAGGAGACAAGGAAGGGGACAAGATGGGGATAGCCAGTGGCACCCAGGTGGCCATAACCAGGGTGGCTGCCGAGCACGTGCTTCCCAAAAAGCCAAGTGGTGACCGGTGCCATGCCAGTGCTACTGTGGCAGCTGCCAGGCCATGGCGGCTTGAAGGAGCTGAGAGAGAAAAAAGATCAATTAATTTCCACCCCAAGATGAATTCATTTTCCCTTAATCTGCAGCCCAACATGTGGGACGCCGTAAATAACCTGGCTCCTGGAATTGCTCATAAACCCCCCAATTTCATTAGTCACTCCTGGGGGGAGACAAGGGGACACACACACCAGCCTCATAAATCCCCCGGGACCCTTTTTGGGGGGAAATTCATCAACTTTTACCACCCGAGAGCAAAAATCCTTGGGCTGAAGTTGGCATGGCTGGGAGGGGTATTTATGGGGTTGGGGGGGGATTTATGGGATGGGCAGAGGTATTTATGGGACTGCGGGGGGATTTATGGGGCTGGGGGGCATTTATGGGGCCATTCCTCCCATGGGTGCAGCTCCAGCATCCCCTGACTCGGGGGGGGGGGGGTGTGCAGCCCAAATCTGGGGGCGGGGCATTAGCAGGAAACCCACAAGCCATGCTGAGACCCCCCCAAACTCAGGATGGGTGATGGATGGGGTCAGCGAGGTGGGTGCTGGGGTGGGCAATGGGGGTCACAGCGGAGTGGGCCGTGCCAGAGGGTGGCTTGGTGGGGGCTGGGGGGTCGTGGGCCCCCCAGGAGCTGGCACTGGCCACCGTCTTGGGGACAGGCCAGGCGGGAAGGACAGGGGTGGCAGTCACGGGTCTGATCACATTCCCCTTGGTGTGACATCCCCACTGGTGTCACCTCCCCACTGGTGTCACCTCCCCACCAGTGGGACACAAGTGTGACCACCTCACCGGTGGGTGGGGGCACTTTCCTCCATCCCACGGGGACACGCACCCTGTGGAAACATGGTTCTGGCCACCACGTGGCTTAAAGCTGTGGGGCCAGAGGGGCCGGTGGCATCCCGCACCCCAGCCGAGCCACCAGCACCCATCGGTGCCCACAGGGGCTGCCCCAAGCACCCGGTGGCTCTGCGGGACGCTGGGTGTTCCCTGGAGTGGGGGCTCCTCCACAGTGGGGGGGTACGGGGACACAGAGGACTGCAGATGGGTGACAGCACCCATGGGGGACCCCAGCACCCAGGCGGCCCTACGTGGGGTGACAAGGCACACCATCCCCCCCAGGCGCTGCAGCAGGTGTAAGGCAGCGTTCCACGGGGTGACACGGGTGAGACACGGGGTGTCCCGCAGCACTGTGACACAGGGCTCGAGGCCCCCCGCCCCAAGGCGGGGGCTTTGTCCCTTCACCCACCTCCCAGCTGGGCACGGCACCCTGTGGGGCCTCTCCGGTTCACCCAGCACCCCAGACTCTGCACCCAGCACCCCACACCCTGGACCTTGCACCCTGCTCCCCGCACGCGCCTCGGAGCCCCGGCAGGCGGGAAGGGGCCGCAAGGCCTTCTGGGAGCTGTAGTTCTGTCGTGGTCACGTGACGGGGCGGGGCTGGGCAGGACTCCATCTCCCAGCGTGCTCAGCGGCGGAGCCGGAGCTGGAGCGGCGCTCGGGTGAGGGACGGGTTGGGGGGGGACGGGGGGTGCTCCCCTGCATTGCATGGGGGG
>NW_010972629.1:452627-455106 GCF_000737465.1 Haliaeetus leucocephalus
CCCCACCCCTCCTTACAGGTCCCCCAGTGCTCCCCCAAACCTCCCCTTTCTCTCTCTCTCCCTTGCAGCCCACCCCTCCGGATGCGGGGTCCCCTCCTGGCGGCTGCTGGCCGGGGACTGTGGGCCATGGGGGATGGCCCTCTGGCCCGCACCATCCGTACCAAGCTGGATGCAGCCCTGCAGCCCACCCACCTCCAGGTCCTGGATGAAAGTTCCCGCCACGGTGGCCCCCCCGGTGCTGAAACCCATTTTGCGGTGGTGGTGGTGAGCGGGCATTTCGCTGGGTTGCCCCCGCTGCAGCGGCATCGCCTGATCCATGCCGCCCTTCGCGCTGAACTGGCCGGACCCCTGCACGCTCTCGCCATCGTCGCCAAGACCCCCCAGCAATGGGAAAATGACCCCCATGTCCCCCCCCGACCCCCGTGTTTGGGGGGCTCCAAGCATGAGCGCCATGGCGATGCGGCTGGTGGGGACAGGGAGTCACCCAGGAATCAGTGACGGCAGCGCCAGGTGTTGTGTCAGTCCCCTCCTTCGGTGACTCCACGGTGGGGACAGAGCCCAAATTTGGGAGGGGGGGCAAAAATATTGGGGTGACCCCCCCACCCTGCATCACCCCAGCCACCCCATGGGTCCCACCCTGACCCCATCGTCCACGCAGCCTCTCCCCCACCACCCACTACCGCCTTGGGGGAGGATTTCAGGGGTGTGTATCGTGTCCGTGTCCCCCGCAAATTACTTTAATTTTTAAGTAGATTGGCAATCTCTTGCACCCCAAAAAATAAATGCTCCCTCAGGAGCAACTTGGAAATGGCAGCTGGATAATCCTTCCGCGTGGGATGGGGTATTTTGGGTCATTTGGGGGGATTTTTTTTTTTTTTCTGGTGGGGGTGGGTTGGTTTTTGTTTGGTTTTTTTGATTGTTTTTGTTTAATTAATTTACAAACATCTAAAAACTACAGCACGGCACGACTGCATACGGACAGAACTACGGGGGTACTCCCCAAAGGACCAGCTACACCGAAGGATGGGGAGGAGGAGGAGGAGGAGGAGGAGAAGCACACGCCGCTCGATCGCTTAGAGGGGGGGCTGCTCGTGATGCTGGGGGGGTGGGGGCTGCCCTAAATACTGGGGGCTGCCTGTGATGTTGAGGGGCTGCTGGGGGCCTCCGAAGTGCTTTTGCATAGACCAACACTTCCCATCTCTTGCTGGGGACCGATCCGGGGAGGGGCACAGCCCTGGGACCCCCCCCGTACCCCACCTTTTTTGGGGGGGAGGGTGTCCCCGGTGCTGCATCCGGGCGCTGCTTTGTGCTTTGCAAACCGCTGGTGGTTTTGTGCTCTGGGCTGGGGAGAAAGGGGGCGCGGGGGGAGAAAGGGGTGCAGGGAGCACCCCACGCCCCCCCCCCGCACCCCCCAGAAAGAAAATCCTTTAAAAACGAGTTTAAAAAAAAAAAGGCAGTTTTGGGAGTCCTCACGCCACTGCACCCCAAAACGCAGCTATGCCGCCCCGCCCCCATCCAAGGGGGGTGTGTCTGGGGCAGCCCTTGCGCCCCCACCATGCACCCGAATCAGTGAGCTGGGAAGCAGCACGCGAAGGCCAGCAGCACCCATGGGTGATGCCTCAGGGCACCCGGCCATAGCCAGGCAGTGCCTGGTGAAGGTGTGGGGAGGGGCCCTGCACCCCAAAATTAAATGAGGGGCTGGGGCTGTGGTCAGGGCTTGCTGCACCCTGAGGTGCAATGGGCCAGCGGCACCCCAGGGAGCTGTGCTCAGTGAGGGACTCTGCACCCCAAGGTTTGTGCACCCCAAAGTGCGGGGCACCCTGGGGTGCTGTGCATGCTGAAGCACCATGCACCCCAAGGGCCTTGCACCCCCCCCCAAGGCACCATGCGCCCCAAGGCAGCATGCACCCTAAAAAGCCACACAAACCAAGGCATTGTGCACTCCAAAGTGTTGTGCACCCCAAGGGGTTTTGCACCCCAAGGGGTTTTGCACCCCAACGTGCAGTTCAACCCAACAAACCATGCACCCCAAAAGGATCTGCACCCCAACATGCAATGCATCTCGAAGTGCCATGCACCCAAAAAGGTTGTGCACCCCAAAGGCTTGAGCACCCCAATGTGCCATGCACCCCGAGGCATTGTGCATGCCCAGGTGCTGTGCGCCCCAAGGGGTCCTGCAACCCAAAAGGCAGTGCACCCCAAGGTACCCTCCCCCCCCAAATCCTCCTGGGGTGTAGATGGAGACCCCGTCACCCGCTGACCTCACCCCGGGCAGCGCTGGACACCGTCCTTCTGGATGGGGAAACTGAGTCACGGAGCCACCACCGCCCCATCCCTGCCATGGGGCTGAGGATGGAGCCTTCCTCCTCCTCCTCCTCCTCCTCCCCGGGCCTGGCCGGGAGCGGGGACAGAGGGCCTGTCCCCCCAACCCTGTGAGGCCAAGACACCCCCAACCCCCCACCCTTAGCCCCCCGCAGCC
>NW_010972629.1:455280-460680 GCF_000737465.1 Haliaeetus leucocephalus
CCTCTCCCTCAGCCTTCCCCCCCCCCCCCCCCGCCAAACTTTCCCCCCGAGTTTCCGGCAATTTCAAGGCGAGGGAGCTACCGAGGGCCAGGGCGGCGGAGGCCAGGAAGATGGGCACCGCCTTGGTGATGCCCACAAAGGAGGTGAAGATGCTGATGCCCAGCACGGCCGCCAGCTTGCAGAGGGCATTGAGGAAGCCAAAGGCCGTCGTCCTGGGGGGGGAATGGGGACAAAGCAGAGGTGGGGGTGACATGGCAGCCGGTGGCCCCAAGGGATCGCTTCTGGCCCGCATCCTGTAGGGTTGCACCCATGGCGTGCAGGTGGTACCCCAAAATTCACAGCTGGCAGCCCATGTTTTGCAGCTGGTACCCAAACCCTTATATCCAGCAGCCGGTACCCCACACCCAGCACCCCACAACCGGCACCCAACACCCCACATCTGGCAGCTGGCACCCAGCACTCCAAACTTCACACCTGGCACCCACAACCTCACACCTGGCACCCAAAACATTGCACCTGGCACCCCACACCCAGCACCTTCCACCCCATGCCTTGCAGCCAGCACCCCACACCTGGCACCTGGCAACCAAAACCTTGCACCCAGCAGCCCATGCCTTGCACCCAGCACCCCATGCCTTGCACCGAGCACCCAAAACCTTGCACCCAGCACCCCATGCCTTGCACCGAGCACCCAAAACCTTGCCCCCAGCACCCTATGTGTTGCACCCAGCACCCAAGCCCTCACACCTGACATCCAAAAACCTCAAACCTGGCACTCTGCATCTTCAAACCAGCACCCAAAACCCTGCATCTACCCCCCTGTGCTTTGCACCTGGCATCCAAAACCTCACCCCCAGGACCTGAATCTGGCATCCAGCATCCAAAACCTCACACCTGGCACCCCACATCTTGCAACCAGCACCCAAAACCTCCCAACTGGCACCCAAACTCTCCCACTTGGCATCCCACATCTTGCACCCAGCACCCCACACCTCACCCCCAGCACCCTTGCGGGGGCTGCCCACACCTCTTGTCGGAGGGGTAGAGCTCCACGGTGAGCACATCAAGGGCGTTCCAGGAGGCAATGCTGACGCCGCCGAAGAGGCAGAGCAGTGCGATCATGGCCGACTCACTGTTGCCGAAGGAGAGGAAGAAGCAGCTGACGCAGGACATCACACTGGAGCCGGCTGTGGTGGGACACGGAGACAGGTCAGGGTTGGGAAAGGGGATGAGCATCCTTCCCACCTGCCGCATCGGGGAGGGGAAACTGAGGCAGGAGATGATAGACTGGTTTGGGTTGGAAGGGACCTTTAAAGGTCACCTAGTCCGACCCCCCCCGCCACGAGTGGGGACATCTCCCACTCGATCGGGTTGCTCAGAGCCCCGTCCAGCCCGACCTCGAATGTCTCCAGTGATGGGGCATCGACCACCTCTCTGGGCAACCTGGGCCAGTGTCTCACCACCTGCAGCGTAAAACATTTCTTCCTCAATGCCCACCCAGCATGCGAAGGCGGCCAATCTTGTCCATGAGGAGGGCCGAGACGATGTTCCCAGGGAGGACGGCCAAGGTGCCCAAGAAGCTGACGAAGTAGATCATGTAGGCGTTGTTGTCGTCACTGAAGTCCAGCTGGCAGCCCTCCTTGTTGTGCAGGAAGGTGCTGTTCACCACCTCGCTGTTGATGAACTTGTACTCAAAGAGATCTGTGGGGATGGAGAAGGGGTTTGGTGGGGTCACCCCCCCTCCATCTCTGTCACCCCCTTGGGGACCGTCCTGACCCCCCCCCCACCTGTGTTGTAGAAGACGGTGGAGATGAAGGTGCAGTTCTTGAAGAAGGTGTTGCTGGAGGTGATGTCCTCAAAGTAGCACTCCTCAAAGAGCGAGTCCTCGAACGTCACCGATTTCATCCTCAGGCCAATGAACCTGGTGGGGTTGGAATGTGGGGGGGAAGAGCCCAGCTCATCACCTCCACTCATGCAACGAGCAGGCCCGGCCTCAGCACCCCCCAGGACACACTTGTCATTGAAGTACTCCCCGCCTTTGTGGATCTGGTTCTCCAGGGTAAAGTTGAAGGTGAAATGCCGGACCTTCTCGTGGGTGAAGAGCTTGGTGCGTGAGGCGTACTCAATGTTCTGCAGGTGCTTTATCATGTCAGGGAACCAGACCGTCAGCCCGTAGTAGCTGTGGGGAGAGAGGGGCTGAACCCGGGCACCACGATGCCCGTCCTGTCCCGTCCCAGTGCTGCCTGTCCTGTCCCAGTGTTGTCCATCCCACTGCCAGTCCCATTCCAGTGCTGTCTGTCCAGTCCCGGTGCTGTCTGTCCCCGTGCCAGTCCCATCACAGTGCTGCCCATCCCATCCCACTCCCATCCCAGTGCTGCCCGTCCCATTCCAGTCCTGTCTCAGTGCTGCCTGTCCCATCCCAGCACTGTCCATCCTGTCCCAGTCCCATCCCAGCATTGCCAGTCCCATCACAGTCCAATCCCAGTGCTGCCCATCCAATCCCAACGCTGCCAGTCCCATCCCAGTGCTGCCCGTCCCATCCCACTCCCATCCCAGTGCTGTCCATCCCATCCCAGTCCCCTCCCAGTGCAGCCAGTCCCATCCCAGTCCCATCCTGGCACTGCCTGGCTCTGGCCATGCTGTGGGCTGACAGCACCCCTGGATGCCCCCCCGCCTCTGGGGCTGACCCCAGCACAGCTGGCAGGTCCCCCCAGCCCCACCTGAAGGACATGGTGAACCACACAGCCATCATCATCAGCGTGACGCGGCGGTACTCGGGCGCAAAGCACTGCTGGAAGTTGCTCCAGACCTATGGAGGGGGGGGGACACGAGAGGTGACAAGGGGACACGGCAGGGGAGTGGGTCCACCCTGGGGCAGGTTCTGGCCTCACCTGCTGCGAGAGGTTGAGGAATCTGACGAGCCAACGCCGGTACCACGTGCCAGTGTCTGACTGGATCTCGATGAGTTCGTCCTCCCGCTTGATGGTCTTGATGTGGGTGACCTGCGGGGTGGCAGAGAGGGGGATGGTTTGGGGATACTGGGAAGCACCAGCCTTGTCCAAGGCTCCCAGGTGAGACCCGCCCCCACCTCGTGCATCAGTCTCCCCATCTGTTAAAGCAGGGCTGACCCCCTCTGGGAGGTGCTTTTCCCAGAGGTGGGAATTTGCAGCCCCCTGCTCCTTGAGGACCCCACCCCAGGCTGCCAGGTGCCTGGAGGGTCAGCCCTGGGGTGGGGGGGACCTTACCGAGAAGACCCTCTCGGGGTGGCCCTTGGCCCGCATGTTGGTGTCGTGTACTTGCTTCAGCACCATCCAAGCCTCATCATGCTTGCCATTCTGCAAGGCAGAGCCCGGGCTCACTCCAGGACCAATCCTGCCCCAGTCCCACCACCCACTTGGGGTCCCTGCTTGGGTCCTGCCACCCACTTGGGGGTCCCTGTGTAGGTGACCCAATCTCCATCATGCATTTGGGGTCCCTGCCTGGGTCCCCCCATCTCTGCCACCAGCTCAGGGTCCCTGCCCAGCTTCCCACCATCCCACCACCCTCTCAGGGTCCCTGCTTGCACCCACAACACCATCACCACCCCCCCAGCAGGATATGGCCCTGCATCCCCCCAGGTCCACTCACCTCCAGGAAGAAGCGGGGGCTCTCGGGCATGGTGGTGAGCGCCCCGATGGCAAAGACTGCGGGGAAGGCGCAGACCAGGACGAAGACCCTCCAGCTGTGGAACTGGTACGCCGAGCCCATCTGGAAGCTCCAGCCTATGGAGATGGGACAGGACATAGTGGTGGTGCTGAGACCCACCAAACTCGCTGCACGTTCCAGTACCAGGAGGCTCTTACCGTAGTGGGGGATGATGGCCCAAGCCATGGCGGAGGCGTAGATGCCCCCAATCATCCAGAACATGCAGAGCCAGCTCAGGTGCTCCCCGCGCTTCTCCTGCGCCAGGAACTCCGAGAAGTAGGAGAAGACGATGGGTATGGAGCCACCGATGCTGGGGGACAGAGGGCAGAACAGCATCACTGCCCACGCCGGCATCTCCACCGCCACAACAAATGGGGGGTTTTGGCACAGCAAGGGCTCAGCCCCCAACATGGGGGGCCCGGACACCTGGGTCCCCTACACGACACCGTGCCCTGCCCTTACCCCACGCCTGAGAGGAGGCGGCAGAAGAGGAAGGTGCCGTAGCCTTGGACGAAGGAGGAGAAGAAGGCAAAGACGCTGTTGACGGAGAGGGAGATGAGGAGGCACTGCCTTCGGCCCAGGCGGTCGGCCAGCCCGCCCCACAGGAAGGCGCCCACCATCATGCCCAGGTACACGATGAGCCCTGGGGGGTGGACCGGGGGACACAGTGCCATCAGTCCTGGGGGACCCAGGGACCCACACCCCAAGTCACCCGGTGGAGGGTGATGGTGATCGGGGCAGGGGCTCGGTGCTGGGGGGCCATGGGGGTCTCAGTGACACCCCCCACCCTGAACTGAGCACAGCCAGGATGCCTGGGTCCCCTCGCAGGGAGGGGGGGACCGACCCCCACGTATAAGTGGGGGGGTGGAGGGCAGACATCTGCATTGTACTCCCTGCTTTGCTTGGGGACCATGGGATGGGGGGGTGCAGAGATGTCCCTAGCCCCAGCCGGCTCCCCAGCACCCCCCATATCCTCTGCATCCAGCCCCTACTCCTGCCCCAGGTTTGCCAGGTCTCAGGGAGGGAGGGATGGACCAGTAACACCTGGGATGGGGAGGGTGCTCAGGCTGCAGCAGGCACCATGGAGAAGCGGGGAGCACACTGCAGTGCAGCCAATGCAGCTGCCTGCAGTCCCCCCAAACCCGCTCTCAGCATCCCCTTATCAGCCCTGGGCAGGAGGGATGGGGGGACTCTGCCTCGGCCCCCTGCCGCCATGCCTGGCTGCAGCAGGGAGATAAACCTGGAGGGGCTGCAGGGCTGGGGGGGCCATGAATCACAGCCTGACTGCGCAGTGGCGTTCACAAACTCCCCCCTCCCGACCCCCCTCTTCCCTTTGCTCAGGTAGGAACCAGTGTGGGACTGGGAGAAGGAGGATGATGGGAGCCCTACACCCCGGGGAGGGTTCCCATCACTACCCCCATGTCCCTCCTTGTCCCCACATCTCTTCCTGGCCCCCCACATCTCACTCTGCACCTCCATGCCCCCCTCCCCCAGCCTTATGGCCCCCCATATCTTCTCGTGTCCCTCCCCCATCTTGTGGTGTCCCCCCATACCCCATGTCCCTCCATACCCCCTGGATTGTGCCCCCATGTCCTCCTACATCCCTCCGTACCCCCATATCTCCTTGCTTCCCTCCACATCTATGTCCCCCCATGTTGCCTCTGTCCCTCCATAGCCCCCCATCTTCCTTGTCTCCCCCCCCCCCCCCCCTCAGCC
>NW_010972629.1:460704-476606 GCF_000737465.1 Haliaeetus leucocephalus
TCTCATGTCCCACTCTCCCCCCATACCTGCTGTGAAACTCCGTATCTCCCACGTCCCCCCACATCTCCCTGAGTTCCCCTTGTCCTTCCCCATCCCCACACTTCCCATGCCCCCCACGTACACCTGTGCATCTCTGATCCCCACATGTCCCCATGCTCCCCGGCGTCCCCATGTCCCCCCATGTCCTCTCACATCCCTGTATGCCCTCATGTCCCTCCACATCCCCATAGCTCCCAGGACCCTCCATGTCCCTCCACATCCCTCTGTCTGCTCATGTTTCCCCATGTCCCCACCTGCTCATATCTCCCCACATCTCCCTGTGCCCCCCCATCCCTCATATCCCCCCATATCCCCTATCTGCTCGTGTCACACCATACCTGCTAACGTTCCTCATACTCGTGTCCCTCTACATCCTTCCATATCCCCATCTGGTCATTTTATCCCATGTCCCCCATACCCACCATGTCCCCCCTGTGGGGGCTCATGTGCCCCCACATCACACGTCCCTCCATATCCCCATCTGCTTGTGTCCCCCCCATATCCGTGTCCCTCCATATCTCCATCTGCCCTCATCCCCTATACCCTCCATGTCCCTCCTTCTCCTCAGCTGCTCATGTCCCCCCATATCCCCTATGTCCTTCCATGTTCCCATCTGCTCGTCCCTCCCCACATCTCCCCATGTCCCCTGTCCCTCCTGTGTCCCTCTATGTCCCCATATCTGCTCCTGTCACCCCATATCCCCCATCTGCTCATCCCCCATATCCGTGTCCCCCCATATCCCCCATCTGCTCTTGTCCCTCATATCTGTGTCACCCCATATCTGCCATCTGCTCTTGTCCCCCATACCCTTGGTGTCCCTTCAACTCCCCATCTGCTCATATGCCCCCACATCCCATGTCCCTCCGTGTCCCCCCATATCTTTCCACATCCCTCCTCTCCCAGCACCCCTCCATGTCCCCCCATGTCCCCACATCCACTCATGCCCCCCCCATCCCTCTACCTGCTCCTGTCCCCCCACATGTCCCAGCACACCTCCCCCGTCCCCTCCTCACCCAGCATGCCCTTGTTGGAGTCGGAGAGGCACATGTCCTTCTCTGCGCTGGGTAGGACGAAGCCCACCACGAAGACCTCCACACCGTCAGCCATGAGGGCCAGTCCCAGGACGAAGTAGAGGGTCCACTGGAAGCGGCCGTGGCCGCACTCCTGCAGGATGAGCTCGTACTGCTGCGCCAGCTCCTCCTTGTCCTTTCGTCGCTGTCCCTCGCTGTCATCAAAGGCGCCGACAGCCGCCTCAGCCCCCAGCCGTTCCCCGGCCTTCAGTGAGTCATGCCGGGGAATGCCCTGGTACTCGCCCTCGTAGATCTCGTCCTCCTCGTCGTGACCCTCGGTGGCATCGCTGGAAGCCCCCTCCTCTTCGTTGGCCCCCTCGCCCCCTCGGTAGTAGCCGTCCTGGGGTGGGTAGTCTTCATCATCCTCCTCTTCCTCGAAGCGGGAGTAGGAGCGCTTGGTGTACTCATCCTGCACGCGGTCCATGCCCTTGCTCACCTTCTTGGCTGCATGTTTCTTCACCTCCTTGGCGATGTCCTTGGCGCCTCGGATGAACGCCGTCCGGTCTCGGAAGCTCTCATCCATGGTGCCAGTGGGATCGTCCAGGACACTGGGATTTGGGGGGGAGGGGGGGGATGGTGTGTCTCTGCGTCAGGGGCTGCACCCTCACACCCGGGGGCTGTGGTGGGATGTGGGGAGATGGGCAACAGCACTACCCATCCGCGTCGCACCAGCTGGCAGAGGACGTGGGAGGACCCTGGATGCCGGCCCAGACCTGAGGAGCCCAGAGACAAGCAGGGGCCATTTTAGGGTGGAAACGGCTCCACATCCCACCTCACCCCGGGGTTTGCTCCACATTGAGCTCCCCCCACCAGCACCCGCAGCACTTTTTTCCCATCTCAGATGGAAAGAGGAGGATTTGGGGCACCCCCACTCCACAGTGAGGTGGCAGGGGGGCTCACCCCAGGGCAGGCACTCGGGCGCAGTGGAGCCCAGCTCGGGGGCAGGCACCCGCAGCGGGGGCCGGGATGGGGACAGCTCTGGGGGACACCGGGTCCATGCCAGCCCCCCCTGCTCAGGTGCCCTCTCTCCTCACTTGGAAGATCAAAGTTCTCATGGGTGCTGACATTTCTGTAGGATTTAGACACGCATTGACCTCAGGGTGGGATCCAAGGTGTATTCTCCAATGTCTAATAATGCGGCTGAGCACAAGCTATGGCATGTGTTTGCCTCCCTCTGTCTCTTTTCCCCAGCTGCTTATTTGAACCAAAACCCAGCAGCACTTCCTAAATAAATAAATTTGCGGGAGAAGGGAGCACGGCACCCACAGGTTTGATACGGTGAGAGAGAGGACGGATATGCACGTACAAACAAGACAAGCTGAAAGGTGAGGGGGTTGGCCCATGTCTCCCCTGCCATTGCAAGGCCACCTGCCCCATCCGCCCCTCTGGGGACCCCGGTGTCCCTTGGAGACAGGGAGGTCCAAGCCCAGAGCTCTGCAGGGCCGTAATGCCCCTGAGCTTGGACCCCCACGGGGGATCCCAGCAGTGACAGATCCCAGCAGGGAGCAGGAGGGTCCCACAGCCCCTCCATCCCCCACCCCTGGCAGGCCAGGCCCTGCCCAGGCCATGGGGACCCCCAATATCCCCCCACCAGTCCACCCAACCCATTGAGGGAAAAGGCTGCACCATCCTCTCAATGGGGCCAGGAAGGTGTCGCCGGGCCAAGGACCAATGAGCTGCAGGGGGTGTCGCCACCCCACCAGCATCAATGGGGCCATGGAGGCACAGCCCAGCTGTTCAGCCAGTGAGCTCCAGGGGGTGTGGCCATAAAGCTGCCCCCACCCCCCCCCCCCCCCCATCTTAGGGTACCCCTGGGCAGAGGGGGGTCATGGTGCTGGGGTGGGAGCCTGGGGACCCCTCTAAGGTGGCTCAGCTGACATCAGCAGGGAACAAGGTGACCCCAAGGGTGGTGAGTCCCCAGTGACAGTGCGGGTCAAGGGACACCCCTGCCCATCACCGGTGGGAGGGGGACACACCGCAGCACACCCCAGGCTGGGCTGCAGCCCAAATCTGACCCTTCTGTGTACGTCCCCACAAAGGCCAGAGGACAAGGGAGCCGTGTGGGGGGCACCAGGGACATCACTGCTTCCCACAACTGCATCCACCCACAACTGCAAGTCACCACCAAAAACTAGGCTTGACCAAAGGCCCCCCTTTTCTCAGGGACCGCAGGATGGAGTGACACCGACCCTGGAGGGACGGCGAGGGGACCAGGCCCCCAAGGGCACAGGGGTCCCCCCCAAAAGCCTTCCAGGGCAGCCACAGTGCTATGTGTTGGTACCCTGGGCCAAGGGGACTCAAGGAGGCAGGTTTGGGATGGCGGGTCCCTCAGAGGGGTCCCAGACTGACCGACAGTGGCCCGGCTGTGTCCCCAGCTCCGATCCAGCAACCCAAGGCTGGCTGCAGTGGCAGAGCAGGCGCTGGGGACAACATGTGCCAGGCCACTCTCCCTGGGGAGACTTCCAGAAGGGATTGGGCTGTGGGTTGTGTTTGGTGAGAGACGCTGGCGTCGGCAGAAGCTGAACCAGTCGCCTGGGGCAGAGCCAGCGGGTGCTGGGGGCACCCTGAGCACCCCTGGTGTCTGGCTTTTGGGGAGGAGAGGGGGCATCCAGATACATCCCAGAGGCTTTAAGCTGCAGGTGGCATCTCCCTGTCCCCACACATCCCAGGCATCCTGCACCCCCCTTCCCCAGCCCAGCATCCCCCCCTCCACAGGCTGCGAAGGCCAAGGGCAGGCAGCATACCCCCTGAGCCTTGCAGAGCCCAGCTCAGCTCATGACAGGGATGGGCAGCAGCCACAGGCGCTGCCGACCCAGCCGTGGGGGCCGGTGCGACCACCCCCACCCCCCAAAAGGCTATTTTTATCTCTGGTAGTGGCCAGGCATGGATGGCAAGGCAGGAGTTGAGCCGCAGGGAGAGGGACACAGCCGGCACCATGTCCCCCCTTCCCCAAGCGAGGGGATGGGGCACAGCAGGGAGGCTAAAATTAGACCTTCCAAAATAGCCAGGGCTGTCGGCAGTGCTCCTGCCGGGGCAGGAGCCCACACTGGCTCTGCGCAGCCAGCAGGAACCTGGGGACAGTGCTGCAGCACAGCATGGCCCCCCAAATTTCTGTGTGAAGCCAGGCAGGTGCTTTTAAACAGCATAAAATCATGAATTCACCCATTGCCCTCTCTTCCTTGGCTGGTTGGGAGCAACCCCAGCCCTGTGCCCATCCTGGGGAACCCCCCAGCCCCCTCCTTGGATTAAATCTGTTGGCACCTGAGGCCCCTGGAAGGAGCCTATTCACAGCCAAGGTCATTTTGCTCCAGCCGGGCTGGCAGCTCCCTGCAGTGCCTCCCAATGCGGCCATGCCACGGGATGCCGTTATACGGACCGTGACGTATAGGGAACTGGCAAAAGGAAGAGGGGAGCAGAGAAAGGCCAAATACCTGCTAAGGAAGAGGACAGGCCAGCAAAGCAAGGTCACAGCTCAGCTCCGTGACAGAGAGGCTGCTCTGCATGAGCCAGGGGCCTTGAGCAACCAAGCCAATGGTCAGTGACAGATGCTTTTGAGATCAAGGGTTTGATTTCACAAGGAAGTCAGAAATCTCATCGACTGTACAGCCACCCTATAGGCAAAAGCCCAGGGGGTGTCCCAAAAACACTCTTCTGGTTGCAAAAACACACTGCTGGCCCTGCCAGCCCCATCCTGGCATTAGCCGGAGTAGTCACTGCCAGCCCTAGACAAGGTTATTGGACTCCGGACCCGTTTCTTCCTGCCATGTGTCCAACCAGAGCCAGCAATTGATGCAGCCCTTCCTCGCCACACACCCTGAACCCCTCCCTGGGAGGTCCCATATTAGGGCTCGTCTGGGTCCGTGTCCCTACCACCGCAGCCCCCAGCCTTTTTGCAGAACTGTAAGAACATGGCGACAAGGGAGAAGAGTTTTAAATCGCCTGTGTCCAAGGTCATCTTCCAACACCCCCCTTTGCCACCCCCAGAGGGCTACGCCGCTCTCCCTCCCCAAAACCTGCCGGTACCACCATGATAAATACCCACCCCTGCAACGAAATCCCAATCCGCATCAGCGGAGATTCCCCGGCCCTACGACGGCACGGGAGGGATGACAAGAGGCTACTAAACACGCACATAAAAAGACAGAGCAAGGCTAGAGGCAAGGTTTTCCAGGACAAAATGGCCACACCGAGTGGAAAAAAGCCGAACCCCTAATCCATCAAACGGCAGCTCCGAGGATGCTAATTAAAAGCAGCGGGGAGAGGAGGGGGATCTGCCATATAAAAGGCATTTCCTTCTCTCCTTACCTGTTTCAACCCTCGCTCTGCTCCAGCCCTCCTTTCGGCGTCTGCCTCCTGCGCTGCGAGGAAGGATGCTCCGGCAAGGATAGGGCAGGAAAACAGCTCACGGGTACCAGACCCAGCCTGGTTAACGCCGCAGCCTCCGACACACACTCTGAGCATTGGGAGAGTCCATTGCAACAACCCAGGGAAGGGAGGTGGCGGGGAGGGCTGTGCTACAGCAAACAACGAGCCGGGGGCGGCAGAGAAGAGGGGGGGGGACTGGCAAGAGGATGGGGGGCTTGCCCCTCGCCTTTGCTTATTAATGAAGGCAAAGGGAGGGCGATGCCTCCCCCGGGCTGCCCACGCTTGTGGGGAGCTCCCTCGGGAGCAGGGTTCCCGTGCCGGAGCTGCTGGGTTGAACGTGCTCCGGTGACTGCGGAGGTGACCGTGGCTAATGGGGAGCACGAGCAGCCGGCCCCCCCACCCTTCTGGTTACCCTCCCCAGGGATCTGCAGCGGCGTAAAGGCGAAGCCGTGAGGATTTGGCGGTGGCGTTCAGACCCTCTATGGCAACCTCTTCTCCTGCCGCCCACCACAGCCGCAGGCAGCGCGGCGAATGGGAACGCAGCCTGGCAAATCTGAGTCACGGCCTCCTCCGGGGTGAATTTGGATTTCTTTGGATCAAATCGTCTCCGTCTGGGCTGGCCAGACCCGGCCCCTCCGTTGCAACAGGCCACAAACACCTCTGACATCTTTTTGCAGGGAGGGGGTGCAGGGAGGAATGTGGTTATTGCAGGGAGGCAAACCAAGGTCCAGAGCACCCAAACCAAAACCCTGTTTGCCCCGGGTCGCTCACCAACGGTGGGAAATCAGGACCTCAAGTGCTCCAGCCCAGCTACCTCCTGGGGGACATGGGGCACAGAGCACTCCCAGCATCCATGGGGCCAGGTTTGGAGTGAGGGGGGTGTCCCCGCGACGAGCAGGGCTGGGAGAACTCACACAAGCAGGACCTTCCCTGAGCCACCTCCTCTTGCAACTCACTTGCAAAGAGTTGAGCTGGTCTCAGCTTCCAGGACATTAGCCCCAAAGCATCAGCAGAGCCAGGTACGGGGCCAGGCTTCCTGTGCCCTGGTTGTGCTGAGCTCACAGTAGCTCAGGCATGAACCAGACCCCAGTGGGAGACCATCCTTTAATGAGAGGAGGCAGAGGAGGAGGGAAGCATGCTCAAGGCCAAAATGAGCAGAGTGAGGGTAGGAATGAGTGCCCGGACTGACACGTTAACAGCCACACAGTGGGACTTCAGCTCTCAGACCAGGCAAACAGGATCAGGGACCAGTCCACACCAGTGGTACCAGCACAGGGAAGGATTTCGGAAACTGGAAGCTGAGAAGTAATTAAGATCTTGTTGGAAATAACCACAAAAGGGCGAACACAGATGAGCTATCGGGGTCTTTAACCCAGCTGAAAGAGGCTGGGCTCAGACAGGGGTGCGGGAGGCTGAGGATGCGAGCTGAAAACCTGACCCCATCTTCCCCCTCTGCGTGGGTGGCAGCACCCACGGCTGGGCACCCGCTCTGACAGCATTGCATCCGGGCTGCGGGACTAATCGCGTGTGGAACGAGCCCCAGCACGGAGCCTCATTGGCCTGGGCCGGACTGGTGAGCACTGCTTCCTCGGGGCCGCCAAGTCCTGTCAAGCTATGACTCATGTGCCACATTGTCACCGGCAAATCTCATTGTCCCTTTTCCCTTCTGTCTCCGAGTCTGAGCATCCGGGAGCTCATGCTCAGCCCTAAGGCTTTAACGCATATAACCAGAGCAAAATGCATTGCAGCAAGGACAAGGGAATGGCTCTTTCCTGTCCTGAGTGTCTTGGATCACGTCACATTCACCAGGGCCTAAAAACTAGGGGTGATGGGATAAAATTAGAGGTGGATCCATCCGTGGCAGGGAGATCAGCTGCCCTGGGTGGGTCACGGTGGCTTCCTTGAGCGAAGAGCACAGAAATGCCACGCCGGGGCTTGCCGGCTACAGACAGAAGGCACCGGTTTCTTTGGACACTCGAGATCTCAAAGCATCTCAGATCTCAGCATCAGAGTCATTGCAAGATAACCTCCGTCCCCACAAGCACACGTCCCACCCCTCCCATACCTAAATCTATCCATTCCAGTAGTCCAAGCTGGACTCTCCCCAAATTTCTGACTGCAAACGATTGGGATGGGGGTTACAGATCTTGTCACTCCCTTCCCAGCCTGTCTGGACCATGGGTATTCCCCACCCTGACAGCCCACTGGAAGAAGAGGAGCCATCTATTTTTTTTTTTTTTTTTTTGCTATTAAACCAGCAGTTGTTCCCTCCCTGCACACACAGGTATCACAGAGGCTTTCAGAAATCTTAACCAGAGTGACAGGCTAAGGTTGCTGTGAAATTAAAACCACAGCCGTACAGCAAACAGCACTGAATTTCAGGCTACGACTGTCCTGGGGCTGGAGCTCCATTTTGCCTTTGGGGAAAAGCATCCAGGGAGCAGCTGGAAGAAGGCGGATTGGGGAAGAGGATGAAGAAGCTGCTGAGCACAGCCCCACTACAGATTAAAACACTGGGATGAATAAGGAGGCAGCACGTTCCCAACTTTTACATCTCATCGCAAGCTCCAGGCTCACTTGGAGGGTCCGACACTGTCCAGGGCAGAAGGGGTTTGTGTATCTCAGCCTCTGAACACAAAACACCTTCAGCAGCAACTTAATCCAACTCACTGTGACATGGGGGACACACACGCACCTCTCCATCACCTCCCTCGCAGCTCGGAGAGCTGCATGCTTCCCACCTAGCAGGAGCTCAGACACACAAGCTAACAAGGTCACCCAGCCAGAGTTGCAGTGAGGCTGCAGAGACCAAGACATCTCACTTCTGGCAGGTGTTTAGACCCGATCGATGGATGGCAATTTGCCTCTTCGTTGACATAAGTATTTCCACTCCAGGAATGCTTTTAATTACTGTAGCTATCATGGATTTTTCATGGGACTGTTTGACTTTGGTCAAACCTTGGCACCAAAATCTTCCATCATCTCTCCAGCCCAGCTTTAAGACCAACATGCTACGTACAGTTAAAGCACCCGTTTGGTCCTTCCAAAACCAGAGTCCAGCTCAGGTCTCTCCAGCTCGCTCCCCATCCATCACAAATTAAACCCCACAGCACTGCTGCTGCTTTAAGATTTGTTCAGCTTCAGAGGTGCTTTTCTCTGCTGCATTACAAAGCCCTTCCCATCACCTGCAACTGGGGATTTAAGCATCTACCTCATGTGCACCTAATGAAAGGCGAGAGCATTATTGCCTTGAACTGCGTCCAACCATACACAAACACTCCAACATGCAGACAACCGCAGCAGAGAAAGGCAAACTGCAACCCCATGCATGGGAAGATTAGCACAAACATTAGATGTTTTAAAACGCACTCACCAGGCATCTCTTAAGAAAAACACCTACAACCCAGCTGCTGTCTGCTCAGGAGCAGCCAGCAGAGCCCCTCGCAGCTTCTGGCCTCTTAACCAGCAACGATTTACTGCTAATTTACACCTGAGCCCAGTTTTCTCCTCCAGCTTCAGCTCTGCTCCTTAAAGCAGCAGCTGTGAAGCCGCTTTTCATTTGCCTCCTAGCACAGGTGGAGGAACCAGAGCCAAACAGTGCAATGACTTCAACCCATCACTTCGTCCATCAGCCACAGCCGGTAGAGACCCAGGAGTCCTGCTTCCCCACCTCCCCACTACCCACAGTGAGACAATGAGGTCTGCGTTGGGCTCTTTCCATAATTTAACCATCAGAGCAGCATGCGGTGGAACGGCTCCAGGCTGGACACAATCCAGCAGTAATTGCAAGGCACGTGCAAGGGAGACTCAACTGACGGAATTGTGCTGGCTCTGGAGTGGGCCCAGAGCAGACACAGCCAAGGCCCGTGCGTGGTTTAATGAAACCACAGAGGTTCAGTGACCACCCCAGTGCCTCCATGTCTGCTGGAAGACCCTGTGCAAGTTACATTTCTTCCTCTGGACTTCAGTGTACCCTGTATAAACTTGGTAACCTTCACTGTTCTTCAGCATCTGGGGTTAATGTCAGGCTGAGAGCATCAACACCCCACTTCAGTGGGAGGACTGGGTGCTCAGCCTGGTGAGGATCAGCCCCCCACAACCACTTCGACCAAGGAGCAATCCTGGAAACTGTTCACAACACAGCAAGCCCCAAATCTCCTCTAACAGTCCTGAACTGACCCCAGGAAGGCTGGATTTGAGCAGGAACATCTATTCAAGGAGTAGCAGGAGACTCTACATCAGTGGCAAAAGCTAACAACAGTCTAAATGTTACTTTTATTACAGCCTCTGATAAAGTATAATTTTAGAGCAGTTGAAGTAAGTGCAGAGCTCTTCCAGTTTGTCTCGCAGATCCTTCAGTAGGTACTCATGTGCCAAAGGCAACACAAGCAGAGAAATAAAGCTCGTAAATCAGCTGTGCTATTTCCCCAACCTTCCACAAGCAGGCTCTGAATTTCTCCAGATCTCACTTACCAAACAACCCCATGACGACGAGAGGGGAAGCACAGCACCATTCTTTCCCTCTGGCCCACAAGGGTGAACAGAGATTGGAGCTAAAGGTCAGGTTTAGCCCTAGGATGTTAAAATAAAACAGAAATAAACCAGCAAAGAGTAAAACCAAGGCTGAAAGCAAGGCGGCTTCTCCTCTGCAGAGCACTGAAGAGCCACAGCAGCCTTCCAAGAGGAGTCACAACAGCCGAAAAAGCACAATGGTCCCCCATTCATAACCCCCTACAAAGCCACAAAACAACTCCAGGTGGCCAAATATCTGGAGGCACTTTGATTTTTTTTGTCTTTAAATCACCTGGATTTAAAGCTTCATATGTAGAAAGCCAACACCTTTCTCCCTATCTCCAATTGCAGGCTCTTCTGCCTTCCCATAGGGAGCTCTGCAGAAAGCCAAGCCCCCTCCTTCCTCACACCTTCCCAGCTGCTGGGGAAGGTGTGAAACTTTCCATCCACAGACTCTGCTTTTACACTTCCCCAATTATCGGTCTCGCTGGTGCAAAGACGCTGAATTCATTAGGAGAAGCAGGACAGTTCTGGCGACTCAGCCCCAGGAAGTGTGGAGACAACATGTGGACGAGATCTGCTCTACCTCCTCTCCCAGCTGGACAGCTTCACCCAAATTTTATTGCCCAGCCCTCCCAGTTAACAATATCCCCAGAACCACAGCTATAATGGCTTCCTGTGGCTGCAAGCAACATCAAAATGAGATCTCATTTCTAAAGCAAGTCCCTTCTCTGTGTGGAGAGGGACTAGGCAGGGACTTAGGAGAGCAGGTTTCACGGCCAAATACTCCTCCAAATGTCCTGCCCACTTACTTGTGCTCTCTGGGACAACAGCGTCCAAGGATGTGATGGACTTTAAGGCTTGATGGAGCCTATCGGCCACCAACAAACAGCCTGGATAAAGCAAGAGACTGGTAGCACCCACCCTAATTCAGCACCTCACCAAGACAGATACATGGGTGGCATTGGTATCAGCAGAGGCAGAGAGCTTTCACGTGCCGACGAACTCCATCACAGGTGTCCCCGTGGCTGCATGCCAAGGCAAGAGCAGTCAGCAGCTGATCAGCGTCTCAATCGCAAACAGGCAGAGCCTCATCCTGATCTCAGAGGGACAACCCCTGGTTCTTAAAAGACTTTATTTGTAAATGGACAATCACTGCTTTACATAGAAAAACAAATCCTGTTAAAAGTACCTTGAAAAATCTTCAAGGCCAAGGTAAATGGAAAGAGGAGGGGAAAAGTAACCAAAATGAACACTATAAAAAGAAATGGGGAAAAAGATGGGGAAAGGGAAAGATAGAGGGGGGAGCTGCGACAGGGCTGGACCCAACCACCACTCTTGGGTGCAGGTACGTTAGTCCAAGGGAAAAGGAAAGTTTGAGGGCAGAGAGAGAAGGATCCCCAGCAGGGAGGAGGTTTTGCCACTACCGTGTTTAGGGCAGGGGGCCCCTCAAGGGGCCACGAGGAGGCACCCCAGGGGGCCTCTGTGCAGGCCGGGGTGGCAGGGGGACTCTCTGATAGCCATACGGTGGGGGGCGAGGGGGACCATTGTACCCGTGAGGAGGCATCAGTGGAGGAGGGCCACGCATCCCGTGGTGCGGCATGGGGCCTGGGTGACCTGCGGGGACAGAGCACAGACATTAACAACCTCTGCGCAGAGAAGCGGCAACAGACAATCCCCCACCCTTGGGTGCCAGCTCTAGCGGGTGCCCATGGTTTGGGCCAACACTCTCCCTCGTTCCTCCCCCCTACCAGCAGGTCCTGGAGAAATGAGTCTCTCCTAGGACCCCACCACAGCTGGTGGACACGACAGGTCTCAGGAACCCTCCCTGCTGGCAAAGCCCAGTTGATATCCTGACGTGAGAGATGGCAGGGGGAAATCACCAGAAATCGCAGAGCCCCACGTCACGACGAACACGAGGAAAGCCCCAGGAGACCCTGGTTTAGCAGCTCGCAGCTGCCAGGTCTTGCTTCAAGACATCTCTCCGCAGGGAGGCCATGATATCACCTCCTCCCCGTCCCCGTTAAGCTAGGAACGAGGGAGGGCGGCAGGGCCGAAGCAAGTGCTAAACTCAACGGAGTGTGTACGATCGATAGAAAAGAACACATACCGCCTCTTGCAGGCACCCACTTACCCATGGGCGACCCGAAATGAGGTCCTCGGGGTGGCATACCCATGGGTGGGGGTCCAGGGTGTGGCATGCCAGGTGGGGGCCGAGGGGGAGGCTGGCCTCCGGAGCCTGGTGGTCCTGGGTGATGCTGGCCCATCCCAGGTGGCCCATGGTGCACTTGCATGGGAGGCATTCCTGAGGGAATAACGAGTCGAGGGACGTTCGCAACAAGGGCAGCCGCTTGGCACGGTGGCTCCGGGCCCCCACAGCCCAGAGGGGCACTAATTCCAGCAGTACAGTTACCTCAGGTACAGAAGCAAGGTCTGCAAAGGGGTTTCTGCTACCAAAAGGGAGGTTAATGAGGAGAAAGTGCAAAGTTCTCTGACAAGAGGCAACAGGAACAGGCTGCAGCATAGGAAATGCTGCTTGGATGTAAAGGGCAAGGGTGAGAAAGATGTGACAGCAAGCATGGTGCAGCCCTGGGACAGGGGCTTGGAGAGAAATCATCACCCTTGGAGATTTTGGACAAGCTCCCTGAGCAACCTGACTTTGAAGCTTGCCCTGCTCTGAGCAGGAGTGGCCTGGGTCCCTCCAAATCTACTTTTTTCTATTATTCACTTATTTTATCCCTTTAAAAAAACCAAACACACAGAGATTCTTTTCTCCTCATCAGAAACTCAAGAGCCCAGCATGGCTTCACAGGGTATGCGGTGCAGAAGCACTCAGTCAGGCTTTCCTTTGCTGTGTGTAAGTGGCTACTCTAACGCCTGAAAAGCCAGCTTGTAATCGGGGACAAGCAGCAGCCATCTGGTCACTCACACGGCCAGAGCCATGATCACACAAAGCACCCTAATCAGCCAGCGTGGGAGAGCATCTCAGTGCAGGGATCATTTTAGAGCAAGCAGGATTAAACAAAAACAAAACCAAAAAAAATTAAATTGCAAATTTCACTTAATTTTTGCATTTGAAACCAGAGCCTAGATGTATATGCTGCTCATTCCCCAGTACTACAGGGCTAAAAATGGAAGGAAATCAAAGAAACATTTTGTTCTCATGTCTTGAATTAGCTCCTGCCTGGCAGAGCTGCAGACTGTGCTAGGAAGGTTCACACTTAACGTATTAGTTTACACTAGAGAAAAATGACAAAGACTTGGAGTCTCATTAACATCCTCCCAGCCAGAACAGCACCCGAGACCTTAAAAGCTTGCGCCATGACAGACCCTGCCTTCCCGTGTCCCACACATTCACACCTTGAGGAAACTACTGTCTTGACCCAACTGGATGCCTCCCAGAAGGGCACTACTTCCTAAATCACCAAAGTGCTTCATCAATCCCACTGGGCCCCGCTCCAGGCTATTTTTTAACACATTTTAGAACATCCATGAAAGAAACCCAGAAACCAGGCGCAGCGCCGCTGATGTGACATACTCGTTCCTACGCAGACCCTCCTGTTTCTTCACCAGGCTGCCCTGTGCTGCAGAGAGCAACATCCTGGGGAAAGTTGCTGCGTTCAGTCCCCTACAGAGGATGGCAACAGTTTTCTCCCCATTTTACAGAAGGGGAACCTCAGGGAAGACAAAGGAGGGGGCGATTTACCCAAGCCCAGCCCCCCAAAGGAGAAGACAAGCTACGTTTCCTGAGCTCAATACCTGATTGCTGCTTACCTGGATGGTGCATCCCACCCGGAGGGAAGGGGTGCGGGTGAGGTGGGTGTCCCCCAGCAGGTGCAGCCCCGGAGGGGGGGCCAGGGGCACCCGCACCGGGCGGCATGGGTGGGGGTGGCATGGCAGGAGGCATGCCAGGAGGCATCGCGCCGGGGGGCGGCACCGGCGGGGGGAATGATCCTGGGGGCGGGAGGCCTGGGAAGAGAGACAGCAAGAATTTGGTTAAGTATAAAAAGTAAACAAACCAAAAGCATTTAAAAAAACCCAAAGACAACTCCCAGGCAATCAGGAAGGAGGGGAAAGCACACAGAGCCACAGGAACCATAAAAAAACAGCAGACAGAAGCAGGATCTTTTCAGCTCTGGGACACCGCAGGCTGAGCTGCCACGGGGAGGGAAGAGGACATCCTAAGGTCCTGCCTGTTCATGATCCTACAGCTCCGCTGAGGGTTTTGTGCCGACTGTCACCAAAGAACTCCCACGCAGTGTGGCACCGCTGCCCTGAGCCTCCCCACGTGACAAGGAGTGCCTCAACACGAGGCACAGCAGAATGCAGCCACCCCCAGGACCGGAGATAGATGGGCACAACAGCCTCCCGTCAACCAATGCGGCACAGAGATGGGCACTGCCACGATTCACCCACCTGGAGGAGTGACACCAGGTCCCAGGGTGGTAACAACAGGGGTAGGGACAGACGGAGGAGGAGGAGCATCGGCAAACAGCTGATGGGGCCGATCCGCCTGCGAGAGAGGGTTCTGGGCTGCTAGGAGACGCTCGGCGGCTGAGCCATGCCGCTCGCCTTTGGAATCTTTTTTGAAGGCGTAGGAAACGGTGATGGGCCTGTTGCAGAGGTACTGTCCGTTCATGGCCTCGATGGCAGCATCTGAGGCATCGAAGCTGGCAAAGTTGATGAAGGCGTAACCCTTCGAGTTGCCCGTGTCGGGGTCTCGCATGATCTTGGGCGTCTGCAGGATGACCCCGAAGGCACTGAAGGTGTCGTACAACAGCTTCTCATCGATTTCGGGGTCCAGGTTGCCAATGAAGATGTTGGCCCCCACGTCCAGGTTTTTGTTGTGGGCCGAGGCTTTGTTCACTCGGATTGGCTTCCCGTATAATTTGATCATGTTCATGATCTTAATGGCATAATCCGCATCCTCCTCGCTGAGGAACTCCACAAACCCATAGCCTGCAACGAGTCCCCAGATAGAGCTTTAGGAGAGGGCAGACCCATGGCCTCCCACAGCTCGTCCAACACCACTTGATTTAAAACCAGAGCACCCCAGGCTCCCCTCACAGGAAGGAAGATGATTTCCCCTAGGGATCATCCATCCCTCACCTCTCTTCCTGCAGTAATCTCTCTCTGGCTAACCCCAGCTGAAGTATTTTATTCAACGGGCAGCTTTTGAGAGAGAACAATAAATATCTCACCTTGGTGCTGGCCTGTGACTCGATCCTTGGGCATGTGAGTATTGACGACTGGTCCTGCTTGGAGAAAGAGCTCCCACAGCAGCGGCTCGCTGACTTTCTCGTCCAACCCCCCAACGTACACCGTTGCATCTTGAGCAGAGGGAAAAAGAAAAGCCGATTTAGACCCGTGAGCTCAGGAAGCTGGAAGTCTCGGCTGTGTGAGAACTTCAGGGCTTGACAGTGAAATCACTCAGGCCTGAGGCAGAGATCCCCCTTAAACTTTTAACCAGATCCCCCATAATTATGCCCTCAACCAGGGAGGCCCCCAAACCCTCCCCCCCACTTTTCTCTAGGGAGACCAGAACCCCTCCATTCCAGCTCCTGTGTGCCCAGGAAGCCTACTGCCCCCCCTTGTGCCCAATAAGGCAAGGACCCCCCCACCATCTGACACCAGCTGACACCCCCCCACCATCTCTCAGGAGACCAGGTCCTCTCCACAGCCCCCTTAGCCTCCAGCTCACCCTGCCCCCCCCCATTAGCACCCCAAGTCTCCAGGGAGCCCATGCTCCCCCCCCAAACCCCCAAACATCTCCAGATCACTCTGACCCCCCCACAAGGCACCCCATGTCCCCAGGGTCCACCCACAAAGGTCCCCAGGGACCCCCCATGTTCCCAGGGAGCCCAGGCCCCCACCCCAAACCATCTCCAGGGCGTCTGGGACCCAATCCCTCCGCCC
>NW_010972629.1:476637-482621 GCF_000737465.1 Haliaeetus leucocephalus
CAGCCGCAGGCACCAGTCCCACCCCCTCGCGCCGACGAGGTGGGGCTGGACCGGAAATAGCGTCACGGATGAGCGCCGGGAAGGCGCGGCGGCCATCTTGAGTGTGGGCGGGCGGGGTGACCGAGCCGGCCCCAACCCCCCTTCTGTCGCGATATCCCCTGCCGTGACAGGCGACGACATCACCCTCACGGCCGGGAGCACTGCCCCAGCGGTAGGGGTCCTCAGTGCCCGGGGACCCGAGTGCTGTCTGATCCCGGTGTGGAGGGATCCCGATGCCGGGGAAATCCCGGTGCCGGGGAAATCCCAGTGCCGAGAGATCCCTGCGCTGAGGGATCCCAGTGCTGGGGGAATCCCAGTGCTGGGGGAATCCCAGTGCTGGGAGGTCCAGGTGCCAGGAGATCCCAGTGTGGAGGAATCCCAGTGCCAGGTAAGGATCCCAGCGCTGGCAGATCCCAGTACCAGGGGAATGCCAGTGCCGGGGGGACCCCCATGTCCGCAGACCCCCACTTCAGCCTCACGTGCCGGGCGTCCCCCATCCCGGCCCCCTGCCCAGTTCCCCCCTCGCGGCCACGCGGCGTCACCTGCAAAACTTCGCTTTAATTGTCTTAAAAATACAGACCTCGTGGAAAAGGAGCTGGCCAACTGCCCCCAGCAGGGCGAGGATCCCACCTGCCTCCGCCAGCCCCCCGGGAGGAGGACTGGGGGGGCCGCCCGTGGCTCCCCAATCTCCCACCTCATCCCCATTCCCGTCCCCCCTCCATCCCGAGGCATTTCAGGGCACTGGAGCGGGTCCCTCATGCCATCCCACGGCGGCAGAGATGGGAGTGCGGATGTCGGCCTCACCACGGCCACAGCCGAGCCCTGCGGTGGGCCCAGGGCGCTGCAGGAGCCGGGATCCAGCTGTCCCCATCCTCCTCGGGGACCCGCGTTACAGCCCCAGAGCCGAGGGCCGGACTCCCTGCAAAGCACTGGGGGCTCCCACACCATCAGTGGGATTAAACCCCCCCAGTAATGCCGAGCGGTGGGGCCTGATCCTGCTCACCTGGGCTGGATGGGACCATCCCAGCCCTGAGCTCCTCAAAGCTTCTGTGGAGGTAGCAAGAATTTAATGAAAAACCAAGAAACTGCCAGGCACGGCGAGAGTCGGGGGCACCTTTGGGACCCCCCCTGCTCTGCCTCCTCCAGCCCAGGCACCAGCAGCTGAGTGGCACCGCAGGATCTGGCCCCAAAAAGCCCTGCGCCCTGGTGGGGAGCAGGAGCGCAGCAGCGGGGAACCGCTCAAAGGCAATGGCAGAAGGCGCAGGGCAGTTTTTGGGGGTGGGTGTCCCCAAAATCTGTGCGGCTGGAGGGAGCCCCGGGGGTGGGACACCCCAGAGCCCTGCCGAGGGACGGGGCTGTCCCAGCAGCCGTGTGTCCCCACAGAGGGGGAGGATCCCATCCCCAGGACCCTCACTGGGAGGGTGCGAGGGCGCTGCCAGCGGCCTCAGTGCAGGATCCCGCTGGCTGCCAGGCGCTGAGCCGGTCCTGCAGCAACGTCAGCTCCTCGGCCAGGCCGGCCGGAGATGGGGCGAAGCGCCCATGCTGCGGGGAGAGGTGGTGTCCGGCCGGGGGTGATGTGTACAGGGTCAGGGGGGACATGGTCAGGGGTGGGATGGACGGGCACGGGGTCAGAATGGATGGACACAGGGTGGGATAGATGGATACAGAGTTGGATGGATGGACACAGGTCAGGATGAATGGACATGGGGTCAGGATGCACGGACATGGGGTCGGGATGGACAGATGGATATGGGGTCGGGATGGATGGACACGGGTCAGGATGGATGGACACGGGTCGGGATGGATGGACACAAGAGGGCATGGATAGACACGGGGTCAGGACAGCCACGCACAGACCACCCACACCAGCCTCAACCCACGTCCCCAGCTGCAGGACACAGCCGGGGAAAAAGAAATCCCCTCCGAACCGGGAACCCTTCGGGTCTGGGCCCACCTGGGACCCCCACCATGGTGCAGCCCCGCTGTGCTTCAGTTTCCCCTGACTTCACCGGACAGACCCCATCAGGGAGACCCCAAGCCCCGGTGCCGGCGTTACCTGTGCCTCAGGCAGACCCCGCAGGTAGCAGCGCTGCCAGAGCCGGACGGAAGGTCCTGCAGCGCAGGGCAGCAGCAGCCCCGGGGGGGGGGCAGGGGGCCGGTTACCCCCCGGGCTGCCCCCCCACTCGCCAAGGCTCTCTAGGGAGGGGGCCCAGCGGGACAGGCGTTGGGGGGGACGGCCGCTCCTCCAGGGAAAGGGTTGGGGTGACAACATCCCCTTGGTCAGCACGAAGACATTGCCGGCCCCTGGCCCTGGCCAGGCATCAGTGGGCTGGGAAATGGTGGGGGGAAAAATAGGAATTAGGGAAAAAGGGGGGGAAGAGCCAGCAGGAGGGGAAAACCCCACAGTTAGGGATGGGGCACGATTTTTGGGGGGCACACAGCACCAGGAAGGGATTTAACATGCAGAGCACCCCAAATTGAACAGGTGAGCAGGCAGGTGGGTCTCATACAGCACAACCTGGACGCCTGGCTCCCTTCCCAGCAGTGCAGCCCCCCTGCCAAAGCCAAGCCCCGACTCACCCTGCTTGGGGTCTGGGGGTCTGCAGCGTTGGGAGGTCCTACAGTGCCAGCAGCACCCGCTGGGTTCCTGAATCGGGCCCGCTGGTGCCGGCTGTAGCGCAGCCCCCAGTCCCAGACAGTGGGCAGCCTGCAGGCAGGGCTGCCTGTCCTGCCCACCTGCGGCGCACCTGGCTGGGGGTCCCGCCAACCGTTCACCGGTGTATAGGTCTGGCTACGAGGCCGGTGCTGCCGGGAGGAGAAGGGATGAAACAGGAGCTTTTGGGGGGGCGTCAATCTCCAATTGGGGATATGGATGGGGAAACTGAGGCATGGCGCAGGTGGATGCAGCCAAGCGGGATGGGAGAGGATTCATCTCTGTCCCCAAATCCGTCCCTAAACCCCGCTTGCTGGCAAGGGACCCAGGAGTGTGTGCCCCCCGCCTCCAAGCTCACCGGGCTGCCTCGTCCCTGCTGCCGCTGGCAGCTGAAGAGGAAGGTGCTGAAGTAAGGGGCGAAGCTGCTGTCGTGGAGGGCGAGGAGATAGGCCTCAGTAAAGCCAAAAGCCGCTGGGAATTGCCGCACTAGCTGCCACGTGCAGTCCAGGAACAGCAGGAAAACGGGAGCCTGGGGTGGGAGGAGACGCGTGCCTGTCACCCACTGAGGACGCGGACAGGGTAGTGGCGGCACGGGGTGGGTTCTCACCTCCTCCCGGGGGCTGTCGCGACGGAGGAGCCCCAGTCGGTGGGGAAAGGGGTGTCCAGCTGCCACCCATTCCCGCTGCACCAGGCTCTGGAAGCCGGGCAGGGTGCGGGTATGGGGGTCCCCTAGGAGCTGCACCAGCGAGGCCAGCAGGCAGTTTAGGTCCCGGTCTGATGGCTCTGGGAGGGGGAATGAGGCATTGAGGGGGTGTCCCCAGTGTGTCACCACCCCACCCCCCCAAAACATACCCCCCTGCTTCTCCCCTCCTGGTGCTACCTTGCAGGAGGACGGAGCAGCGTCTCCCCGCCAGCAGCGATGCCACCTCAACAGCTTTTCTCAAGCAGGTGCTGGGGGCAAAAGGTGGGAGCGGGGTCAGGGCACCCCAAAATGCCACAGTCACCTGCCTGGGGGTCTGCAGCCCACCCTGGGATGCTCATGATGGTGGTGGGGGGATGACCATATGCCTGCTGCAACACCCCCATCACCAAGGCAGGCCATGGTGGGGACCCACCCCCCATAACAGGTAGTTTTAGGGTGAGGTTTTCCTCCACCACCCCGCACCCCAAAAAAAGCCCCCCCCCCAGCACCGCCCACTCACCGGACATGGTCCAGCCAGCGTGTCCCCTCCAAGGCTGAGAGCCACTTCTCTTCCGCTGCCGCACCTGGCTCACATGGGCAAAGGATGGGGACGGTCAGTGGAGAAGGACCCCGGGGGTGGGACTGGGGGGTCCCCCCCGGATCCCCCCCCCCCATCCCAGTCCCTGCTCACCGGGCAGGCAGAGCGCCCGCAGCTTGAGGTGGGCGACCTGGATGTCGGCGAGGGTGGGCAGCTCGGCAGTGTCGGCCAGCACACAAGGCCCACGGCCCCCCAGCAGCAGAGCCTCCAGGCACCTGGGTGGGGGGCAGAGGGACCCCCGGGTGGGGCTGGGTTGGGGAAACCCCCCCAGCCCCCCCCCCAGGAGCCCCAGCAGGACTCACCTCACATCCTCACTGCCTGGCTCAGAGGCTGCGTGGAAGCTGGCAGCTCTCAGCAGGTCTCCGCCGCCTGGGTGGTGCCAGCACAGGCGCTGCGGGCAAGACAGGGTGACACCCCCACACACATCACCCCCCCATCCCCTATTCCCCCCCACCCCCCAGCACCCCAGCAGCCTCCCAGGGCACTCACAGGCACCCGGCGCTCCTCAAAGTGGGCGAAGGTCCGCTTGAGGTCGTGGTCCAGGAGCCCGCTGGGCACCCACAGGGTCCGGGGGGGGCTGGGGGGGGGGGGGGGCATGGGGCAGGTGCCCCCTCCCCAGTACCCCCCAAATCCCAGGGTGCCATTTTGAGTGGCTCACAGGATGTTTTCCCAAACGGAGGGGAGGCTTTTCTCCCCCATCCCTTCACCACCCTCCCTGGTCCCCTCGGGGTGGGGGTGGTTCATGCTGTGCTCCCCCCCAGTATGGGGTGCTGGGGGGCCCATGGACCCCAGTGTCCATCTGGGCCATACCTGGGGGCCATGTCGAAGCGCTCGTTGACGGCGCTCACCCTCCAGCCCACGGCACCCAGGCGCTTCAGCTCCTTTTCCCAGTCACGCAGGCTCTCAAAGAGCAGCGTGGCAGCCGAGCCTTCCTCCTCATCCTCATCCTCCAAAGGGGCTTCAGCTGGGCAGCACCAGCCATCGTGTCCCTCGCCAGTGTCCCCCAGCCATGCGGCTGCCTCCCGCGCTTGGGCGATGGCATTGGCGACCTGCAGAGAGGAGCCAGGACCGGGCATGAGCCCCCCCTGCAAGTCCCCCCCCCAAAGCCATGGAGCACCTCAGAACTGGGTACAAAGCCTCCCTGTGTCCCCCGTAACTGCCAGCCCCACCAGCTCACCCGAAACGCCTGCAGAGCCAACCCGTTCTCCTGGAAGTGGAAGCGGAGCAGGCGGAAATCCCGGCAGAAAACAGCCAACTCCTCAGGGATGAACTTGAGGGTGGAGGCGGCCGTCAGCACCTTGGGTTTGGTGAAGCTGCTGGCTGTGGCAGGCGTTGAGGGGGTGGCCATCAGCACTGGCTGAGACCTGCCCAACTCATCACACAGGGGCTCGGGGTTGTCACTTTTACCTGCCACCAGCTTGCGGATGCAGGGCAGCGCCACGTCGTAGTCGCTGTGGAGGAAGGCACGGGAGCCGGGAGCCTGTGGGAGATGGGCAGAGAGCTGGAAGCTGCCCCCAGCGTGTGTGTCCCCCCCCAGCCCTGGGAAAGGCAGTGGGGCTGGATCTGGGACCCCACTGCCTTTGCCCGGCTGGCGCTGGGCCCCCATGGCTGCACCTTGTCCCCCACCGCGTCCTGCAGTGAGGAGTTCCCCGGGTGAATGCAGGGAGTCCGCAGCTGATGAGCAAGAGCGAGGCTGGGATGGGGCTGGAGCTGCGATGGGTCTGGGATGGGGTCAGGATAGCGCCAGGATGCAGCCGCAATGGGGTTAGGTTGCAGCCGGGATGGGGCTGGGATGGGGATGGAGCTGGGATGGGATTAGGATGCAGCTGGGATGGGGATGGAGCTGGGATGGGGTCAGGATGGAGCTGGGATGGGCTGGGGTCGGGATGGGGCTTGGCTGGGATGGAGTCGGGATGAGGATAGGATGGGGTCAGGATGGGGCTGGGCCGGGGCCGGGATGCAGCCGCAGTGGGATTAGGATGCAGCCGGGCTGGGGCTGGGGCCGGAGCGGG
>NW_010972629.1:483580-512482 GCF_000737465.1 Haliaeetus leucocephalus
TCCAGCCGCAGGCACCCCATAAGGAACGGTTGGTGTTGGAGGGGCACCTATAGCTGCAGGGACCCCGTAAGGGCTGGATGGTGCTGGAGGGGGTGCACATAACAACTCCAGACACCCTGTAGATGCTTGGCCAGCCAAGGGTCATGCAGTACGGGCGTACCCCCAGCCCCCCAGCCCATTCCCTCGCCTTTCCGCTGGCTGACACGGGGGCCCCGCACAGCCCCACGGCCTCTCCTCCGGACACGGCTCTGCCGGGGAAGAACGAGCTGCTCCGTGACTCATCGCCAAAGCACGGCCTTCGCCTCCCAACCCCGGAAAAACCAGCACGCTGCCGGTACCCGTGCCAAGCCGGCCTGGCTCCCGCCGGCCCCAACCTCGCCGAGGCGGCCCAGGGACCTGGGGCCCTGACCCCGCTGCCAGCAGCAGGTGGATGGTGGCCCTGGCGCCACCTTTGCCACCTCCTCATTGCCAAAAAAACCCTGGGGACCCCAAAACTCAAATCCCCTCGGCTCAGCTCCTCCTGCCAGGGCAGGACCAGGGCAGCCGAGGCACCGGTGCCAGCACAAGGCAGGATGAACCCTGGCATAAACCAGGCTCAAGAGAAAAACCCAGCACCGTTGGAGCACACACTCCAGCTAAAAATCTTATTTTTGGCGTATTTGCCCCCAGATTTTGGGGGCAGGTCCAGCTTTGGTGGCTGCAAAGCTCAGGCACTCCAATTTTCTTCCTGCAGGAAAATCACCCGGTGGAGCATCCTGGGGCAGCTCGGCGGAGTCTTTGGCTCTGGCACCTGGCAGATAAGAGGAATTTCCTGCAGGGCTTTAACCCAGGACTGCTCTCCAAGGTGAGGGCAGCGTCCGCGCCAGCTTGGGATCAGCCCGGGCCACCCCAAGAGCTGGAGGAAAATTGGCTGGCACAGGCAAGCCCGCACCAACGTGGCACTGGGCATGGTGCAGCCACTCACCGATGCTGGGAGGAAGGAATAACACTGGGAGGTGAAATAGAAAATCCCAATGCAAAGAAATCCCGTGGGAAACTGCTCCCATCTCCCTGCCATACAGGTTTCCAACCAGCCCCAAAAGGCCCCAAACGCAGCACCGTGGGGTGAGGACGTAGCCGCCCTTCCCCACTCGCAGGCCCAGGGCTGGACCGATGGGGCTGTAGCTCTTGATGAACATCATCAGAGTGGCTTTTTCCTCTTTCTGAACCCATTTAAAGCTTCAGCATCCAAAACACCTCATGCCAGCAAGCAGATGGATTTTATCTTTATGCTGGGCAAAGCCTTACTTGGGTATTAAATTGCTCAAAGCATCCCTGGGTGCTGGCCTTCAAATGCAGCTGGGGAAAAGGTTCCTCCAAAATCAGCGAGGATAGACAAAAATGCTGATGGAGGCGGAGGGAGGTGGTTTCTTTTTTAAATGAAAGCCTGAATTTGATACCGAAATAGAAGGAAATCTTCCCCAATCCCCAGGAAGGAGGATGGAAGGAGGATGCTGTGCTTCACAGCAGAGAAAAAAACCCCTAACTTGATGTGGGAGGGGATGAAGGCAGGGAATTTGGGGCACAAAGAGTCAGGGCACCCAGAGCTCATTGGGGCTGAATCCCCGGGGCAAAGTGGAGGAAAGAGGCACAGCCGCTGCCTAGGGCTTAATTAGTTGAATGTTGTTTATTGTCAGTGAATCTATGGTAGCATAAATGAAGGATGCGGTGTACAGCCCGATTGCAACGCGCCATCTAGTGCTGGCTACAGCGGTGCTCACAGGGAGTAAAAAAATCACCAACCTAATATTTAATTAAAAAAAAAAAAAAGTCTTTTGTGAATAAACAATTGCAGAATTAATTCAGGTCACTTCTTGTAGGATTAGTGATAACCAAAGCATCCCATCAGCCTTCCCCAGGGAGCGGCGAGGTAACATACATGAAGGTAAATGCTCATTCGACAAAATAAAATGCTCATTAATAGGTTTTGCCCACCCTTAAAGAAAATCTTTACTGCACCCAGGGCCTGCTGGCAGCAATGTTTCTTCCAACGACACTATTAAGTGCACTTATTTTAAGACCTCAGGATCACGTTGCAGCCAATGGGAGAAAAACCCTCCCGGGGGCAGGTTTGGTGCTTTTTCTTCCATGAAAGATACTTTGGAGTATGAGTTGCTCTCACTTCCCACTTTAAAAAAATAGGAAAAATATCCACTGCATGGGCTGTGGCTTTAGTGTGTTTATGAATAGGACCTGGCGGATGGTAGATATCATCTTCCAATAAATATAATTTGCATTTAACAGTCCCTTAAAAAAGAAAAAAAAATTAGTTTCACCATAAAGGAAACAAAAATGACCTGAAAAAATCCTTCGTGGTTCTGAAGAAATGCAGCTGGTTCAGTGTGACCCAGCTGAGGTTGGGGCTCATGGGGCGCTTGGGGAATAGCCAAAACTCCGCCCTTCATAGCAAAAATACTCTGCAAAGATTTTTCATCCTTGCCTTAAGTTCAATTGGTTGGTTCCACCCCCCCCACCCCCCTTTGGATTTTAAAAAAAGCTACAGATTCTACTAACTGCAATAAAACCTGACAACGCAGGGCACTAAAGATCCTGCAAAATCCTACCACGCTGGGATCCCTGCAGGTGCCAAGGCTGCAGGGCTGGCTGTCCAACCCCCCTCCCCCCCGCCCCAGACCTGGAGAACAACTTTTTGGGGAACAACTTTGCCATTTTCCTCCTTAACCGCAGTGCTGGGGTGGCACGCGAGCCCCCTTCTCATTTCCCTTCCAGGTGCCCATGGGATGGGGAGAGGTTGGCATCCCCACCCTGGTGCAGCCGTCCGGGCTTACCCAGTCCTCGGAGAGGGACCACACTACACTCAAGCTTTGTTAATAAGAACACAAAGCAAAACTTGCTTTCCCACCCAAAAAAAAAAACCCTCAGGAGGAGGAAGAGTGACAGCATCTCTGGGAATTTGGGATTTGAGATGATTTTCTTCTAGGAGGATGCACAGACGGGGTACCTGCTGCTGGCATTCCCCATTTTTTTTTCCCCTAAGACAGTATTATGCACAACTCCATCACGTTTACAAAATTAAAGCAAAGCTCCCCATAACCTCTGCTGTGTGAGCAGCCAAGATTTCCTGGTGGTGCTTCATTGCCAGGAAGGAACCCCCCTCCAGAGAGTGGGTCCGAGAATCAGCGCCAGGCGCTTCCCACTGCAATGCAACCTCCAGCATCCATTAGCTTGGTACCGTGGCAGGATGGAGTTAACCAAAACAGAGACAAATCCCCCCCCCCCCCCAAAAAAAAACCAGGAATGGCTGGTGAAGCATCGCCTTTTGCCTTCCCTCCTCCTGCGCCCATGTTCTTTGGTTGGGGGGGGCGCTCCTATCACTTTCGGCAGTAGTGGAAGGATACTCCCCAAACCAAAATAAAGCTGCCGTTCCGGTTACAGGAAAAATAAATGGCAGAAACTGGTATATAAACCAAGTGACCCCCTTATAGTGAGGGTTTTGTTTGTTTTTCTAAACATTTTGGCTTAATATTTGGGGTGAACCAAGAGACTGCTGCAGGGTAACCAGGGTGAGAGCCTGCAGGGCTTAACCAGTGCTTTATATTCTCGCCCCTGGGTTAAAGTACGTCAGATTTACTGCAATTTAAGGGAAAGACTTGCTATCTGGCATTTGCTCTGAGATAAGAGGACACGTCACCTACAGGAACCAGTGCCAACCCTCGGTTGCATCGATTGTATATTAAAGGCGGCCTTTTGCATCATGCAGCTGGGCAAGGCTTATCTATGCTCAGTGATTTAATAAAACCAAAGAGAACAACTGAAATCTGAGTTAAACCATCACTGGGATATTTACAATCCACCCACAAGCAGTTTCAATGGCTGGACCCAAACCGTTAGGACCACGCTTAATGACCCTGCGCAGCCGCCTCCTCTAGAAAAGGCCTTAATTTGTGGGTTTTTAGATACATATTAAAGTGGTAAAACTTGTACATTAGAACCAAGCCTTAGGGTATTTGTGAGAATAAGGCTTCAGGTGATTCTCCAGTGTTAAGTACACTTTCACTTCCTCTGCCCGGTCCTCTCGTCCCTTCTCACCAGGAAGGGCAGCGGGCAGGATCAGCATGGGAAGGGATTGCATAGTTTGGTGCCTTCTGAAAAAAAAAAACAAAAAAAATAATGAGGGAATGTTGTAAAGTTTCAAATTATCAGTATAATTCATGTTTATTTTCATGTGGTAAAACGCTGAACCTCGCTCTATACAGGATCGAGTCTGGTTTGGGAGCTGTAGTTACAAAAAAAAAATCTGTGCAAACATCGCAGTGCTAAAGTTAAACCCACCCTGCAAGACGTGAACGGGAGCGTACAGTTCATCCTACGCCGCAGGGGCTGGGACAGGGGGAGAAGGGAACGTAGTGGACCACATTGAGTGCGTAAATTAGTTACGGGTTCATTTTTTCTTAACGTTTCGCTCTATGGCCCTATTATCAAAAATATCTTTTAATATTCCTCAGCCTAAGGTCAGTTATGTGGCTCAGCAAAATGGAGCCAAGTTAATTTGATTCAGCAGAACAGAGGTAGTACAGAAGTAGCTTGCTCAAGTAGAAAGAGTTATCGCGGGTGTGTGTGTCCACGTATGGCTGCAAGCGCCTGGCAGCCCACTGCGGATTTACCTCCCGGTGCTGCGGGATGCTCTTTGTCCTCTCTACTTCCCCACGCCGATGGTTATTGCTGGGTGGGGACACCGACCTTGTTTCTTGTCTCAATTCTTACTAAGTCGGGTCAACCGTACCGCGAACAGAATGGTTTTGCACAGTACTTCTGCAGGAAAAAAACCTCAAAACCACTCAAGCACTGTGACCACCCCTCTGTCTCCCTCCCACCCCAAGAAAAAAAGAGTTTAAAAATAACATTTTAAAACCAGAGTTGAGCCCATTGGAAGGGCAGAGCCCCAAGCCCACTGCTAAGACATGGTCGGAGACATCCAATGGGGCTGGGCTTGGACGCGTTCAACTGCAAAAAAAACCCCAATAACATCCAATTCCAACTAAGTTTCACTCAGTACCAGCAAAAAGAAATATAAAATAAAAACTGTTAAAAAAAAAATCTCAATTAAAAGGTTTGTGATGTTCAAACTGAAATCGCTGGGGCATTTTCGCTCAATTCTGGGCAGTTAGTGCCATCGGAGTCCAGCTGGCAGGACCCGGCAGGGCACTGCTCCCTGTTTGCCTTCTCCAAAAGCTTTGGTCTGGTTTATTGAATCGTTTTGAAGAACCCCCCCTTGCACCCTGTGCTCCAACCTGAGCACACCCTCCGCTAATCCTAGTCACCCCTTGCCAGAAGAAGCCTCTTGAAAAGCATTCTCCTCCCTCTTGCAGGGTCTCTGGGAGGGGGGAGCTGGTTTTTCTCACCCCCTATCCCTCCCACCACCCTCCTGCATCACCTCCATCACACCAGCCAAATCTCATTTCTCAGCCCATCCAGCCAAATACTCGCTCCCTCCTCTTCACAGACAGGGAGAGGAGCAGTGGAGCAGTGGGGGGGTTTAAAAAAAATTTTATATATATATATATATTATTGCATTCCCCATCTTTCATGGGTCCCAAGATCAGCGCCAGGGCAGGGCGCTCAGAACCTGTGCACTAGAGCCTCCCGCTCCTTGCGTTTCAGCTCCTCTTTGTAACAGCACGAGCAGAAATTCCCAGTTTCTGGATGTCCGTAAAAACTGCAGTTTGGCTGCTTGCATTTGGTCTGCTGAACATTATAAAGAACTCGGCTTTTATTTTTGTCCGCCGGCATTCCTTTCTGCGAGCTTTCCTGGTCGAGGTATTCCCTGTAGCCGTTGCTGTGCGGGGGGAGGCAGGTTGAGCCATCGCACTCCGATGGGTAGGTGGGATGGATGTCCATGTCCGTGGGGGAGAATCTCCCCAGGTGGGAAGGGCTGGTTTGGTAGGGATTCGGCCGCGCCTGGGTGCAATGTCTGGGTAAGGTAGCGTAGGGAGGAAGGCTGCTGCAGGACCCCCCGGCTACCTGCCGCCTGCTGTCTTGATAGCTGGGGGGGTGCGACCCTTCCGTGCTGTTCACCATGGAGGGTCTGGGAAAGGTGAAAACACCCGAATAGCCGGAGGGAAAAGCTGCTATTTTAGTGCCTGTGGCCAGATCTGGGGTCTGGATGGCGTATGCGGGGGGAGGCTGGGGGTAAGCGGGGGTGAGCATCACTTCCTCACCCTTGTGGGTGTTCGCCTCCGGCTCCAGCTTCTTGGCAGGAGCAGCGCTCCCCAGCGCCTTCTTCTCGGCCTCCTTTTGTTTCTGCTCAGCCATAAAACGTTCCTCGGCATCCAGAAGGTACCGCTGGATCATCTCCTCCTGGTACTGGTGCCGGTTGCTGGTCTTGAGGTGGCCGGCAAAGATGAACTTGCGCTCTCCCTGCATGGCAGCCCGGAGGATGCTCAGGCTCAGCCTGACGTCGTTGCTGTATTTGTAGGGGTCTGCCGGCTTTTCAGGGGCTGCTTTACCTGGGCAGGGTTTCTCCACAGGAGCTGACAAGTCTCCTTGAGAAGATTCCTCTTTGCTGCCTTTCCTGGACTTCAAGGATCCTTTCTTCTTCTTCTCCAAGGTATCCCCCTGCCCGTTGCTCACACCTCCCTTGATAGTTTTGCTGTGCATCAAGCCACCCATGTTCTTTTTTAGCTTACTTCCCAAAGTCTTGCCGAAGCTGCCCAGCTTATTGGCAACCGAGTCTGCCCGTTTTTTATCTTTTTCCTTATCCTTTTCTCGCTCTTTCTTTGGTTTCTCTTTGTCCTTGCAGCCCCTGCTGCCGCCATTGCTCGCTGAACTGCTGCAGACCGACTCCTTGTCCGACTCTCCCGACTCCGCAGCTGAACGAGCGTCATCGCCCGCGGAGGCTGTAGGGGATTCCGGCTGGGCCAAAGGCGCCTAGGGAGAAAGAAAACATACATATCAAAGTCCAGCAAGTTCCTCGGAGAAGTGTTTTCAGGCTGAAGGTGAAACAGAGAAGTAGGCGCTTGCTTGGAAAATGGAGGGGACAACATTCAAACACCCTCAATGCGACATGTCCCCAGCAGCCGTCCTGCACATCCATAAATGTCGTAACTTGCTAGAGGTTCCAGGGGAAAAGCTAGAGAAGAAGAGGTGCTACTGGCAAAGACGGGGCCAAAAAATTCCCCCTCTGGTCACCCAGAAGCACAGTGGGCACGGCTGGCACCCATTTCCCTGGGGTCACGGCATCCTCCATTCCTTTGCATCAACGGTTCGTACATCGATAAGGCTGAGATAGGGATGGGTTACGGTATTTCTAAGCAAAGCATCTGAGAGCACGTGGCCAGTTAAGGAGGTCACAACCAAAACGTCACCATTCAAGCTTTGCTACAGAGATGACGCCTCAGCAATTTCTGACAGACCAAAACAGCTCACATTCAACTTCGGGGAGTTTTCTCCCAAAAAGGGCGGGCGGGGAAACCAACCCTTCATGCTGTCAAGGCACCTACCACCATCTGCCAACGCACCACCAGAGAGATTTGGGAAGCGGACGGGAGTTTTCCTGCCAAGGAAAGGTCCCAGGAAAACTACAGTCAAACCACGGGTCTCAAGGCAGCTTCTGGCAGCTGTAAACCAACAGTTCGTGTTTGTCTTGGAGGAGGCAGCGTCGTCTTCGCTGCCAGCCACCTACACAAGAGCCTGCCCTGCGGGATGTACAAGGGCTGCGTTTCAAGTTTGCATGAAGAGTAAAAACAGGCATGAAAAGCTCTAGGAAAAAAGTGCACATGCAAAAAAACCAGGTCGTTTATCTGCTCAGAGCAGTATTAGCTGCAATTTCTGCAGGCACAGACCACCTCACGTGAAGGAGAGCAAGCCAACTGACGACTTCACGTCTGCTGCCTTGCAGAAAGGAGGTTTAAATAATTAAAGAGTAAAGAAAATAGTCCTTGTCTCTTTACCTGCATGTCACAAGGCAATGTGATCCATTTAACATTCATGTAGCTGTGCAGCAAGTGCAACTTTGCTTCCAGTGATAACGTCACACTAAAATTTAAAATAAGGATAAAAAAAAGTTAGAGTTAAGTTTCATTTTAATAACTGAGGTTCTCTCCTCTATAATTAGTTATTTGCCTGTTGTCTTTATGTTAAAAAGCATGTTTTAACAAAGCAGGTATAACTGCATCAAGACAGCAGCAGTACAAAAGGTGACATTTTTGTAGCCTTCCAAACCTTTCAATTAAAACACAAATGAATAAATAAGAAGATTCCTGAATGTCCAAATCAAGCTTGCTACAAATTAAAATGAACTTGACAAATAATCTTACTCATATCTGAGACAAATACCAAAAAAGCAGATGTCACAGATCTAAATAGAGCTAGTTTCAAAATGATTCTCCTCTCCACAAAAACAACTTCAGAAAAAAGTAAAGATGTTTTCTCAAAAATTTCCACTTGTCAAAAAAAAAAAAAAATTCTTTTCAGTAAAAACAGGGACAGAGCCTTTTCCATGGGCTCCAAACCCTTCAAAATGAGATACTGTATCGGTATAAACCTGTGCTGAATTCTAATACTTTGATCTTGGAGGTTTCTAGGTTTCCTAACCCAAAGTCAGATGATGGACAAGTCATGCTCCCAGCTCTGACCACTACACCCACTGCTGCTGCCTTTTGGCTCAATAACAGGAAACTCGCTACTACCAAACCCTGACATGCCTGCCCTTAGTCTGAGTCAAAAATAGGAAGGGTGTCTGACTGCAAGTCACCCTCCCAGTTCCAGGGCCCACGCTCAGAGATACTTGTCATCTTTGAGTGGGGAGAGAGGAATGGAAAAAATACACTTCTTTTTGTGCAAATACGACAGCCGATCCTCTGCTGCTTCTTGTTTCTGAGCTACGCCCAGTCTGGAGCTCTAGGATTTGGAGCAATCAACTCTTCACCTTGTGGGAATGAAGCTCATGAGATGTCACAGTCCTACCCAAAATGTACCGAAATCAGGGCGTCAGAAGAGAATGAAGTAAAAGAAAAAGCCGTTCCGTCCCCACTGAATAAGTTCATACCCTGAGTATAACTTTCATCCAGACACAAGAAATCCCCAGCTGGGGACAGAGCCACAAACCCTCCGGCTGGGACTGCTCCGGTTTGCCATTAACCAACCTGGCCAGCTTGACGTTGTCACTGTCATCTTTTCCCCACTGCCATTCCTTCCCAGGATCCACGGCAAAGTGCACAGGGAGCAGCTTGTGCTCGGAGTCTGTCAGGGGGATCACAGCTGCATGAGGGACAGAAAGCTCACTTTTAATGCCTGAAAGGACAAACCTTTCACATGGGCAGCCAAGCTCTGAGTGCCCGCCAAGTACAACATCACCTCTGATGGCAACTGGTGTCATGCCAAATCACACAGCGACTGCCAATGCTTGGGATCATAGAATCATCATAGAATAACAGAATGGTTTGGGTTGGAAGGGACCTTTAAAGGTCACCTAGTCCAACCCCCCTGCCATAAGCAGGGATGTCTCCCACTTGATCAGATTGCTCAGAGCCCCGTCCAACCCAACCTCAAACGTCTCCAGCAACGGGGCATCGACCACCTCTCTGGGCAACCTGTGCCGGTGCCTCCCCACCCGCAGCATGAAACATTTCTTCCTGACATCTGGTCTGAATCTCCCCTCTTCTAGTGTAAAACCATCACCCCTTGTCCTATCACTACAGGCCCTACTAAAAAGTCTGTCCCTATCTTTCTTATAAGTACTGAAAGACGACAACAAGGTCTCCCCGGAGCCTCCTCTTCTCCAGACTGAACAACCCCAACTCTCTCAGCCTCGCTCCCATAGCAGAGGTGTTCCAGCCCTCGCATCATTTTTGTGCTCCCCCTCCGGACCTGCTCCGACAGCTCCGTGTCTTTCCTGTACTGAGGACCCCCGAGCTGGGTGCAGAGCTCCGGGGGGTCTCACCAGAGTGGAGCAGAGAGGCAGAATTCCCTCCCTCAACCTGCTGGCCATGCTGCTGGTGATACAAGCCCAGGAGACGGTTGGCTTGCTGGGCTGCCAGCGCACATTGCCAGCTCAGGTCCCATTTGTCACCCACCTGTACCCCAAGTCCTTCTCCGCAGGACTGCTCTTGATGCTATATTGATATAAATCTTGTTTATCACCTACCTTGATCTTTTGAGGGTTCCTTCTGCTCCATGGATACCAGGGCAGAAAAATGGGCTTGGTCGTAAGCCAGGACCAATGGAGAACGATGGCATTTGTTGGCTGGGACTTCCAGGGGAAGATAGATCCCTCCAAAGGGAATAGGGGCAAAGGCTGGAAAGAAATCAGGGTGGTTAGTTTTCATAATAGGTTAAAGAGTTAAGAGTTGTTTATACTGAAATTGCTCCGGAACAAGCTGTTTGCTTCATTCAAGGTTTCACCTGCAATCATCTGTCAGCTCAAGGGACAATAAAAAAAAAACCAAAACCACAGCCCAAAATAGACATCTATTTTACATCTGGAGGAACACAGTTGCAAAATGAGCCTTTATTTTCTATAAAAAACCCTTCTTCACTCCTCCACAAGACAACTTAAAATCTGCATACAGAATGATGGTAATTGATTAATCTTTTCTGACAGGAAATTAAGTCTGCTAGTGGAAAATATGACATGCAGGGAACGGAATTTCCCATCTGTACACACACGTGTGGCGGCAAAAGAGGTAGAAAAAACCCCGATCACGTGGATGCTCTTAGAAATAGCAAAAGATCAGACTACGATGCTGAGCTGTTTCTCATGACCTTCATAGGAATCACCCACGGCACCCTGCAGCAGTTTAACACACCCCGTCCTTTGCTCTCCAATTCAAGATCCAGCTTCGTTGAGCAAAAAGACCCTGTGAAAACATGCTGGTAGAGTGCAAACACACAGTTTGAGCATGCGTGATTCATAAAGACTTTTAAAAGAGAGTGCAATTCTTACCTTCTCCCCCCGAGTCCCGCAGCATCGTGTCTGCCACCACCACTATGGGTCTCTTCAACACGTGGGCGAGGACGAAGACGTGAAACTCCTCCAGGCTCTCGTACACCGGCTCTTCAGAGCTTTCAACACTTTGGGAAATGAGAAATTAATTTTCACCCGTTATTTAATCCTTGCTTTTAAAAGCAGGATGAGGTCTTTATAGGCAGCCACGTAGAGGCAGATCATATTAACAGCACTAAGTTTGATCTCGGCTCTAATTTGAGATTTTAGATGTAGATACCCCCAAAATGCCCTATTCTAAGACAAGGGTTGTACCCAGGAAATACCACATTGCTGCTTGGCACTTCTGGGAGTCTCTAATCTAAAGAGCCTCAAAAGCAGTGTTTGTTTGGGATGGCTGCAGCAATAAAGTGCCCTTGAAATACAGAGTGAGCACTGCAGAAATTCTCAACTTTTGTTTCTTACTCTTGGTTTGGAGCCATCAACACGATGAAACACGAGAAAAGATTAGTTTTCTGTTCAGTGTATGCATTACCCCACAAAAAGAGGTCGGGCAGCATTTAAATAATTTCCTGTGATGCTTTATGGACTTCTCGTTGTTCCCCATGATCCTTCAATCCTTCCCCTTAAAACCCTGCAAGCTGGACCAAAGCAGCAATCCTCAGCCTTGTCCCTTGTCCTGCCCTTCAGAATTATCCCGAGCTGTACACTGAAGGAAGGTATTTGTTGTGTTTTACATCTAGATGTATTCTTTTTTAATTCAGTCCCCTCCACGTACCCTCCACAGCTGCCCCCGTTGGTGCCGTAGTGTACGCGAGGCTCGCTGGATGCCAGCTTGATCAGCTCGTTCCACTCCTTCTGCCACTCCTCTTCAGTGTAAACAAGACCAGACTGGAAAATGGCAAATAAAACCCAAAATCTTTGAAGTCAGTATTTTCCAATCTCTGCAGCATACTTTTATGCACACAGGCACAACTCTTCTCTATGGATTTATGCAAAAATAATCAATATATTATGCAAAAAAAGTGCACATTTCCAAATCTGTGTTCTCAAGCCAGCCAGGGAGATAACCTGCCTGAAACGGAAGTTTGCCTTTTTGCAGAGTGGAAGTAAACATTTCAACCCACAGAATGAGAGAAAACCTTTACTCTTACACTAAATCCTTCCAGTATTAAAGATGACATGATCTATTGACAAGAGACAGTGGCACAGATAATTGGACTAGCTAAAATACAGAATTTATTTTCCTTCAGAAAACAATGAAGACATCATAGCATCTATAAATATTCAATTCAAGGGTTGCTTTGCTAATTCAACACATGGTGAAGCTGCATTTTACTCACATTTCCTTACATTATCATTGCAAAATGTCCATTCCACAATCACACCATGCGAGATAGGAGACATCACAGTCCACTGAGGAGACACGGCAAGGGAAATCCACGCAGGGCACAGCCCTCTCCTCGAAAAGCTGTGATGCTCTGAAGCCAGATCCATAGCGGTCTATCGACAGAATACATTGCCTTCGGTACAACCACCCTACTTTATAAAGCCTGCATCGAGCATTAGATTCAGGAATTACACCTTTCCTCCTTAATGCAGAAGCTTTTCAAAGAGCTGCTTCCAACACAATCCCAGAGTTGAAAGGTATCAGAAGCGATATCCATCCCAAGGAAGGGGAGAAATACCTTAAAAACACAAGACTGTGCACAAAGCTAAGCTCAAGCCTCCTGTATTTAAGGCCATAAGCTGAGAAACGCAACAGGAAGGGCAGCAGCCTTACCCTCCTCCTTTCCCCAGCTCCATAATCTGAGCTCCAGCATCCAAACACAACATCCTAAGTCCTCAAAGCTGCCAAGAAAGCCATCGAGCTGTGCAACAGAAGTAACTGATGGCATGTTCAGCTCTCTGCTTTGTTCTGTAAGGTATTGATTAAGTGTCTCCACTCCTGGTTATGTCAATGCAAATTCTTTCATCACCGATTCAAAGCTTGTGAAGCAAAGCATGGGAGGAGAATATTGCACCCAGAGCGGGTTGTGAAATTCAAAGCAGCATCCATCACCCTGGGCTGCTTCTTTCAGAGCTTATTTGGAAAGGAGGAGCTCATCATCCTCGACTTCCAGCCAACTGCTTAAGCAGTACGTGCAATTCCTGGACAGTTGCACTACCTGCATCCCACATCTACTGCCGGGATCTTTGGCTTGTGCTGAGGACCAGGGCATGACACCACCCCATCCTATAACCTGAGTATTTTCAAGTCCTTTTAAGATCTGCAAGTGACAGTACTTTGCTGACGGCTAATTCTAGAGCATGCGGTTTAAAGAGATGCATAAAAGCATGCTTTTAACAGCAGTAAAATCTCTGATAATTTATTAACTACTCTGCTTCAACTACTGCTGCATTTTACTGCAGCAGTACCACATGCTCTACTAAAATATACTACATCCTCTACTAAAATGCACCATTCTAACTACTCTGTGGGAATTTCAAACAGGGAAATACATATTTTTTCAAATTGTCAAGATATGAATCTTTGTGCCCTTCCAAAAATAAAAAGGAAGCTGGAGAGTAAACAACATCCTTCAGTGTCAGGTGAAAACAAAAGTTTACCCTGTTCACAAAACCCTCTCGACACAGAGGGGCCATCTCTCGCCACGTGAGGACATCTGGTAAAATTTTCCACCTTGACAAAGTCATCTCCCTGCTTTCGGGGGGGCCCGTGTCACAGCTTTGAAAAGCCTTTAATGTGGCAAGTTCATGAATTTCCTTTTTTGGTGAAGGAGTTTGCTCCATGCTTTGACCGAGGCGCATCTTGCTGATCTTTATCACTGGAAAGACCTACACCGCAGCGTTGCTTTTCTCTTAAAAGCCCAGCACGGCCAGCACATCCTGCTGGATATTAAATGCCTGAAGGTAACATTTGTTTTCCATCAATATTGGTCATAACACGGCTCTAATAAATAATTTTCCTACCTTGTAATAAAGAGAATTTCGCCATAGTTTACATCAAAGGATATGCCTTGTCATGGTATAGCCAAGTACCACAAGGCAGGGAGTTGCCCAAAATTCAAGACAGACTTTATCACGATAGGAAGCATCTCTCAGACCCATGGGATATTTTATCAAGACTTTCTCCTCGGCACAGAGGATTGTGTTCGGTCTGGTTCCTACCTCCTTGTTCTGCTGTGTTTGCTGCCAACGCCACCTCCGCTTCAGGGCTTCCCTTTCCATGCCTTTATCCATCAAGGTGTAAAGGGATTTGCGAAGCATGAGATCTCTATCGTGGAAACCCCACATACCTGCACAGGGGGGGAAAGAAACAGCAGCAGAGGATTAGCAGCAGCTGGCATTGTTCCATCGATCTGCTGAGGTCCTGCAATCTGCCACAAACCAGGGGAAGCGGCTAAACTGGGAAACAGAGGCAGAGAAATGCAAGTTTCTCAATCTAAATAACAAAACTCCTGGTTCAAAGCCTGCATTTTTCCACCTGTGGTGAGTTTTCATGCAGCTAAATGGAGATGCTGCCACCTCTGCTTTCAACTCTAAAGCATCTTACAGATGCAGCAAAATATTTGTTCACAAAATTACACGCTCCTTTACATCAGTGTCTGATGGGAAAACGAGACCAGATTAAAGAAGACTGTGGTTGCGCTGTGTCTGAAATACAAATAGGAAGGAAATACACAACCCTGCTGATTTCAAAGTCTGGAAACCTCAGAAAATTTACTATGGTCACACTTGACAAGATGAAGTCACTGGAGACAAACCTGAGTTCCTGAAACTTCAACATGCAAGAGGAGGGAAGGGGTGGCTCCATTATTTCACATTTCCTTCAGAAATAGAGGGAAACTTGCCAAATGGAAAGGGAGAGGTATTTCAGAAGTACACAGGCTACTGGCACCCTGTTTCCTTCAACCCATTCCTCTCCCACAGAGCCTGAGCATCACGACTGCTCGCCCCCCCCCTGCCTCGGCAGCCGGCATGAGTGGCAGCATCCCGGTTTCCCACAGGAATGGATGGGAAACGCTCAGTCCTGCTCCCAAAGGATGGTCCTGCGCTCTCCTCCCAGCACAGCCTCTTCCCCAGCCTCAGCCGGCGAAGGGAGGTGGCACCGGCACGGTGCATGTTACTGGGTCTGAAGTGAACCGGTTTATTATTTCACCTGCCGTGAATTAAGTCAAGCTCTTACCCAGGGAGGCGGCATGGAGCAGGCAGTTTCCGTCACCGGTGGTGGCCAGGGGAAGCAGCCTTTGGCAACTGGGATCCACATTCGCCCACCAGTTGAGACGACCTGCGGGAATATTTGAGAGCGTGAAAACGGGGCCCGTTACACAACGTGGGACTGCTGCGTTCATCCCTTCAAAAACGCTGACGAGGATTGAAACCTGCTTAATTTGCAGGGGAGCACCCAAAGAGATGAGCAGTTATAGACCCATCCCGCAGCTGGAAGAAGGAAGGATTCAAGATGGTAATAAAGCAACAAAAAGGGAAGATTGGAGTGCAAAACTTCATGGCGATGCAGGGAGATGGCCAGGCTGAACTTAAGGTCACACAAATTAGAATTAATTAGAAATAGGAGCCAGCCCAGCCAGGACTTGAACCCAGACCAGCGCTCTCCTCCTCTCCATTTCTCCCCCCACCCTACTTATTTCAAACCCCCCAAAACCACCAGGCTGAAAACACCTCCTTAAGTGCCTGTCACAAATGGTGCCCAACAGCTTCTCCAGTTAACCTCTTTTCGATTCTTCTCATAACCAAATCACCCCCATTTAAACCATCTCACGACATTTCTTCCTTGCTCACTGGTTTAGGTACAATACTCAGGGACTTTTGCTGATCCCAGCAGCTTTACCAATGAAAATGCAAACTGACAGTGCTTTACGCTGTTTAAAAATAGCAGCTTTTTAGTAATATAAGGCACTTGTAGTAATCCAAGTCAAGAGCATCTAAAAATAGAAGCTGGGAAAAAATTAACATACACACTGCAGTCAAGTATGGTGCAACTGGAGGTTAAACATTTATCAAGGAAACGGAGTTGGGCTGAATTAGGACTTTGAACTTACAACCCAGCCTGTGTCTCACTCTGCTATGCCCTCAAAAACAGGCGCTGTCTTCCTTGGCTGCAACTTTTTCCAGTAGCTTTTCTGCCGCACATCCTGTGCAAGAGGCATTTTTTTGGCTGGTAGATGCTGTTCAGGCTTCCAACGAGTTGCATTTAAATTGCTCTTGCAGAAAACCAGCCCGTTCCCAGCATTTCTAATGAACTTCTCCCTGCTCCCTAGCAAGGTCCCTGCCAGGGACCCCGGCTCTCAAACACAGGATTTCTTGAAATTGTTTGCACAACCTCAGCAACAGCAGCTGTGGAAGAGCTAAATACAGAAAATTTGTTTTTTAAACACTGATAAACACAGGAAAACATAAAAACGCAGCACTAACTGCAACGCCAGGCGGGTAATTTCTTTTCTCAGCATCGGGAAAGGAACCCATTGGAGTTGAAAAGTGTTTAGTACACAGCCTCAGGACAATAGCTCCGCTCGGAAAAGCCGGCTATTTTCACTCAATATAGCTCCTGGCACGGCAAAGTCACAAGCCCACGCCAAGTGGCATGGGGCCAGAGGAGCAAACTGAGCAGCAAAACAGCGTCTCACAAAAGCTAACCAAAATGTAATGCTACTGTAGGCAGCTCTGAGCTGCTCATTTTTTCTAAAAATCCATTTCACATTGCTCCTGGAGGATTTGCTGCTCTTCTCAACAGCCGGGGTGGGGTGCTCTGGGGTGTTTGCATCTCCAGTCAGCGCTTTGGAGGTTGTGCAACCTCTCGTTGAGCTGAGTCGGGTCCGATTCAGAGGGGACACACCTTGGGGAGGCATTTCTATTTGCAGCATGCGGTCACGCCGTGCCACGCACATCTCCAGCAAGGCAGGCAGAGTAATTTGTACAGATTTCCAGTTACGCAAGAGAAGGCATCTCAAAAGAAACCACATTCCCCAAACCCTTCTCTGAATGTTTTGCTCCTATCAAGGTGGTGCAAATGCCAAGAGGCCTCCTAGAAGTATTTAAAGCAACGTATTTCTCTCCACGTGGTTATTAGGAACACACCCTGAAAGCTCTATGAGAAAGATCTCTGGATTCAAGGGATCTTCCTGCAATCATCGCTTGAGCGGCAAGGTCAGCGACAGTGCTTCTGCCCATCTGAAAGAGTCCACCGGCACCAAGACACTTCCTCTGCATCCAGCACCACGACTCTTACAGGGTCCAGTTTTGCCCCGCTGCTGGTTTTGCTACAGAACATCTGTTCATCCCAGCAGAGATCAGGAACCTACACCCAAAGGTGTACATTTGGTAAAAGATGGTCATTTCTTCTAACAGGAACCATCTAAATAGGTCACGGCGATAGGAAGGAACAAAGACGGTGCTCCTCCCAGCCCGAAGACATGGATTGACTCATCGAAAAACCAAATGGCTCCCCTAAGGCTACCAGGGAACCCAGCGCCCTAATTACAAGGCCATCCTCTCTGCGTGACAAAGGTAGTATTCCTGGGGATGACTTGGCCTTGTGCTCCTTGGGCTGACGTGACAGATCCAACATGAACACCCACCATGACCTCTGTGCAGTGACTACAGACCACTGGGGCTTTCCCCCACTGCTGAATCACCGGTGGTGGTGAAGGAGCAGGTTCACCACCTAGAACTGAGCTAAAAAAGAGACCGGAAAAGGAGAGCAGCTAGAAAAAAGTGGCATCTATGCTGAAGCAAGCTCACTTCATGTAGCTAAAATGAGATAATTCATCTGTAGTCTCCTTATCTAATCTGGACCCCATCTCTTTGATGAAAGCAATATCTGCAGAAAACATTTTTCTTTCAGGATCTGGCAGCAACAAAAGCTTGTTCTGAGTGCATTTACACATTGGTAGCTACTTTCTCCCATGTTTCGGAAAGGATGGGAATTGAAGGCTTCCAACCAACCCTGCTATTGCTCTGCCTGCCAAAACGATGCAACCCACGGCAGCAGGCATCTCACCAAGAACTCAGTCATCCTCCTCCGCAGCACAGGCTCAGCCTCCCAGTCTTGCTGCTGAGGATGACAGAAGAGGGGCTGAAGGCATCGCAGCAGTGGTCCTGTGCCATGGGCAGAGCCCAGCACCCAACTTCTGAGAAGGTTTCACCTGCCTTTTGAAGCAAGGTGGACCCAGACCTGAGCTCGTCTCTCCTGCTAAGGGAACCAGTCTGGCCAATGACTTATGGGCGAAAATATTTGCAAGTCGGATGCTAGGTACGTAAGACAGAGAGGGGTACGTGTACACACGTGCCTCTGCTCATGCATGGGCTAAACCCAGGCTGAAAAGCTTCTCAAACCCCAGGTGATGCATCACCAAGGCACCTATTTCTTTGATTGCCCACTCTGAGACGCGGGACATTTATGCCCCAAGAACGAGGAACCCGTTGGCTGTTCCTTCGATGTCGTTCCTGCAGCAAAGCAAGCACGCTGATCTCTTAACTCAGCAGCTTTTAATAGTCCACCTACAGATGTTTATTAAATATTAGGCTCAAGTGCGAAGTGGGAGGTTTCTTGCCAACAGGCTGGGGGACTTTGGAAGGCATGCTTGGCACCATGTCCCTGACTCCAGGGAGAAAGCCTGACCTCAGAGCCAAGGCAAAGCCATCAAACCCAGGCGTTTCTTTCATTTCTTCCCGATTCTTTTTTTTTTTTTTTTTTTTTTTTAATAGCCTCGGGCAAGGCACCGCCGACTGCTCCTCCGTGTGTGCAACGAGAAAAACCACTCTGCATCTTCAAAATATAGGGCAAAGCTTAATCCATTTAGGTTTGCAACAAAGAACGCTCAGGTTGCGGCAAGGGCCAAATTTTGAGCTTCACCAAGACCTTTTCATACAACTGAGCACATTAAAAGCTTTAAGAGGATGTCATTACAATTTACAGCCACTTTAAAGCGCACTTACTCCATCACAGTGGGGTAAAGGGATCTCTGGACAGGAGGAGAAGAGTATCTGAACATTTATTGCTCTATAAAATATTTGCTTAATCCCCTAAGGACAGCACGTACTAAATTAATAACGGGAGTCACTGTAGATCACAACACAGCGCTCAAAACCCTACTTCGAATTACACTTGGAATATTCTATATATGCAGTACAGTCCTTTAATAAAGATAAACACCCATTTATAACAAATGCACATACATAATGCAGATACACTTTAGTCTTCAAAAGGCATTTTCTAAAAATCAGTTACTTAATGTTAACGTTGTCTCAGCATGCCAGGAAGCATCTCCACCACACAGATGAAAAAGCACAGCCACCCCTGGTTCCCTCACCCAGCGTTTGTGCTGAAACACAGCAATTCAATACCCCCCCGACTCTGCTCAGATGTAGACCAGTGTGTTTTATTTGCATTAGACACGACAGCTTCGCCATCGACAAAGAGCAATGCTGCTGTAACGAGATCACTTGGATCAAGTGTTCATTTCCAAAACATGAGAATACTTATTACAGGAACACTTGAGCAGAAGAGGGCTAGAATTTGACATTAAGAATATATGTTTTCTCTGAAGGAATAGTTTTCTAGGTATATGCATTGGTGACAGAAGCAAAGGAGAGGTGTAAAGGCTCCCGAGATCTTGCCTGGTATCCTTCTGCCCCCCACCCCATGTAAGCTGTCCTGGTAACATGTATTAGGTTTTCTGTGCCAGCATGGAGGTCCCATTCATTCCCCCTCTAAATCTTATTTAGAGATCACCTAGCAACTATTCAGGAAGAAAACAGCATGTTGGAAAACAAAACCATCTGCACTCGTAAGGTGGTTCCTCTCCAGGCAAACAGAAAGCCAGCTGATGATGCATTTTACATGCAGGAAAACTCATCTATCTCAAATGTTTGTAACTGCTTCTAATATTTGTCAGCGGTGATGAGTTGCTGTTTGTGTTATGCAGGAATTTCTTTTTCCCCCTTCTCTCAGTAAGGCTGATGGGATGGCGCAGGGCACAGGGAAGCTCAGGGGGTGAGATAATGCAACTTTTTTTTGAGCATTACCATTCAGCTGCATGAGCGATGACAACATCCACCATTTATTTACATTCAGTGTCTGCAGGCAAAGCAAAGCAGGCTTTTACTCAACTCTTGCACCGCGCTATAAAAAGGGATGAAATAATACCTATCAGATACACATCCTTGCAATGGACTCACTTCTCTGCAGCCTTAGGCTCGTTCCCGTTGGTACTGCTGCAAAACTGCCACTGCCACAGTGTATTAGCAATAAAAAAGCACTTACCAGCTTGCTCCAGCGCCACCAGCATCGACTGCTCGATGAGGTCTCGCTCGATGAAGCTGCGGAAGTCCTCCGTGTACACGGTGAGGTCAGGCAGCTGGAAGGTGCAGATGGGCATCTCCAGCAGATGTTCGCTGCTGCCGTTGCTGGAGACATGGGACCGGGCCAGGGAGACAATGGTCGAGCTGGCGTGGGAAATGCCTCGAGACAAGCGTTTTTCTGAGAAAAGATGAAAAAAACACCTCAATGGTGCAGAAGCAGCAAACCTCGCAGAAGCAATTATCAAATCGCTGCCTTCAGCTAGTATTTTTTGGTTGCAAGTGGCCAGATTGCTCCAGCATATAAACATTTCAGGCACCAGAAGTAAGATTTAATTGATCCGTATCATTTTTGTGACACTGACCTTGCACAATATCATCCTGCCGCTGGAGCGGCGGTCGCCCGGGACGGGCTGCCTCTTTTTCAGGGGGTTTATAGTTGCGTCCTTCGTTGAAGGAATGGGGTAGGTTGCCAGCATGCACTTGCCTTAGCTGTTCAAAGTCACTCAGGGCTGCGCTCAGGTCCCAGTTCTTGCCTGGATGGGAAGGTATCAATAGCGGTCACCATCACACAAGAAAGAAATCAAGTCAGTTCCTAAAACACTAGAAACTATTAAGAGTGCAGTTTATCACGAAGCACAAAGGGTGTCTAGCCAAAACAAGGAGGCAAGCAGGGTGCAGCACGACTCGTTCAGCTGGTCACTATACATCTGTCCAGAATTTGCATTTCTAGAAGAGATAGAACCACAAACCTGAAGTGCCCAGAAAGTGTTGGCTCTACTGCCCCAGGTTATATGGATGGTTTATACCTCGTGTGTGCAGAGACACGTCCAGAGCTTAGAGGGAGCTACTGCTCTTGTTGCTGGACATCTGCAAAACCTAAACAAAGGTCCAAAGACCTCAAATTTTCACAGAATCACAGGATTATAGATTAGTTTGGGTTGAAAGGGACCTTTAAAGGTCACCTAGTCTGACCCCTCCCACCATGAGCAGGGACATCTCCCACTTGATCAGGTTGCTCAGAGCCCCGTCCAACCTGACCTCGAATGTCTCCAGTGATGGGGCATCGACCACCTCTCTGGGCAACCTGGGCCAGTGCCTCACCACCCACAGTGTAAAACATTTCTTCCTGACATCTGGTCTGAGAGATAATTTTGCCAGGAGAAGATTCCTGGCTGTAAAATGAAGAAGGGCAGGGTCACCATAACAGCATACACTGAGCACAGCATGGGACTGGAGGAAAATAAACATAATTTTGCCCTTAGGAAAGGGAAATGGAAGGTCAGGCTGTGTCATGTCCACCAGCATCTATATAAACCCAGTGACCAATTGCTTCAGATCACACCGAGCGCTTTGTTTTATAACTCGCCAACCACCGTGAACATCATCCATCATGATGTAGGCACCACTTCTTTGCTGACAAAGCTAACAGCTCTCTCTACCCCACTTCATCGCAGGATAATGCTCGAGGAAAAACACCCAACTTTAAAAGCTGATGATTTGTAACACGACTTTTGAAATCTCTGTGAGTGGTTTAAGAAGCAGCCGCCCAATTCTTTTTGAGCTGACACCCGAAATACAGAAGCAAGCAAGGTGCCAGCCGGGCTAGGCGGTATCCAGAAGACTTTTCAGCAGGCTTGTGTCATTACTGGCCAGATAAATTGTTCAGCAAAACAGCCTGAACTTCGTGGATTTGAGTGAATCCTTAAAGCATTTCCATTTCCTTTTAACACTACCCAGCAAGCTGCAAGAATATAATAATAAATTAATGCGCAGAAGTCTTTCAGTATGCAATAAATTGACCTTTTAGAAGCCACTGTCTTCCAAAGGCAAGAATACATAGCAAAAAAAAAAAAAAAAAGTCTACCATATGGCTTACATTTAGGAAAACTGATTTTTTTTTTTTATGAACACTGGTAATCTAGGCTCTTAAATTAGCAAGTTAGCAGAAACTGTAGAAAGAAAGCCAACTTTATATATAGTAACTCCACTACAGGAAAGATATATAAACCACCAATTGGTTTATATGATAGCTCATGGACAATAAAAGAAGTCATTATGTCTAATTCCCTAAAGGAAATAAGCTTCTGAAGTATTTAAATTCTTTTGAGAGATGTAATTTACAGCATTTAATGACTGACTCCAAACGGAAAGTTATTTTAAGCTTTACCTTTTGAGTCAAGGGGATTTTTTTGTTTTGTTTTTGCCTTTTTTTTTTTAAATGAAATAATGAATCAGTATCAAGGAATGAGAATGACCCATCAGATTAAAATTAAATTTGCTGTCACATCACTATTTGCTTTAGCATGTCAGCAACAGGAGGCTACACCAGCGACACTGACCCGTTGCAGCTGCATTTCTCAACCAGCAGCCACTTCAGAAATTGAGAAAAAAACCAAAAGTTTGGAAACTTGGATTTTAGGGAGCAGAACCTAAATAATTTTGCCAATTACTGTCCCCCCTTCTCCCCCAGTTCTTTAGCTTTGTGTGCATTCGTATGCTGCAATCCTTTGCTGTGGAGGTGGTGGGTTTCCAGCAGTGCTGGAGAGCAGAGTGGTGGAGAAGACGATCATTCAGAAGACCTGTCGTTGCCACCAGACAGTGACTTCGCTCAACACACACACGGAACTCAAACCGCAGACAGAAAACGTGACTTAAATCGCTCATATTGCCCTCAAACTTCACACCTGAATAATCCACTTCATACATCTATTTTATCTGTCTGCTTTCACTAATACCCACCCAAAAAAGAAAAATCTCTGCGTTTTCCCTCATTTCCACCCCTGGAGTTGTCAGGTCCACCGAGGCTGCAGGAGAAACAGCAGCAACTCAGCAGCACATCATGAAAATGAGCCAAAACTACCGTTGTCAAAATAAATCAACCCATGCACCAGGCAGGAGATGGAGAGTTTGAAGGAATTATCTGCTTTAACCTTTTATATCGCAAGCCTAAATATTTCTTCCAAAAGATAATATTAGAAATCCTGACATGAAACAAAGCAACCTAAACCCAGAAACCAGAACATAAACACACCACAAAACCCACAACTTGCCAGACTTCCGCTGAGACGACGCTCAGCTGTGAAAATTTAAAGGGTGAAGCACTGAACCCAGCAAAGCTAATGGGAGTTTTGAAGAGGAAAAAGCTACGAATCAATGCTGTGAGCGCCGAGCCGAGGAGGAGAACTAGAGCCAAGTAGGTGGAGCAAATTGCCTAAAGACACAGATTCTAGCAACAGTTTCAGGGCTTTGAATTCATTATTGCTAGAGCATCCGGAGCAGCAGCAGCTGGGGAGCCGGTGCAGATGCTGCAGGAGCATCAGTTGGTCCCAGGTTCAAGCAACCACAAAAATGACCTGTATTATACAAGAAAAGGGATGATAGGAAGGAACACAGCAAGTATGGTCTTGCATTATAATTACAGATTGGTTAATTATGTACGAACAGCTCTGCTTCTCATGCAATGTTTCTGTCCTCCAGCATTACAGCACATGCCAGTATTTACTCACCATCCTTTTGTCAACATTAACCCAAAGGCAATGCTCGCGAGCAAGTTTACAGCCCCAAAATTAAGCCCTAGTATCCTTTCTCCTGTCGACTTGCCATCGCTATAAGTACAGAGTGAAAAAAGTTACCTGCAGCCTTCAACTAAATGCCATCGCTAATGAGCAACTTCTCCATCTTATGGAGTTTTTGAGAAAGCCAGTATTACGCTCTATTTTAGGGCAAACATACACATGTAAAAAAATACATAGAGCACTGGAAAGCTGCCAGCCCGGCATGCCAAGGCTGTCGAGGGCTGGCTTGCCCATTTAAAAGCAAACTGACTGAACGCAGATGATGGTCGCCTTCAACTCCTGAGCATCCTAAGCATCTCCATCACCTTAAACCAACTGATCCTGTTCAGTAGGAGCCTCCCACGCTGGGTGTAAATGGGGCTCTAAGGGGATGCTCTGCCAGGAGAGGTCACCGGCACCGACAAAACAGCAATTTATATCGGCATAATCAAACCACCTTCACAAGCAGAACAAGATATACCAGTAACAGCACGGTTTTGTCTATATAATTACCCCTACATTGCTCTCAAAATGCAGGCAGCCTTCACCCAGCGCTACTCCTTTGACCCTTCTGAAGGCATCGCTGCTATAAAGGAAAAAAACCCTTAAGTTTTGCTGCTGGCAGCGAACAACTCTCATGAACAGAGAGGACGAAGGAAGGGAAACCACACTCCTGGTTGATGCGTTCTCCTTCCCAACATTTGAAATTCATTACCTGATGGATGCATAACAAGAAACCAAGGCAGAATTTCACCAGCCGTGCTGCCAACGGCACCATTTTAGTATCTCCAGCATCACACTCGCCAACCACCAGCCCTGGAGGTCCGGCCGGCAGCTCCCTGCCCCTCTTGCAACCCCTTTTTTCCAACCAGCTCCCCGTCAGCCACTACCTGGCTCTTCCCTTCTTTTATTTCCAATTTTATTTACCTTCGAGCAGGTCTCTGGCTAGTCCTGGCTCTGCCCCCGTTGAGCGAACAAAATCCGACAGGACGATGTCCATAGCCGAGGTCGTGCGCTCATGGATTCCTCCCGGCAGCTGGGGTCTGTGGTGCTTGGATCAGCACCTCTGCATCAATCTAGGAACGAGACCAACAACGCACGTGGCTCACATTACAAAGTATAAAATAATTAGCCTGGCCAGGCAGCCTCTGAGCTGGCCAGGAACTATCTGATGGCAGGTGCCTCAGGGGGAAAATACCACCACCCCCACCCCCCAATTAATTATGCTTTGGGACTGATATTTAACTAATTGATAATTGGGAGAAAAAACACAAATTTTGCTGCTTTCTCCCTGCACGCTAACAGGCTGTAACAACTCTGCTAACAATAGGCATACCAAGGGCTCAGCAAATTCAGGAAAAAAAAACCAATTCTCATTTCAAAGGTGGTAGAGCTTTTCTTTCCAAAATCGTGGCCAAATAGCCAGGAGAATAAATGAGTTTATTTGGTAGCAGCAAGCAAGCAAAAAGTTTCTCTTCCATACTTGCAGAGAGCTCAGCATCCCTGCCCTCCCCGGGGCAGGCGGTCCTCCTCCAAGCACTCTGGTTGTGCGCAAAGGAAATAAAAGCAAGAGCAAAACGCTGTAATTAGTAGATGTTGCTTATGCAAAACAAAACAAAAAGCCTCTTTCAGGCAAAAAAAAAGCCAATTCCTCTTCTTGCAGAAAAAAATAAATGCACCAGTCAGGATCTCCTTCCCAGAAGGGAACAAAATGAGCCCCGTCCAAAGGTACATTATGTAAATCTTCAGTTTTAGCAGGTCCTAAGATTCAGAAAGGTGTGTGCTCTTGCTGTGCATTCAAATCCTGATTTTCCGCATTCCTCGAGGCAGAAATGGAGAGCAGCGCACATCTGCAGGAGTTTGGACCAGGCAAAAAGCTCCATGGGATTTTTTCTTTGCAGTTAAAGGGTTATGATAAAAATCCTACTGTCAAGGAACAGAAACTGCTGGAAAAAAAATTACCCTGAGCTGAAAATTTGGCACATAAGGAAGAGGGGAAAAATTCTGTAAGGCTGGTTAAGGGACGTGTTGCCGTATCGAGAGGAAATCTCAGTGTTACGTGAAAGGCGAACAAACCCGTTTGTTTTCCTGGTGCCTTGCAAAAAAGTCTCTTTTCAGGATTATTCCTAAAGATGAGCAAAACTCCCTAATGGCACGCAACTCCCAAACCCCAAGAGCAGAAAGTTAAACATCCATGCTTTAATCTGGAATTTCCTGGCTTTGTTGGTTAAATACCATTCTTATTATCTTCCACGCTTGCTAATCATATACTTATTAACTTTGTGCACACAGAAAAACTACTTAATATTCTTTTATCGCCACAGCAACCTCAGGGCTATTGTCAGCTGAAGGCAATCCTAAAACCAAGCGTATTCAGATGGCAAAATTTGGCAGCCGATTCTTGCTCTTGCCCCATCAACGACGTAGGGAACATCCCTAATTAGAAGCCCCACGTTTGTATCCTCTAACCACTGGCGAGAGCTACAGAAACAGCGAACAGTTTCTAAATGAAAACTCACTGCAATAAAAGATAACTTCCTTCTGGTGGGATTGGCATTTAAAAATAAAAAAATAAATAAGCATACGCAGCAAAGCGTGGCTTTTTGGGAGGAAAAGAGCAGCAGCACAGCCCACACCCGCTAACTGATGGCATTTGCAGTTACTGAGCAAACTCCCTCGCGCTCAAAAATGTCAGGCAAAACACAGATGGAAAACTCCAGGCCCGACGACACGGCGATGAACTGTTAAGAGAGATTTATTGCCGGTGTTCATGTGAAGGAACACCCTCTCCCTCTCGGTTTGGTTGTTATTTATTATTTTTTCCCATGCAAGGGAAACGTGCTATCCTCATCCCTCCCTCCATAACAGGTAGGAAATCCAAGCCCAAAGAGATTTGCAACCACAAATATATCATCCAGCAAAGGCTATAGCTGTCAAGCATGCCCAAATACCCCCCATAAGGGTACATATATACGTGGGCAGGTACAATGCTATCGCAACTGCTTCCAATGCTGGATATAATCCGTAAGTGAGCTTTCCCATTACACTGCAAACAGAAATGTGCTAAAGAAAACATACTTAGGACTAAAAACCAGTTGTTTCTACGATCTCTGCAATACCAACAGTTATTTGCAGGACACACCAGCAGGAATTAAGCAAAAAAATAGTGAATAGCCATGACTTAATCTTCCCCAACAATCCAGCCTCTCCTCTACAGCCAAAGTCTGCATGGCAGCCAGCATCGCCATCACATGAACTTCACCCAAAAAAGCCGAGAGTGCCAGTTTTCCTCCAGTATTTAATCAGAATGAGATAAAAAGGGCAACAGGACGAAGAAAACAAGTTGCCTGAAGATACTGGACAAACGGCCCCAGGGCATCTGACGCGGATGCAAAGCCCGTGATGCAAAATGCCCCGCCTTTCACGTTTTCTGGATTTTGGGGATGAATTTGCATCTTTAGCAAAGTGGTTTATCAGATATTTATCACACAGCTTTGTCACAAATCTGAAATACTGAAGAAAGCCACTGTATCCCATGTTACAGGTTTTTTCCGTTATCATACAGCCCATTTCTTTTAAGCTATCCGAGAAATACTTCATAATCAGTACTTAACAAGGAAATGCTACTTTCTAAATATTTACATTTTAAGCTATTCCAAGGGAAAAAAAAAAAAAAGCAAACGTAATGTTCTGTACACCCAAAGCTTTTGCTGTTTAAGCTTGTGTGCAAAGTAACAGCTGAATTTCGAGTCCTGCCTCCTGCTGCAATCCACTGCCCTTGCGCAGAAAGGACAGTGTCAAAATTTCCCTCTTTCCACTAGTGAAGAGCCAAACCCCAATTGCCTTAATTTGCAAAGACTTTAACTAGCACAATTCCCTGCACACTGCCTGGCTACAGGAGGGAAGCACCCAGAAACACCAACAAAGCGTGCTTTGGAAGATGCCACTATCGCTAAATTCCTTTAATTTCCCTCTTAGCAGACACTCGCCAAGCTCCTCTGAGATATCTTCAAGTCTTGCACATCCCTCGAAGCTTTTCTCTTTTAATTCCCCCATTGGGCTGCAGAGCTGTAGCCACTAACGGAAGGTTTTGGAAAACCAGCATGTTTTCCTTAATTGCATTTTCAGGTACAAAAAGGAGTCAAGAAAACATATCTCCAAGCTCTTCAGATAACAAAAATCTTGATTTGAGAGAGGGAAAACAACAGCATGGAGCATAACAAGCTCTGAACTTAAGGAGAGGTGACAGCTGGCTCGTGCAGACCAGCATCGGTGAGGCTTTGTTATCAACTCCAAATTAAAACATGCTCTTCAGAGCTTCAAAACAGCGGGCAGGAACACTTGGCAGCAATCCTCCTGGTGTGATAAGGTCCTATCATCACCTTCCCGTCATTTTTTTGGCTAAAATCAAGACTTTCTTGCTGCTTTTGGCACTAATACTACACCACAGCCCAAATCACAACTGCTGCTCACACAGGCACCGTGGGGTAAATGCTTTGTAAATGGCTTTTCCAGGACTGAAGCCATGGTCTATGATGAGCAACCCCAAAGGAGATATAGCTGGGCTATCTTGGCAGTATATACTCAATATTTTACCTAAGAAAAAATTCACAGGGGAACTGTCACGCCTCCATCAGTGAGGTTTTCAAAACTTGGAGGGAAAAAAAAACCCACCAACAAACACCCCCCCAAAAATATCAAAACACCTTTATTTGCAAAATGCAATATTGATATCACACCTCAGGAGCTGGGGATGCAAAGGCAGCTCTGCTCTGTAAATCTGGAACATTTACATCTCAGTTTGGCCTCATGTGAATAAGGTTTCCCAAAAATTTGCACAGAGGATGAGAACAGATGACTGGGGAAAACGAGTGCCTCCTTCACAGTGAAATCTGGGAAAAGATTCCTATTTGAATAGCCGCACTGCTGGGAAGCGTACAATTGCACATTGTTATTTGCACCCCATCAGTAAAACTATTTGGCACAGATGGCATTGAGCGAAAGCACAGTAGTGGGTGTTTATGCAGCACCCAGCATATTTTTTGCGGGGGGGGGGGGGGGGGGGGGGGGACAACAAAAAAT
>NW_010972629.1:512492-523448 GCF_000737465.1 Haliaeetus leucocephalus
TTTTTGTCGGGGGGGGGGGGGGTGGCGCTGCAAAATACATACATACAGCCACATCTCCCAATTTCCGATGGACAGAAGTTATCCCATTTCAGCCATCTCCCTGCAAACAAACAGGAGAAGCAAGACCGAGGGGCGCAGCGCATTTTTTCCTACTCTCCCTCCCATTCAGCTCTACCTTAAAACATGGGAAAAAATCACTTTCAAGGGAATAAATGATTGATTGAAGCACTGGTTTGGTCACTGCAGAACGTGGGGTTTCAGGCTTCAGGTCCTTAGTTGTAATCCTAATCTTCTCTGCATAGCAGCTCAGTTACTTCCAGCTTGCTCCCCTTCAGAGCTGTTCTGCAACTTCGTTATCTCCTTATATACTTTACATTTCTCTCCCATGGTTCGCATCTGCTCAGATCTCACGGCGAAGCCTTTGAGCTGGTGGGAGGTTGAATGCTTCAACGAAACACCACAGATGAGGATTATCCATCTCATTGCAGCCTCCTACAAGAAACTGCCCTCCACTAGAAACTGCAGAGCATTAAATTCACAGAAGACTTTCATCCCAACTACTTTTGGTCAAATTTTTGAAACCGTAAGAGTTTATTAGCCCCTCTTTTGCTGATGGATTTTGCTAGAGCATGCAGCTTCCCAAAGGTTTCAGTGTGCTTTGGTGAAAAAATGGCAAATCCCCAGGGAAACAAACTCAAAACCAAAGCAAAAGGCAGTGCGAGGAAGCTAAATTTAAAATACAAACAGAACAAGCCAAAGAAGGTAGAAGAGTCAAAAGAGGAAAAGCTCAAGAAAAAACAAACCTTGTCCTGGTGTCAGTGGCAGCACCAGGGGGTCAGACAGAGACTTCCACCGAATACGTACCGACCAAGCCCCGGAGCTGACAATGGTGTCAATATTGTCTTTGAACCGTGCGTGGCTCCTTGTTTTAGAAACCACAATGTCCTAGACTGTCAGGAATCCTCCGAGCCCAACGCCTCTTCTGCCGTGATGCAAGCGCTGAACTATGCGGGCGAAACACGAGGGACCAGAACAGGAGTCATGCTGCTTGCTTCTTGCCTCCCAGTTAAAAACAACCCCTCCATTTGAGGCAAACACTGGCATCTCTCAGCGTTATGCTTTTCCCCAGAATTTGCCATATCACTGTCCAGATAAAATTGGTTTTTCAGAAGGTTGACATTTCTCCTCCCTCATCCCAAGTACCAGCACCCATGCCCCTTTCATATGCCCCCAATCTCTTGCCAAGTGCCATAAAGATAAGAAATAAGGGAAAAGCTCAGCACAGTTCACATGGAACCCACGTTCACTCTATTTTCCATTCTCCTTTTCCTTTAGGAACACACACATTTTAAATATGAGCTCCAGACATCGCTATCAGCAGGGCCCCAGCAGCATTTTCAGCACCTCTGCAACCTCACCTGTCCTAGAAGCCATGCTTTTTAAAGGATGCTCATATCTCCAGGACTCTCTTTATGACACCATCTTACACTTCCATTGGATGCGTCGCACAGGCACGGGATAACATTAGCACTCTCAAACCTCTGGGAATCCACGTATTTTTAGAGCAGCTTAGTGTAACGTCCGGCACAGGTTGCCCTCAACGATGGGGCATCGTCAGGAATCTCATTTCAAAAGCATCTCCCTCCCAACGCAATTCTCCGAGCGCCCACGCAGATAGAAACGGCTTTATTAGGATAAGTGAAAAAACACCTACCCCACAGGGATGTCACAATATTTAGTTAGCTAATGCTTGTAAAATGCTATAAAAAGCTTAATTAAGCCTCACCCTTATGAGACACTGGAAGGATTCACAAGCTTGTTTCAGAGGCAGGAGACAGATGAGCGCTAGGCAGCAAAAACACGAGCCTGGGAAGAGTTTCCACGTCCCAGCCAGGCCATCATCAGACATTTCATAAATAATCTTGGGGAAAACCCCAGAAAAACAGCAAGTGCACTCGCCTCGCAGCCAGAGACCAAGATCCAGGCCAGTATTTTAAACATTCACCTGCAAAAGAGCACAAGACTCAAATCTAATAAATAATAACCTCGTTATGCAAAGGAGCAGATTCTTGCATGACTGACCGCCAACTACAGGACCAAAGAGCCTCCTCCACTCTCTCTCTGCTATCAAAGCTTATAAAAGCTATTTACGACCTGACTGGGTCAGGTGGAAAGGTGTGGATGTACTGCTGCCTGCAGTGATTTCTCCATGCTAAGACGGTAGTTTACGAGGCAAGAACTGCTCAGCACTAACACCCTCTAGAGACATGCTGGGTGCATCGGTAAAGGGTGCCGGGGTGGCCCGAGGTGATGGGAGCTCCTTCTGCCCCAAAATCGGCTGGTTGGTGGTGACTGCTGCTGCTCCGATCAGTCTCTGCAAGAAGTCACCATCCCCTGCGTCAGTCATCAGGGCCAGCGGCACAAGGAGCCCCCCCCCTCACCTGCAGGGAGAGCGACTCAGGCTGCTAATTAACTGCTAATTAACATGATTTAAACACCCATGGCTGCTGTTGGCTCGCACCAACTGCTCTCCAGGGAGATCTGTGGGAATAACAACCTCTGGCACCAGGGCAAAGCCTTTACCTGCGCAGCCAGTCACAGACTGAACTCCCAGCCCAGCCTGCACGAAGCGAGCAGCAAGGGCATCCTGCTCCTCCGTGCGGACAAGCTCCTAAGTAAGCCTGAATTTAAGTCCAACAGAATTAGTTGATCACATCTCCAAAGGCCAATTAATTCAGTTTTAATTACTCTTCTCCTCTTGATTTTTAAATATTCACATGAACTCAAGGTGTAACATCTTTCTGACTGCATTGGGCTTGAATAACACAGCCTCAAGACAAAGCTGAAAGGTTATTAACAAATTACTCCCCACCTTGAGATGTTTCTAAGAATGTAAAAGCCACAGGGTGTTGCTTAAATCAACACGAGCAAGGAGAAGAGAAGAGGAACAGCTCACGAGTTCCCAGCCCCTCTCCTGCCATGCATAGGGATTTCAGGAAGGAGCAGCATGGTGCCCTACCGGACCCAGAGGTGTTTTGCAGAACTGCCAGCAAATGGTTTCAGGCTGATTCACTGGGTTTGGGGTTTTTTTGGTTTTGGGGTTTTTTTTATTGTCCTGTCCAGAAAAGACGACCAAGTTCATTGCTGCTGGAAACACTTCACCCCATTTTGCTGTCATGGCCAAACACACCGTCATACTTGCAGAGTGCAGTCCTCTACGAGCCTCGCAGGGAGCAAGCCATCAGCATCCCCTAACAAAGGAGATGACTCCCCTATGAGAAAACCTTTTTTGCAAACAAAACGAGGTTTCATACCGGACTCAACACCAGACTAACCCTCCCAGTCACAGTGACGTACCAAGTTCTGCTTCCAAAAAACTCTTCCCATGTTTCTGCTTGGCACCTCGCCACACCAGCTGCTTTATCAGTTGTGTGCAAATACAAGAGGAAAGCACAGAAAATGCAAGTTTACAACCACACACTCAACACCTCCGATAAGAGCCTTCTGGATTACAAATATTTAGGAGCCTTCATCATTCTGCTTGCTTTTACAGTAAGACCGCCTTGGTTTCTGAAAGCCAATCTTATCAAAACAAGCAACACAGCGTGAAATCTTCAGTTCTGGCACAAAAGCAGGTTGAATAGAAAAAGAAACGAAACTTGGGTTGGTTTTTTTTTGGTTTGGGTTTGGTTTTTGGGGGTTTTTTTTTTGCCAGTCTCAAAAAAGCTGCCTGGCAAGAGACACGCAGGTGCTGCACTGACAAATCCCCAAGTCCCAGCTGCATCAAGAACCAGAGGCGAAGCTCAGGCCATCAGTGCAGGACAAGGCTCTTGGAGGTGCCTTAAGTGTGTCTTGATCTTCGACTAAAACAAAAGTCCAAAGCAGGTGTCCTCCTTCAGCCCCTGGGCATCCGTTTCCTGCTCATTCAAGGCAGGAGGACACAGCAACCAAAACTATATTAGGAAACTTTACAGTTTCAGCCCAAGGAAAACGTTTCCTTTTGCGTCAAAAGCCCATTTGCAACCTCTCCCGTTTTTAAACTCTAGCTTTCAAGTCAACATCATAAAAGACACCAGCAACTGAAGAGGACTTTCATCTTCAAGCGCATTTAAATATTCCCTTCGCACCGCATATATTCCAATTTTAAACAGAGTTTTGGGCTGGGTAGGTGTATTTCCCAGCCTAGTTACTAAAAAATCTCTTTTCTTAAGATTTGGGCATGCCAACATCACAGTACAGGGGCAGCAGGCAGCCTTTGAGCCGGTGTACATTTGCTAACGAGGAGCATGACGAAGAAAGGGCAGACCAGGCAGGACCAGGCTAGACCATCCTGGGGGTCTTTGAGAGCAGAAGCCAACCAATCCATATGACAAGTTCATGCCATCAGTGGTTTTAATGCATGAGAAAACACCCGTAACAGAGTCTTATGCCACAACACTCCAAATTTCGCTAGCTCCCCACCCACGGATGACACACAGGATTTTATTCCATTACCTTGGGGCTTCTCTGCTACTTCTGCCCAGGATTTTTAGCACAACATCAGCACGCTCTTCCTCCCCAGCTTGCACGAGGGCCTGAGCACAGCGATGCTTCCAATGGAGCAATGCAGTGGGGAGATTACACCAAGCCGTGAGTCACACCTAGCTCTGAACTGTAATAAGCTCGATCCTTACACAAACAGTATTTCTTGCTTGGTCACCACACCCATGAAAACAGAGAGTGAAAGCCAGGCACCCCAAAGTGCCGTAAGGATGCCTCCACCTATCGCTAATTGAGACCTTCATCCTTCCAGGTGGCAAAATGACAGGCGACGAGAACCTGTCCGTTTGTGCCTCTGCCCTTCAGAAAGGGCCAGCAAGGAAAAAACCCACATGTTTAGTTAACCTCTACGCAAGTCTGCAAAACCTTCATAACAGAAATTAAAACACTTAATACCAAATGTCCATCTAAAACAAGAGTAAAGTCAGAAAAAATACACAGAAGCAAAGCGACTCGCAGCGTCCTCGCTTCCCACATCCTCTCTGCAGGATAACACAACACCAGAATTCATTTGCTAGGTTTTGGTACAACCTCACCAGAAGCAAATCTGGAGAAGCATAGAGCATCCTGGTCCTCAATGGCAGTATGCAGAAACAGCAGGACTGCACTCCCTGCCCTAACTCAATCAGGCAAATTAAAAGAGACCAAGGGAAGAAATAAAAAAGAAGCAAGGTAAAATAATTAAATATACCTCAGCTTCATCACTTGGGTCTTCCAGGGCACAATGGGGAAAAAACCCAAACAAAACAATCAAGCACCCTTAACTAAATAAGCATTTCACCGGAAACTAATACAACCCGCAGAACAGGAAAGATGGACTATTAGTTCCAGGATCATAGTTTTGAGGGGCTTTAATTTTCTTATTTTCTTGATTTTTCAATCATGTTAGGAACATGTACTTCCAAAAAAGAAAAACAACCAACCAAACATATTTTTAAGGGCTAATGTCAAACCTAAGCATTAAACACGATCTGGAACTCCTGTATGGTAGGCAGCCTTTGCTACATTTAAAAAGGTATTTCCAGAAATATTCTAGGAGCATAAAACTATGATGTCTCTTCCCTAGATTCCCCCCATGACTTTTTTTTTTTTTTTTTTTGACAAGGGCAGGAACCTGAGCCAGGACACCAGGGCTTTGGTCCCAGCAGCACAAAGTCAGTGCACAACCTTTGCCAGGCACCTCCAGCACATCCCAGCCTTCTGGGCGGCAGAAAGGATCAGGGGAGCTCCGAACTGGACCCTCCAAAGCCCTCAGGTACCTTCGGATGAGAACCAAGGCAGGAGGTGCCAAAAATCCACGAGAGATCTAGTTCTGCCAGACCCAGCCAGAAGCTTTTTGCTCCCCACTGTCAGTCACCCACTTTGCTTTGCAAAGCTCCGCCAGAAGGAAGCTCCCACGAGCAAGGCAGCAGGCTGAAACCTACTGAACTCCTAAACCAAAAATCCACCCGAAAACCTGCAATTAGCAGTACTGAACGGCTGACGTGGAGGGAAATGGGGCTGGCTCGCTCTTCCTGTAGACCTGCACGCAAACCTTGCCCCAATGAAAGGTCCATGTTCAACCCAGAGCTGAGACGTCGGTGCTGTAAGCGGCCCCACACCTTTGCTGACCAAGCCCTGCTCTTTACTTAATGAGCCTTATCAGAATAGCTACGAGCAAAATAAGCTACTCACATGGCTCAGCTCCAAATGAGCAAGATCTGAAGGTCCTTGAGGGAGGTTCCTCGCTTTCTCCTCCTTCCCACGATGGCGGGGCGCTGCCTCCGTCCCAGCCTGCATACCTGACCTGACGCTGGCAGGTTACCTAACGCACGCAAGAACAGCTGAAACACAGAGCTGGGATTAGCGATGCCGTGCTGAACCTGACCTGACCTAATACCTTTATTATAGTTGCTAAGCTCCAACTAGGTGCTGTACGAGACTGGATAAGGACTGCGCAGCTCTCGCTTCATCGAGGGCAAAAATCAAACTGGCAGATCATCAAACCTCTGTTACCAAAGCCCAGCAAAATAGTTATTCCTGGTGAAAAGGAAGGTGCAAGAAAACCTGCGAGCTCGCCAACTCCTTCGGCCCAAAGAAAGGGCGCTGTGGATGCAAAAAGAAGAAACCAGTCTGCAAGGCAAAAAGTGGAATATTTGTTCATAGATGTGACGGGCAGCCCCGCGGTCAGGCTGGATGTAGCCCTGAGGTCACAGGGCTACAGCATCTCGTGCTTGGTACAAGTAGCTCTTCAACAAGACTTACCGTCTTGTGAAACCCTAGCCTCGGAAGCCTCCTGCAGATTTTTGGCACAATCCCGGCTGCTTCAGGACAGCATGCTGTCCCCACAAATGGGGGTTTTCCAGCAGGGAAAAGGCGTTCTTAAAAATACGCTGTTGCTCAAGAGTCAGAGCATGAGAAAAGCAGCAGTTAAGCAAGAGTCACAGTGAAAGTTTATAAAAACGTGACAGTTTCCATATGCTTAACTGTTTTTAAATAAAAACTTCACCCTATTTTCCAGAGCTACGACCGCCTGCTTCCCTTTGCTCTAAATACAACCGTGCTAATTTCAACACCCGCATTATTCTAAGACTTGGGTTGAAGAACACGTCAGCAGCCACACAGGAATGAAGCCTCCAAGCCGTATAAAAGCCAGAAAAGTCTCCAACACAAACGCAGCAGCTTCATTAAGGCTCTACCCACACCAACATCACTCTGACTTATCAATTCCTCTTCGGAGAGCATTTGCGCTTTTCAGAATAAGTTACAAATTCTAACTTTCTGTTAGGTCCTGAAGGCTAAACAACAGCTCAAACCCTAACACAGATCACGTATTGCATTAAAAAAAAGTATTGTCATTGCAGTCCAATAATTTGCAAGGATGAGCATGCACGATCTAATTTTCACAAAGTCCTTGCTTCCACTTAAACATCAACTTTTCATCTCCAAAGGCTGCCCGCGGGAGAGGATGCTTGGTCCAGCGGGGATGAGACCCCAGGCCAGCCGGCGCAGAAGCAGCACCCGGGAGCAAAAATGTAACCACATTTGGGGTAAACAAGAACTGATGGCGAGGATCCCATGGCAGCATAGAATTAGTTTGGCCAGAAACACACCACACTTCACGGGGCTGCGTTAACCAACTCGTTAGGATGAGGGATGGCAGCGGCAGGAACAGGAGGTGAAGAAATGACTGCGCAAAGCAGTTTCCTAAAATCATCCTTCCTTATGCTTGATAAAGCCATTAAATGGTTTGACAAGCCCAGCAGCACCCACTCTCATAGCGTTCTCAGGAGCAGGGTTATACTCCTAAGAATTATAGTAATTATATAATGACCCATATTAGGCTCTCTTCCCATTTTAGCCAACTACGAGGCACGTATCTAAAATAAACACAGTTTTCTCAGCAGCTACATGCAAGGAAATTCAGTTTGAGACAAATTCACCTGCTTAAACCAGGCCACTACTATTTCCAGCGCAAACCCTGGTTCTGCAAGAGAGCCCAGCACTTGCTGTCCTCGCCAGCCTCCCATGGGATGCTCGTAATCAGCACCTCCGCAAATCAGGCCATGGCAGATTTTGCCACCGATTTTGCATCATTTTCTCCCCATAGTATTTTGATCCAGCCCTCTTCCAGCTGGGTAAATCTATTTTTCTGTCATTTGAAGAGATGGGTTTACAGTTTAACTAAAGCACTGTCAGAGCCAAGGCACTTGTTGAGATACGGGGCGAGAGAGCATCCCTTCCAGTGCTGCCATGGAGAGGAAAGTCACATCCTGCTGCAACTGCACAGCACGGAGCGGCAGAGACTCACCAGAAACATGGTAAACTCTCAGCAGAAAACCATACCAACAAAAATTGAGGCACTAGAAAGACCACAGTCCTGATCTTCGTAAGTATTTGGGCGCACAACTCCTCTTCGCATCCCCTGCCTTCCTCTACTCTGGCAGGGATTTGCACACTTAATACCCACCGCTCACATGCCGAGAGCTGACAAGTGTTTCACGTCTAGAGCTGTGTTTGGAGGAAGCCTGGCTCCCTAAGCAGGCTCTTCCGAGTCACGTGCTCGTAACGAATATCTCGACAGACATCCCTTCCAGATGCATCAAACGTAAAAGCCATGAGCTGCTGCACCATCTCCCCTCTCTAAGCTTATTTCTTTAGCAAGCAAAAGCGCATGTTCAAGTAGTTTAAACATCACATTTCCCCAAAAAATGACACAGCGCAGGCACACGCCAGTCAAGCCACTGTGCGGCGGCTTCGCCAATACTTTTTCCGCCAAGAATATCCCTTGTATTTCCTGGGAAAAGAATGGTTTTCTCTCTATGCCAGGGTAACAACTCGCAGTCAGCAGAAAGGAGCTTGGTGCGGGCAGTCCCTGCTCCGTACAGGTTAAAGCTGAGATGCCACAAGTCATCGCGCCAACTGTTCTATTTTCCTTTTACACCTTCTTTAAACAGCAGCTTTTGTTCTACTGAAACTATTAACCCAAGTCTCACAATTAGCACCGCAAGGCTTTTTTTTACATTTTATTTTAAACACTATGAAGAAAAGAACTGCCAAAGAAAAAACTGCCACGATGCTTTAAGCTCCAACCAACCAGCCCGCTCTCCTCCTGCAACAGGAGTTTGCACGCTCTTTATATCGCGGCATATAGAAGAGCACAGCTCTTCCAGGGTCAGGAAGAGCCGAGCTCCATGCAAGGCACAGCCGAAAGTGAACCCAAACCCAAACCAGAATGTCCAACTGTGGCGCGTGAACGGCAGCGACTGCGATCAGTCTTCGCCGAGGACTGGAAACACGTGGCAGGGTCAGGAAGAAGAAATCTGACATTGTTGGCAATCCGATGCAGAGGATTCCAGCCACCAGGTTTGGCTTTTCTGGCTATGCGACTTAAGCTGACAAGAACGTCTTTTTTAGCCCTGCAATTCAAAGTTGAAAATCGTCTCCCCTCCGCGCATGCCGCAAGCACATCACAGTAACTAATTATCACGTATGCAGCACCACACTGGTGTTAGCCCATTTTACAGATGGGTAAGCCACGAGCCATGCTCTCCCTGGTGTAGCGAGGAGCCGTTGCCACCTCCTGGGAGGATCCGGCCCGTTACCACGCTCCTTGCGTAAGCGACTCCCACGACACGGCGTTGGTGCAAAGACATTTCCCTTAAGCATGGGATTGTCAGAGATGCTCGAGCCAGTGAGTCACCACCAGCCTCCTCGCCCACAAGGAAAGCATACGGAGTCCACGGCTCGGCAGCGAGGCAACCTGTAATTAGCCAGATGAGAAACTCCCTTTCCTCCTGAGATCAAGACGGGTAAACTCTCGGGAGTTGTTTTTAAGCTCATGTCTCGCTGCGGCATGGCTGAGCGACCCGAATCCGAGTACGGCCTTGGCAGTTACGCACAGATCTTCACCCCAATGCCCAGCACTGTGAAACAGGCACATGAAAAAAACCAACAACAGCTTTCCACTGAGGCGAAACCCCTCGGCACGAGGACGGATGCTGGCAGCAAAGTTCTCTCCGGTTCGAACACGAAACACGGGATTGAAAAGCCATAGGTATTCCCAGGTTGCTGACGCCAATCCTATTTGCTCCGCGCCGAAGGAAAAGTAACCAGATTACGATGATTTAGTCCAAAAATCACCACGAACGGGAACGTTTCACTAACCCGGCGCCCACATCGCCCATTCCTACGCCCCGTTTTAGTTGATGCCCGGTTCTGGTGACCTGCAGCTGCCGTCCCGGCTCGACGGCGGTTGCTCCAGCCGTCGTTCCTGTTGGGAAGCTAGGATCGTTGTCCTCCCCGTTCCCCAGGGATTGGGGTCGAGCTGAAATCGTCGAGATTGACCCCGTGACCCCCGAAGGCACTGACCCCTCGGCTCTGCCGAACCGTTTCACTGGAAGGAACCTTCGAAGGGCTGGAGCCGCTGCCCGAAGGGTCTTCACCGGGGGAGAACTGGGGGGGAACCGGGAGGGGGGGGGGGGGGAGAGGTCACGGCGGCCCCCGGTAACCGCCGCCTCCCTCCTGGGCCCGCGGGCGTGACCGGGGCTGCAGCGGGAGCTCTGCCGTGCACTAAGCGCGGCCCCGGGACCCCGACCATCCCACCACCACTGGCCCCGGGGCCCGGTCGCCACTGGGAGCGGGCGATACCTGGCCCCGACCCCCTGACCCCGCTGGCCCCGGGCCCAGGCGTGACCCGTGGGCGCCCCGGGGACCCCCGCCGTTCGCTGAGGCGGCGCCCTGACCCCGACGGGACCCGCTACCGCTCCCGGGAGTCCCGAGGCCGCCACCGCCCCAGACCCGGCCCCACCGAAAACTTTCCCGAGAGCGAGCCGGACCTCCCCGGGCGGGTGGGGGGGTGGTTACCTGTACGCGGCTCCATGGCGGACCGGGACCGGGACCGGACCCGGCCGCCGCCGAGGCCGAGGCCGAGGCCGC
>NW_010972629.1:523458-539209 GCF_000737465.1 Haliaeetus leucocephalus
CCCGGAACGCCGCGCCGCCCCCGTTCCCGCCCGGAACGCTTTGGCGGGCGCACGCGACCGCCCCGCCCCGCCGGGCTGGGTCGAGCCAATGGCCGCGCCGAGGTGGCTCCGCCCCCTTCCTTTCCTGCCCACCCCACCCCTTTCGCCCCGGCGGCGCAACGGCGCCTGCGCGGGGACGGGGAAGGGGGGGCAGAGCGACCCCCTGCGGCGGGGCTGTAACACCGCCGGGGGCAGGTACCCGCCCCGCGGGGCCTGGGACCCTCTATGGGGCCTGAACCCCCAGTGTGGTGCCCGAACGCCCAGAATCCAGGAGGCCATGGGGAAGGTCCCCTATCCCTCAAGGCCGATTCCTGCTGGGAATTGCTTTTACCACCAGGGAAAGCCACAGGGCAGAGCGGCCCCACCGTGCCCCCCCTGCCCCCCTGGGGAAAGAAACGCCATCTCTCCCTCCTGCCCCACAGGGGGGGCGGGGGGGGACACGATGCCGAGCGGGCCAGCCGGCATCGGGGCCTGGCGGGATGGGGCGTCCACCCGGCCAAGTGCTTGGCGTTCCCTGTGCCGTGGGTGCCCATGGCTGCAGGCGGAGCATGATGAAAATGTGCCCCGGTGCTGCCACTCGGGTTATTTCTCAGAGCCAGGAGCACGCGTCCTCGTGAAGCCAAGCCGGAGGTGTCGGTGGCCAGCACGGGGAGACTCGTGATGCCACCAGCTCTGCCACGGGGTGTCGGGACGTGCTGGGAAACCCCGGCAGAACTTCCAACCGAGAACTGCCCGTCAAGTATATTTGCCGCTCTGGTCCATCTCCCGCTCAGCCCTTCCACTGCATAAACGCGTTTCCCTTGAGAAAAATGGGGAAAGAGCCCCCCGGGCCGGTGCAACGGTGGCAGCTGGGGTTCGGGGGCTGTTGGGGCCGGTGGCGGTCAGTGGCAAACCCCCAGGCGTGGGGCCCATCATGCGTGGCGTTCAGCTGATCCCAGCACTGAATCGCAGCCTTTGTTCTCCGCCAGCAACCTGGCGTTGTTTATATCTCACACAAAAGGATTGTTTATCATGTCAGGGGCAGAGAAAAGTCCAGTAAAGAAAGAACGGTCTGTGCCGTGGAGTCCTGGCCTCCCCAGAGGCTTTTTTCTTCCCCCCCCCGCTGCAGTGTTTGTTCAAAGCAGAGATCTTTCTGAGTGCCCCTGATTTCCAAGCGATCAATAGCAATGGTATGGCAAGCGGTCCCCGCTGCCTGCACTGGCAGGCTTCGTGTCATCCTCCTCCCATGCCGCTTGTGTTAGCCGATCTTTCCAGCTGCCTGGAGCGATTTTAAGGGGTCAGCAAGGCAGGCGCAGTGTTAAACATAAGTAAAATCTTGCCTCTTTTCTGCTAGTTCTTGTTTAAACCATTTCCACAGCTGGGAGAAATGGTTTTGTCAACAAGTTTCCCTCTGAGGAGACGTACAAGGCCTCCGCACCCATCATCGGTAATGCTGGTACCGCCCTTCCCTCCAAAACCATGTGGTGGGCACGGTGATGGTGACGGCTGGCCCCCGCGACGCAGCCGCTCCCGGGCTGACCCATGGCCGCTCCACAGCTCCCCCACACTCTCCTGGGCCTGGTTTTCATCGGCATTAGCTGTTTTATGAGTTCAGCACAATATTTTTTTTATGTCCTCAGCCTGCCTTCAGCTGAGCGTTCACAAGATTTTGAGCTCAGTGGCTTGGCATGCCTGCTCCCCCTTTCACAAGGCCAGCTCGAGCAGTTTCCATGAGCAGGGAGAATGCATTTGTGTCGTGTCGGCTCTGCTGCAGCTGGGGCACCGGTCTCCCCAGGAGGATCGATGCAGCCACAGCGGCAGCTCCTCTTGGCTAGTGCAAGGGTCTGTGCAAAGCCCGGGCCAGGCTAACCTCTCCCTGGGGGCCTGAGCAGAAGCTGGGCCTGACGGAGAAGCTGCAAATGGATCATGGAGATTCAAACTGCTGACCGCAAGGGTGCTGAATCTGCGCGCAGCCTCCCCATTTCTCTGTTCACGTCTTCCTGTCTCATACAGATGGGCAAGGGCTCTCTTCTTGCTCCTGTGTTCTCCACTGCCAAACACCCTGTCTCTGGCTGGGATGTCTCTCTGCAACCCCGAACTGCACAAGGAGTGTTAAACAGAAAGCACTCGGGCAAACGTAAGCCAGCGTTGCAGCTCAGCTTCTCTCTCCTGCAGTCATCAGGGGCTGGTCTCCATCAGCTATGCCACGTGCCATGTCCTCAAGCGACTGCGCGTGATTCCACTTACCTACATGCAACCCACCCCCCCGGGTGCTTTTCTTGGTGTTGCTCCTCCAGGCAAGCAACTGTACACTTCCGAGCATTGACCCTGATTTCATCCAGAGCTTGGCAACTCTGTGATCCTGTCACTGCGATTCGGAGCCTGTGGTGAAGCAGCCTTGTCCTGAGATCCTGCAAGATGTCCAGCAATCACCATCATTCCCATCAGCGGATGCTCTGACAGGCTAAACTTGGAAGTGTAGGATCGTTCTTAAAATATATCTTGGCAGCTTGATGGGAAACAGGGCCTGTCTGCAAAACGCAGGAGCCAGGGAAAGGGCTTTTCGGAGGAGAGAACAAGCAGCAGGCATGGGTCTAATGAGATGACTTGTGATGCAGCCAAGGGGCGACCAGCCGAGCTACAAATGCTTTTCCAACCATTTGTCACTTAAGGTGACACTACTGTAGTGTTATCATTACAGCAGTGCCGTTTGCGTGTCTTAAAAACACCTTCAGTGCCGTTCTCCATCCTCGGCAAGGAGACAGGGCAGCAGAGGAGCAGGCCCTTGGTCTCAGCCTCTTCGTTGGACTCGAAACGAAGGTGACGGGAAAACAGCAGCAGGCTCAACTCCCTGCATACCTCTCTGGCACAACACTGAGGCAGGGACCCAACATGAGAGATTATGGAAAGCACAGTGCCACCTCTGACAGCAGACACCAACGACTGAATAGTTCAATTCTTGCTGCTCACTATGGTGCCATCACTCATTCGGGGTCACATTCTGGCATGACGCAAGGAGGGACAGCTCCACTGAGCTACGCGGAGTTTCACACACCTACATCAGCTCCAGAGTCTGTTTATGGATTTGATTTGTTTTTTCTTTTTCCATTCAGATGAAAGCTTTCTCAGAACTTCCTAGCTGGAAATCTCACAGCAACTCCTGCACAAGTCACTTCTCAGATGCCAGAGAAATAATAGTGCTTTGCACTTGTAAAGACCCTTTCATCTGAGGATTTCAGAGGGCTTCACGTATGGAAATGCATTAACCCTTCCAGCAGTCCCCAGTTTTATTCCAGTCACAGGAGGCAGCTCTCACTTCTGGGAGGTTAATGGGCTCGTTTGCATTCCCTGTGGGTCAGCCTGGTAAAGGAAAGCGGGACTCCCAATATCCAGCCCTGTTTGCCAATAGCGGAAGGTGAAACATCCTGATTTTTCCAAGTCTGGATGGTCTACTGCCAACCACTCCTGTTGATCCGCAGAGTCTGAGCATCGCCACATGTTTATCCTGGTAGGAACATGAACAGAAATGGACACCACAGCCGGGACATGGGAATTGCAGGGTGACCCATGTGATGGAGCATGCTCAGACCAGCCTTGGGCTGCTGGGTTCAGAGTAAAGGCAATGAAACGTGTGGGTTTGGACTTGGGGGTGCTGTGGGGCAGTTGCTCTCAAGTAAGAAGGGAAACCTAAAGAAGCGTGCTGAAGAAGAGAGGACCAGCTCCAGGAGGGAAATGAAGAGAGAAGGCATCAACCAACTCGGCTGAAACCCCCTGTTTTCACTCAGTTTCTCTGTGATGCGAGCGGAGCCTTCATCTGGTTATTTTAGCTGGATCATTGTCAGAAATTACATGAAAGTGAGGACAAGACACGGGAAAAATGTGAGGGTGAGGCAGGGCTGGTGAGAGGCAGAGTCAGAGCTGCCGGCTGTGGTTCTGCCGAGGGGGGAATCCACAGGTGGCTCTGCAGAAATAGGCACACTCCGGGGTATGACCTTTTCTTTGGAAAACCCCAAAGGGGAAGCAAATCTGGGATGATTGTGGGTCTGTTTGGATACGTTTGGCTCACCCGTGAACTGTTAAGCTTAATTTTGTGAGAGCTGGGGTGGACTGCCTGGCTTTTAATGCCTTGGAAATTAAAAAAACATTGTAAAACAAATTAAAAACTCACAAAACCAGAGGTGAACTAAAGCCCTGAGTCACACTTATCTCATTATATTGGATGTTACTGTCCCTTCTGTGGAGAGCAAGATAAAGTGTATATTTATATGAGGTTACTGACTTGGTGGCACAGAAGCCAGCGCTTGTTCAACTTGCTGTAAAGCGCTGGGTCCCCCAGGACACGTCACCCGAGGTTTGGACTGGGTTCACCCCTGCAGGGACACGGGCCAGCGTTCCAGTGCAGTAAAGCTCCTGTGCAGCCCCACTGCATCCGACCAAGGAGCTGATTTTCAGGCTGGCTGCTGAGCTTGAGTTACCCAACCACGCCTCCTCCACCACACCAATCCTCCTCTCCTCTGGCGACGAGGAATGAGCCCAGAGCTTCACACAACAGGCAAAACGTAGAGGTTTTCCCTTTCTTCTGAAGCTTCGGGTGCCAGTCATCAGCAGAATTAATGCCCAACATTGCACGGGGCTGATATCCAGACTGCTAAAGCAGCAGTTAAATGCCCGTTGTCCTTACAGCATCTGCAGCATGACACACCAGCACCATTACAGCTCTTTACATCAGGGATACGAAGGAAGATTAAAGCACGGTCTTGACCAAGTGCAATGACTCGCCTGGATTTGTTAGGGGACATTAGGATAAATAAGAAGAGTGCCGTAAAGAGGATCAGGGATTGGAGTAGAGGGGGATAAAGACAGAGGAGCAGATGGCGATCATTGCCAAGACACCGAAGAAGTGAGGCGAGGCATTCGTGAGCCCAGGACCACCATTGTCGGGCTTTGTCTAGAAATCGTTTCACTAGTGAAGAGAAACATATGATGAGGAAGCACAGGGATCAGAGACACAAAGTCTTTTCAGCTTAACTTGGGCTTGACCGGTTAGCTCTGGACTGATTTGTGAAGAAGACTTTTAAAGGCCTCAGCTAGCAGGGTTATGAAAGAGCTTTTCTTGTCTTAAAACTCACTCGACTTTTCCCAAAAAACCTTATGGAGTGGGCAATTAACTCAACATAATTGACATATATATGCAGTTTCCAAAAGAAAGCGGATAAAGTTCTGGACCCAAAAGGACTTTTACTTGTTTATTTGCTTTTTTTCTCCTCCTTGTCACTGTTAAAAGGGAAGCACAATAAGATTATGAAAAAATAATGAGGTGAAGTAAACCATTCTACATAATGAAGTGTGCTCATTTTCCAAGGCCAACAGGAAACCACAAGACTTACTGTAGGCCAGCTCAATAGATGCAGAAATTGTTCCCAAGGCAGTTAAATGGAGTTACTTGTATTGACTAATGAGACATAATTGAGTAGGAAAAAAAGACATGCTTACTCATGGTGTGATGACTTTTTTTTTCTACTCCGTTAGAAAAAGCAGAGGGTTAAATGGCAACTGACAAGCAAAGCTAATAGGAAAACAAACTAATTTTTGGCTTCACAGGCCTGAAACTCTTCAAAGATGGAAACTCATCCAAACCTTATTTTACTTGCCAAGGACCTCTTTTTTTATGTAGCACTTTTCCTTAGGAGACCCAAACACTGTGGCAGATGTCTTGTACACGAGCATCATTTTAGAGTGTAAGAACTGAGGCACAGGGAAAGGGTTGGGATTTTCCCAAGTCACCGGAAACCAGATGCAGAGCCAGGACCATCACCAGGGATGCTGTAACTTTCTTGCACACAGGAGAGAGGTAAAAAAAAATTATTTCAGATTAATGAAAACCAGAGGAAGAAAAACATCACAAGACATACAGGCACAATTGTTTCTAAGCAACTATATTTTTCAAAGTTTGCATGAATTTCAGCTCCCTTCTGCTGGCAGTGATCTGTTTTTCCTCTCTCCTATAACTAACGTTATTACCCTTTTACTGACACGGTAGAAAGAGGATTTTGTCACTGAACCAAAGATATTAATTTATAGGAACAAATGCTGAGTTCTCGGCCCATTTCCAGAGCCGGACTCACTCATGCCACAGGTTGATTTGGCCCCTGGATGCCACAACACATACATGGTTGGGGTGTAACGGGACTTGAGGGAAACGCTCACAGTATTTCTTTGGTTAAAAGACTGCTGCTTTGAAGAAGTATTGAGGGAGATGACCGTTGAACCAATATGCCATTTTCACGGTGTACACAAACATTTCCATTTCCTTAATACAAGGGAGCTGACAAAAAGGTGCGAGCCGTCCATGGCTGGATGCCCACAGCTGGTCCCGTCCCCCTGCGGTATCACCATTGGCTTCCACTGCAGCTTTGCACATGAATCAGTAATAAGATGCGCAGAAGGATTATCTCCTCTTCTGACTTGATACCTGATGACGTAGCTTTCTGCAGTTTGGCTCTCTCCCACCAGCAGGCAGAAAGCTTTAGAAGTGGAATATTGTACATCGGCTAATGGGTTCGTCAGGCACAAATGACGTTAGTGGGAAGCAGACGCTGACGTCAGAACGGCCGAGACATCTGGCTCAAAGGGGCACATCTAAGTTTTTCTAACTCGGTGTGTCTGGTGTGCAACTGGTACCAAGAACACGTAAACCAGGGAGCTATTCCATGGCATTGTGTGCATCAGGATGGTTTCCAGCCTACACTTTCAACAAGAATCTCTGGGATTTCATTTATGAGCTTATGTTCAGTTAGACAGTTTGGGCTGAGCAGTTGTGCACAAGTGTCACAACCAAAGTCACAGCTGAAACTGTGCCTTTGTTTTAGAGTAGGAAGAAATAAAGGAAGCACAGTCTGATCCAGTAACGTTACTGGTTTGATACATGGGTCAAATATAAAATAGCTACTTGGAATATATTCCATGTGAAGTGCAAGTCTGTGGAGTTTCTCTGAACAGGAGGAGCTCTTCTCACATCAATCCCCAGTTTTTGCTGTTTCATGGGACAGCTACTCAAATTTGGTAAAAGAACCAATATTATCTGCTAGAGCAGAGATGGTGAAAAATTATTTTCCTATGTTGAGAACGAAGTAGAACCATTTTAGAGATGTGAGATGGGATGGGATGTGACTCAAAGGTGCAGAGAGCTGGAATTTTCTGTTAGGTGGTAGTGTGTGATGTCCCAGGAAGCGCAAACTGCCTTGGCCAACTTTCTCTTTGAGACGAGAAGAGGAAAATTGACTCCTTTTTAAATAATCAAGATAAAATTTGATCTCTTAAAATAGACGGCACTGTAATCCTGGGACAATCCTATTGACTAAACTTAGGTAACAAAATCTGCCCCTGAAGCTGTTATCATGCTGTTTAAATAGTAATTGGACTAGAATAATTATTAGTGAGATTAAATAAATTTTTTATTTATACAAATATATACTTGAATGAATTCTTAAGGAAGATTTAAATTAGAAACAATGTCAAATGTTACATTGTCCAGCAACAAGTCCCATTGACATTAAACTGCTCTTTTACCATCCAAAGTCATTCTGTGGGAAAGGAAAATCATAAAGATTTCCTCAAAATAAAAATACAGTTGCTTTAAATGTCTTATCTGCAAATAACAGATAAATACCCTACAAATGAGATGGACATTCTCACTCTCAGAAATTAATAAAATGATCATTGGAAGTATTTTTACCCTCAGATATTTCTTTTCTGTTAGTTCTTATTACGTCCATTATTTGATAATTTGTAAAAGTGGTAGATCAGCACAGATCCACCGACTTCTATGGAGATGAAACATAAATACGAGCAAACCTCAGCACGAGAGCCAACAAACATTTTGCCACATCATCCTCAAAACAACCAAGTCACCCGCATCCCACACTGACCTTTTGCAGGTGGATAAAAGCCATGGTGGAAGAATAATTATGGGAATTGAGGAGTCTGAACTAAGAAACCTTGAGGGCCATCCTGTCTGATGGGCTCGCCAGGAGGGCAAGTCAGAGTTCGGGACTTCTGGAAACGACAGATTTTATTGTGATCCTATTGTGGTTCCCTTTTGTCCACAGTTCCCAGAGTGCTGCACCTTTTGGTATGAATAAAATTGGTCAGCAGAGTTTTAGGGCTGATTTGAAGGCCAACACTGTGGTACGTTGGCAAAGCTTAGATGGGGGAAGGGGAAAATGGAAACAGAGTAAACCCAAGTAGCACCTGACCACCATTTTCTGGATTCATATGAAGCCAAGGTGTTTGAATTACTAGGGCCAGTGACTCGACAAACATCTAGTTAAGTTTAGAAGGCAAATAAATAGACTATACTAAAGATAAAATCTGCATTGGGAGATCTACTTTATCTTTTGAAATAAATGAACTAGATAATTCTTCTAAAGCTTTATGCTGCTGGGCTAGTGTACCTCTAATTTGTGTTCAGTATTGCTGTTTGCTTGTACTTTTCAGGAAGGTGCTCAGATCCGTCCATTATCATTATTATTTTATGCATTTGTACTACGGGAGCTTGCAGGAGCTTGGTGCCAGCCCAGCTGCTAGGCTCTGCACTAAGGCAGAACAAAAAGTCCCTGACTCAAAGGTATTTTGAAGAGACATTAAAAATGCAATCCTTTATCTGGCAATTTAAAACCAGGCTCCACCAGCAGAGGACAATTTACAACTGATTGTGTGGTTTTCTATGGTTGAATGTCTTGCAAGCATTAGACTTTATTTTTAGATGTGCCTACTGCTACCTAAATTTGACTAAAAATCAGTCCCTGATGTCTCAACGTGGACATTCAAAATTACAGAGATGCAGTGTTACAGCTTCTGATGTAATAATAAGTTTCAGCAACAAAAATACAGAACTTAGGATATTTTTGTAACTATTTTACACATTTGATGCGAACATAATTTCCAGTCCACATAGCAAGTTGGTTTGGTTTTTTTATAAACCTACTGCTTTGCTAGTGCTTTTAGTATGCATTCATTCTACTATACATTACCTCCAGCTTTCTTTACTTGTCTGAGTTACAACAGTCCTGTATAAAAGAATATCCCCCCCATAATTACATGAATTTTGAATCCTTTTTGATAGTAGAATATTAATGTTAAAATAACAAAATAACTTTTGCATTATACTTTTGATTTGTAATTCATTTAAACAAATCTATCACTACAGAAAAATGGTAAAGGCACAAAAAGGCATTTGTATGCCTTTAAGGACAATTACAAAGGTGTATTTAAGAAGTAGACAACATTCTGGTCTTCTTTAGTTGAAAAAAAATCATCACTGACTTCATTACAGAAGCATTTCCAAGGAAACTGGACAAATTATTAAATGATAAGTACTTTCCAGGCACTAAAACATTTCAAATCTAAACAAGGCCAGAGAACAATAGAATGCAATTAAATACCAATTTTTTATTTAGTTTGCAATTATTATGCCCATAAAGCAGTACCTTTTGCCGTGAGTACCCCCACTAACTCCTTAAGTAAGGTGTCAGTCAGTTTGAATGCAAGGAGTAAAATCAGGTGCCTGGAATAGTGTTTTTCCTAGAGAAATCCTGAACCATCTAAACCACGCAAATCTTTTTTTTGTCTTAAGATCTGTACATATGCAAAACTTCCTGGCCTCTAACCGCTCTGTAGGAAGAAGACCCAAGGTACTTTGAACAGTGAAATGCAATTTAAAATGTGATCTCAGCTGGTAATCTAAGTGCTTAAAAGACAACAAATGTGCAGGTTACTCAACAAAGAAATGGGGAGTTGCTTAATTGGAAGTGAAAGGCAGGATTTATTCATTTATCCAGTCTTCTATAAATAGTGATCTGACAGCGAGGGTACGCTGGCTCTGTTTCGTGCGGCCCCTTTTTAGCTCTGTCCCTCTCGGAATAGTATCTAATCCGAACTGCCATTTTTACTGCGATTAGCAGGACCAAAGGCTCTTCTGGGTGCTTGAACATTACTCACCCAAAGCCAGTGTTCTTGAAGAGGAGCATTACCTCGTTTTCAGTAAAACTAAGTAACATTCTTGTACTTGGAACCTGGAAGGACACTCTTCTGATTTACCAAGCACTCCTTGGTACAAGCACAAATTTAAAAGCCTGTGTGATTTTGGGTGTAAGGACCAGAAGGACTAGGGATGGAAGAGGGAGAGATGGAAACTGTGCAAAGGAAGGAGGTGGGGGGAAAGAGCTCTTAAAAGATAGGATTTGCAAAAGTGTACGAATGGGTGATAGAGACACAAAAAAAGCTCTAATGCCATCTTTAGGTTTCCTAAATAGGAACATAATGTGTGTCAATTCTTTCCCTATGGTTGAAAGGGATGAGAAACAGTGGGTTGTCCAAGAAAAAGGAGAAGTTCCTGTGTGCTAATATTAATGACGTGGGGAAAAAAAGGTATACAATACTCCCTTGTCTCTTTTACAGGCTGGTTTTAGCCCTCCCATGCCAGCACACTCTGGGCCAAAGCTACTGGGGTTCTCTGGAGCCTGCTGCATGTCAGACTTCCCCAGCTGCCTCCCACTGCTCCCAAAAACCCGGGCTCAGATCTTACGGCCTGAGCCCATGGGGTGGGATCATTTTGCCAAAAGAAAAGCAACAAGGTCCCCTGACCTTCAAGTCCAGGTTCTTTTTTTCCAGACCTCTCTCTCTGGCAAGACATAATGAGATTTAGCTATGGGACTTCCATGAATCCGGTGACCCACAGATTGCAGCTATGCATGGAGTCGTCCCAGACATATTAATACTGTACAAACATATTCCATCAGACTGCCAGGCAGATCTCTTCATTACCGCTACTTCTTGCAACTGACCCCATTTGTCATTCCCTTTTACTGATTTTTCACCACAACTGGTGAAAAGCAGCCTGAATTATATGCCTTGCGTGGCACAGAGGACGAAGCAGTGGGACACAGACATTGCTTGTGAGACACAGACCAGCTCCTGCTGCTGGTTTTCAATTCCCCTGCAGCTTCTGTGCCACAAGGACAAGCCCGGAGTCACCGAACACATCGTGTCCTTGGCCAACTTCACATCTTTTGGGGCACTGCTGCATCTCAGCAACATCCCTCCAAAGAAAACAGCTATGGGCAATAAAGTCTGTTGAATTCTGTGGGGTCCGTGTTTTCCTAGTGCCATGAAAGCCTTTAGCCCTGAAGAGGACGAGCAGTCACCTTTCCTCCGCTCCGCCGGCGCCCTCTATCTGCCTGCTGCAGGAATTAAAACACAATTAAAATCGGTTTTAAAATGCCACTGATCTTTTGTAGTTTTCCCCAGAAGTTGCATGTTGGGGCTATTTATGTTTACCTGGTTATTTAAGCTAAGCTGCTACAAGCTTCTTCAATTCCAGTGCTTTAATTAAAATTGATAATTAAATGATACTGACATGGGACGTCAATGCTTTTCAAATTTTTTTTCCTAAAACATAACAAATGAAAACACACATTTTACAACTCAAACTTAAGTACTTTAAATAAAAAAAGATGCATATGTAGCCACTAGTTTTGTGAAAACACCTTGGAATGCACCCAAAATTTCTGTTAACTAGCAGGCAAATGAATTGCTTCAGCACCTCTGAAAATCTTGGTTTTCCTCGTAATAATTTCTCTAAGCCATTCAGCTAAAAAATGAAGTTTCGAAAGTGATGATGTAATACATTATCTCATGTTATTATTCCGAGAGGCACTGGCAAAGCAAACATTTCCCATTGCTCACCTCGCATGTTTGGTCTGTTTCCTTGGTGTTCTCTTATCTGCTAATTTAAAAATAGAAGCACAATCATTTTAACATTTAGTTACCTGCAGACCGCATGCTTCACATCCGAGTTATAACTCTGAATACAAGATATCTTTGTTATCATTTCTTTTAAACTAAATAACACTATTCCGACTCTAATACAATGCAAATGTTTTCATTCTAAATCACTTACAGCGGCTACAAAAGATAGGAAGTGTATCGCTATAGTATGTAACTGAACAAATATAGAACAGTTTTATATGTAAAGAGGAACATTCTTTATGACTATTTTCCGCTGTTCTTTCAGCGGTTAAAAATAACACATCTGGGCTGCTGAGGTGCTTCAACTCTTCGTACTAAACAAGAGATACAGTTCATTTCATAAGCAATCGTAAAAAGCCAGGTATTTTTTACAAGGCTGAAAAAGTCCACTTTGGAGTTTACACAGAAGTCTTGCGCTTCTCGTACACATCCCTAGCAGGGGGTTTCTCTAATGCAGATGGAGGAGTTAAGGTGCCTGTTTATAATTCGTTTCCCTTTGCTCCATTTTGGGATACAGGGTGGTTTTTAACCATTTCTGATGCTTGCCTAGTCCCTACAACCCAATGGCACAAACTCCAATCGTGTTTATAATTAACATCTCTCGGGCTTCCTTCCCTTCCTCTGACTATTTTTTGTGTCACAGCAGCATGTAGCAAAACTGTATGTTTTAGAGGACATTTAGCCTCATTAAAATGCCCTCAGAATTTTTTTTTTTAAATACTGACAAATTTACCCAGAAATTGGTGCCATTTGGGTAGTTGGATATCTGGCCAGAAAGTCTCTTGATCTCACTTTGAAAACAAAGCAAAATGCAAATAGATGAGTCAGAATGATTCTCAAGTACAAAGCTGATAAAGACATCAATTTGTCACAGAACTTTAGCCACCAGAAATTGGAAAGATTTATTAAACAAGAGTGAAATTCACTCTGCCCTTCTAAACCACAAAGCCATGTTAGTTTAGCGCAGCTGTGTATCATTTTAACTCAATGTAAGATAATTCTCATCCTTACTTTTTGTGCTCTTCTTTCTTTAATGCCCAATCTAGGAAGAAAAAGGAATGATACGTTATTTTTGTTACCCAATCTAAAAGATGAATCTCCATTTACCAAACTCACAGTAAAACTCACTGTTATTTTCCAAGCAGATGGGTTAAAAAGATGGGTACAAATTATTCCAGTGATATCTTAATAGACTTTTCTTTCATTTCAGCGTGTTTGGCTATGAATGATTTATGTGCCTGACTCTGCAAAATGTCATATTTGGTGGTAGTTACTGCGAAACAAGGGCCTAAGACAGCTAGCCCTTCCACCCAAATGTCTGTGCAAATTCCAACTGACTTAAAGGGAGGCTTCAATACTTCTCCAAATAAGAAAGTTTACTAGGTAAGAATTTTAAGTAATCTAAACTACATTTTGATCCCACCTAGCTTGTTGTATTAGTAGTCAGTTTTATAAGCATACACAATTAATTTCTTCACATTATTTTCCTTACATGGTTTTGTATTAAAAGATTTTTAATAACAGACATTTGCTCTTCAATTCAGTTTCTAATTTATGAAATGTTAATGATAAAGAATTTCCTGTTGGGAGATGCTTAGGCGCACTGTAGAAAATATACCTTTTGTTTTGTATCTCAGTCTTGAGTTCTGAGGAAGAGAAAATGGAATGAAAATAGCAATGAGCACAAATATAGGAACACTAACTGCGAAGCCTCTGTATACAAGAGAAACCAAAGGTGTTAAACTGATGTGCATGATTATTCCCTGAGCAAGTGCAAAAAGATGTCCTACAACAAACTGCCTATGCATTTAAATAACAGTGTAAAATGTACTGCATTTTTTAGCTTCCTATTTTCTGTCCTCAAAGCATCAATTTCCTGGACCTGGGAGAGGAAAAACCGATTGTGTTTTGAACATTAAGATGAGTATCAACTTTGTACATCCTTAACATCAGCTTTCTTTAGGGCTGACTAAGCGTGTTGGATTTTAAAATACCTATAACTTTGCCTTTTAGCCTTTATGTTGCATGCTGTTCCGAATTACAATATCAAATCAATGCCAAAACAATATAATCTCATAAAGTTAATAAACATTCTGCTTGCACTGACTGTATTTCTGCCATTGCTATGTTTATGGCTTTCCAGATACAAGTGAGAATACAAAAACATCTGATCATTTCAAGTTTAAGGATGTTTTTTTTCTTTAAATTACAATAAATGCTCAAATGCACTAGCTATCTGATGGCAGAAATGACAGCAGCTAAGAGATCTTTGCTTACACATGACGTGTATATTGCGGAGGGTCAGTATTATACTCACTTAATCACGCCAGCAAACAAACTACAATCAAATCCAAATGCCTTGAGTTAGTCTGCGTGCTTAGACTAAAGGGAAGGATTTTAAGACTGTTGGCTCCTGTACTATTTTGGAGACACAGCTGCATTTTTCCTCTATCCAAGCCAAGTTTATAGGAATAGTGAAAAGGCACTTAGGCACCTGCTTTTCTTGATACCAAGCAAAAGGATTGCTTTCCCTTTCATCTTGAATTTTTTAGTGTTCTTTACAAACACCAGAAAACTTTGGCAAAACAAAGGCTTGTCTTAACCTTAATGTGGTATTGTTTTAACATCCATCTTCAGAGCAATCGGATGTATTTAAAAGCCAAACTTTCTCAACTCACTTCATCAGGATATTTCTCAGCACTTGACTACAACTGCTTTTTGTGTGCAGTAGCTGGGATTCCTAAACCTCATCCCATTTACTCACTAGAAAGATGAAAGACTGCAGCTCCTAAGGAGAGAAAATATTAGTTATATTCAGCTTAATGTAGCCAGGGAAAGTATGACACTTCTGAACAACTCTGTTACACTATGGTATGGACAAACTTCATGCCTTATCTCCGTACACAACCTCAATAGTCTGCATATCGCTAATGTATTGTGAATGTCTCCAAGAATGCTTTCATAAATGTTACTTACAGACTGGCTGCTGTCTATAAAAGAAAAGATTTCATGGACAAGCCTCTTTCTCTGATCTTTATTTTTCCTATAAAATACAAAAATTTTAAGCTATATCCCTATTTCCGTAATGTATTTTGATGTATATTAAATAGAAATCAAGCAGAACAAAAGATGAGCTATAAGCATGGAAGAGTTCCTTTGTGTCAGCTTTTATGAAAAGGTACTTACAAGATTTGCAAATAGCTTCCATTTTTCAGCAACACCTGCTCACCATTTTCTGTATAAAACACACACGTTAGATGATTACATTTTTATGAACATAACAGCCCCTTTCCAAAATTGTCACACTCAGGAATAATAACAGCAGCAGAATAAATAGCACAGAGACACGCTCTTTTAAAGATTAGGAAAATAGATATCGGCTCCAGTCACACAAGTTATCCCATGAAGGTCAAACACTGTGCTCCCCATCCCGAAGATGAGCGATGCAGAGGGGGAGCAGTGACATGGGAGCGTCCCCCCCCTCCCTCCATCTGCTCCCCCCAAAACCCTGGTACTGATGCGTGTCTTTTTAAGACATACATGATTACAAATTTGCTTTGCTTTTGGAAGCCAGGCTGGCATGGACTTCAAAAACTGCCTAGATGAACAAATGCCCAGGCAGGCGGGGATGCTACGGCTGCACACCCTGCAGCTTCACCTTGCCCAGGCCCAGACCTTCCCAGAACGGGGTCCCAGCTTGCTTGGTGGGTTATACTGGTGATGAAGGAATTGCCCTCATTGCTTTATTGTGCACAATATCGAAATGGAATTTTAATGCTTTTTTTTTTTTTTAACCTTCCGTTTGCTGGAAAACGAGACTGACGGCAAGGGTGCTGAAGGGAGGGACCAAGCTTCTCCTTCCATTACCGACAGGGCGGGAAGGTGCCCGGGGCGGGGAGTGGAGACCCGGGTTGGGTGCCGGGGG
>NW_010972629.1:539422-644784 GCF_000737465.1 Haliaeetus leucocephalus
GTCGAGCTGAGGGGCGCGGAGCGGAGCCGGGATGAACGCGGTGCTGGCTGTCAAGCAGTATGTGTCCAAGATGATCGAGGACAGCGGGCCGGGCATGAAGGTGCTCCTCATGGACCGGGAGACGGTGAGCGGCGGGGCCGGGCCCGGGTAGGGAGCGGTGCTGGGCCGAGCGGCCCGGCGGGGCCCGAGGCCCGAGGCCCGGCTTGATGGGCGCTGTCGCCTCCCGCCCGCAGACCGGTATCGTGAGCATGGTGTACACGCAGTCCGAGATCCTGCAGAAGGAGGTGTACCTCTTCGAGCGTCTCGATTCTGCCAACAGGGAGGCCATGAAGCACCTGAAGGCCATCTGCTTCCTTCGGCCCACCAAGGTAGAGCCCCCTGCCAGCGCTGCCCCTCACCGCGTCCTCGGGGATCGCCCTGCCCTTCCCTTCGTGCCTGCCCTTAGCCTGAGGTGGTGAGATGGTCGCCCGTGAGCTATAGGTCAGGGTGGGGGTCCGTGATGGGGATGGTGAGGGGGCAGGGGTCACTCCAAAGCCTTCTGATGCGACATTTCTTAAATCTGCTGCTCCCCGGTGCTGTTTTTGTCCAGGAGAACGTGGAGCTCCTCATCCAGGAGCTGCGGAGGCCGAAGTACAGCATCTATTTCATTTGTAAGTATGTCCCGTTCCATCCCAAAAGTCAGACTTGCCAGTCAGAGACCGACCCGATGTTCAGGAGAAAATACAGATATGAGATGCTGTGACCACTCCCTCTGTCAGGCCTTTACTAAAATGCTAAGAACGTGCAAATTCTAGTTTTCACACTGTTTAGGTCACCAAATTCTTTTAGCAAAGAGTACATACATACCAGATAAAATGATTAAACTGAAGCAACTTGTAAGAGATCTTTACCAAGCCACACCATAAATCTGCATCCTTCCAATATGGCTTATCCTTAAAAATCTCTGGGATTTTAAAGCTTTGTGTTGCTTTGTAAACATGAAAGAAGGCTAACACTGGGGGTAGAATGCCTTTATTGTATGGAAAACGGATGCACAGGACGAGAGACTGGCCCAAATCTTGAAGGTAAGTAACTTGGGATAGACTTCACATCCCAAGTGCACGGCATCTTCTGATGCCTGGCATATCAGGCGGGTGTTTCTCACATGCTCTGCTCATGCCACAGAATATTCTGTGGTTTTAAAAATTAAGCAGAACAACCACAGCTGGTTTTGTGTTGAAGTCTAGTCCTCCAGCACAGGTAATCACTTGGTGAAATTCAGGGAAATGAGCTGAAGTGGCCTCTAGATGTCATTGCTGATCTGCAGGAATGCAGTGCCGAGGAGCCGGGCTCCCGCTGCAAGAGGGGACTCCAGTTTGGAAAGGGTAGCAGTGACTGGCTAGCACAGCAAGGCCGAGGAGCTCAACAGAGATGTGGCTGTTGCTGTGTTTAGCCATTTAATATTCCTTGTCGTTTACACATATAAACTTACTGACTGCAAGTGGGCTGTACGTGCTGTTGCTTAATTGAGCAGATGTTAGGCTGGGGAGAGGATGAGAGAGAGCCACTGCCGCCTTTCCAGCACTGCCACATCCCATTGGGCATTTAATCCATCGTTGACCATTACATACTGTCCTGGTTTCAGCTGGGATAGAGTTAATTGTCTTCCTAGTAGCTGGTACAGTGCTATGTTTTGAGTTCAGTATGCGAAGAATGTTGATAACACTGATGTTTTCAGTTGTTGCTAAAGTAAAGGATTTTTCAGCTTCTCATGCCCAGCCAGCGAGAAAGCTGGAGGGGCACAAGAAGTTGGCACAGGACACAACCAGGGCACCTGACCCAAACTGCCCAACGGGGTATTCCGTACCATGTGACTTCACATGTAGTATAGAAGCTGGGGGGAGTGGGGGCGGGGGATCGCCGCTCGGGGACTAACTGGGTGTCGATCGGCAGGTGGTGAGCAATTGCCCTGCACATCATTTGTACATTCCAGTCCTTTTATTATTACTGTTGTAATTTTTTTAGTGTTATCATTATCATTATTAGTTTCTTCCTTTCTGTTCTATTAAACCGTTCTTATCTCAACCCACAAGTTTTACTTCTTTTTCCCGATTTTCTCCCCCATCCCACTGGATTGGGGGGGAGTGAGTGAGCGGCTGTATGGTGCTTAGTTGGTGGCTGGGGTTAAACCACGACACATGCTGATCCAGTGCTGCAGTCACGTACTGGATATTGGCACCAGAGGCAGAAAGTTGGACAGAGAATTAGCTCAGAGTATCCATGTGAGGTAACTTCTGGATTATAATGTCTGCATAATAATTGCAGATGTAAGGTCAAAGGATCTCTGTTGTAATCTGCTCCTGCTCCAGGGGAAAATCCGGTCATACTGTTCTGTGGTGTTCTTGTGTGTTACGTGTCACTTGCAGAGCCCGACTGTTCTTTCACTCTTGTTTTCTTTCAGATTTCAGTAACGTGATCAGTAAGAGTGATGTCAAATCATTAGCTGAGGCTGATGAACAGGAAGTTGTGGCTGAAGTTCAGGTGAATTTTGAATGTTTTAAATAGATCTCCTAATCCAAAAGCACCAGCAAAATGAACGTACAAGCTAACAAACTCAGCTGTGGCAATGGGAGGACTCTGTAGTTCTTGAACAGTATGCAGCAGCACTGTGCAACAGTCTAGGATGCAAGAACAGATGAATGTACACATGGGATTAAAAAGTAAAAGGAAGAAAAAGTCCCATGGCCCCTGTTTCTGCCTGCCCTCCAGTTGTCAGAGCTGCTGCTGGTTCTGCTGTCACCTGTGTTTCACAAGGCTGCTACATGTTTGTGGTGTTGACAAAGAGCTATGTACTTAAAAAACACACACGACAAATTGGCAATGGAGTTGTCAGCAGCTGTGTAGGGATTTGAGAGGTTCGGCCTGGGGGAAGGAGAAATGATCAGAGTCAATGAGTCTGTGCATTGCTTAGGATTTTAGCATCAATGTGGCTGATGCTGGAACACGTACTCTTGTAGGCTGAATAAGGGTTGGCAAGACACATAACTGTATTTGCTTTCACTTGTTGGCAGGAGTTCTATGGCGATTACATTGCAGTGAATCCACACGTTTTTTCTCTCAACCTCTTGGGCTGCTGCCAGGTATGAAAAAAGCTAATGCTCCTCCAGGGCCTTGTTTTATGGTTAATAGAGAGACCAGTAGCCACAACAAGCGGGGTGCCGTGGTGGGCTGCCCAGCAGGCAGACTGCTGCTGAGGGTCCGTAAGGGGGGAGCTGATCCTTACGAGGAACTGGCAAGGGGAGGAACACTGGGGAATCTGGACTGTGGCCTCTGGTGTACCTGCTCCTTCAGTCAAACTATAGTTTGTTGTAAGACTTTAAGACTTAGAAATAAGACTTTATGTGAGAAGGAGTTTGGGGATGGCGCGTCCATACTAGATGCAGCCTTTCCTTCCAGGGTCGCAGCTGGGATCCAGCTCAGCTGTCCCGGACAACTCAAGGGCTGACTGCTCTGCTTTTGTCTCTGAAGAAATGCCCCATGATTCGGTACCAGCTCTCCTCTGAGTCAGCAAAGAGGCTTGCTGAATGTGTGAAGGTATGGTGAGAGCCTACAGTGGTGTTAAATAAGTTTGGCAATGTACTTAAATTTTGTTTAATTTATTTACATATTGATCCATTTGAGAGAAATACCCTTTTTCAGTTGATTCATGTAAATTCTGTTATTTACTTTGTTGCACGACTTTGGGCAGGTCACATCCTTCATCTTGGCCTGCTTCCAACCAGAGAGCAGGTGAAGAACTGTATTGCCTGTGAGTGTCATAAATTGTAGTAGGTTACCTGGTGCCTTTTGTATTATGTCTTCAATAGCAGTGTAGACTAAGGTAGCAGCACAACTTATTTTTCACCAGCTCTTCACTTTTTCTTCACCTGTATCCAAACTAAGAGGAAACATCTTCTGGGTATACATAAGATCAAGCGGTTTTTCTTTCCTTTTCTCAACAGCAAGTAATCACTAAAGAGTACGAGCTGTTTGACTTTCGGCGCACTGAGGTTCCTCCTTTACTTCTTATTCTGGACCGGTCTGATGATGCCATCACCCCACTTCTGAACCAGGTGAATCATCTTGCAGTTGTGCAAGGGCTGAGGTAGGAATGCAAGTTCTGGAAGTGCACAGAGCCCTGTGGCAGTAGCAGCAAGTTGGAGTTCACACCCTGGTAGGGCATGGTTTATATCTGAAAGGTAAAAAGTACTGCCTCCTGCCCCAGTTCTTTTTCAATTCCCTCTTTTTTCTTGTGGCCTGATTTTTCAAACAGTTGAGCACAGACTGTGTGTGCTGGCTTCAGTGGCAGATGTAGCCAGCACCCTGGCAAACCAGGCCACTTGCACTTCTGTGAGACACACTTTACATTTGGAGTCCTCGTGTCTTGGCAGTGTCCTTTCCAAGGGTTTATTTGTATAGGCTCTTTGGCAGCACACTTACACAGTTATTGAGTGATCTTGCAGTGGTGTATTTCTTACTATGTAGCTATTGTGATTTTTTTGTTTGTTTGCTGTGCTGCAGATTCTGGCAGAATATGTTTGTCTCCTTTCATTTCTGTGGGGTACACTTAGACACAGGTGAGTCTGGTGATCAGGCAATGGCTGGAGCTGCAGCCAGGCTACCGCAACAGCAGCCAGCACTTCTGCAATGCTGGGGTGTAGGAGCCAGTGGTGATACTTGTATTCTTGGAGTGATCTGACAGTCAGAAACCCAGCTCACATGTAGTTTGTAGAGTTAAGGACTGCACTCAGCACCGGGCACCAAAAGCATTACCTGCTATAACAGAGGATTTCTATCCAGAAGAGAGATTCACATGAATGTAAATGGAGTGTCGGGCATGTCGGTGCTCTGATCAGCTTTCAGTTTTCTCTCTAGATTAATATTAGTCTTCCCAGGATAAACATAGTAACTCACTGATGTGCAGAAACACACTCCTACTGCTGCATAAGAAGCAAAGGAGCATGTAGGAAATTGTACAGTTTGTAACTGTGGAACCTCTGCAGCCAAAAATACATGTCACTTCACAGGCGGAGGAGGAGGAGATAATGGTGGCAAACAGAACTGTTTGAACAGGAATATTAATCCCCATTGCTCTTCTTTTAGAGAGTTGTGTCTTTTGAACATACCTACAGTAAGCACCCTGGAAAGGGGTGGGTTTCCTCTGTGTTTATACCAGCACCTCTCACCATGGGATGCCCATCTGATTATAACAGAAGTAATATTTATTTCTTATTGTAACATTCTGGCAAAAGTTTGAGAAATGGACACTGTCCATTGAATTCGCTGTGTATTACTAGAGGAATATAAACTGGCTTTGTTTGAGTTTAGCCTGAAATCCATTAATTTTCCAATGCTGTTTGTTATCTTACTAAGGTCATAATTTGCCTTTCTGTTTCACCATCCTTGTTAGTGGACGTACCAGGCTATGGTTCACGAATTGCTGGGGATTAACAACAACCGCATCGACCTCTCTCGGGTACCGGGGATAAGCAAGGATCTCCGAGAGGTGGTCTTGTCTGCCGAGAACGACGAGTTCTATGCCAACGTAGGTATCTCCGTGGGATCTTCAGGAGTAGCTGAATTCGAGGATCAGGTTCTGCTCTTTGTTTTGCCATGGGAAAGGAACTTTCCAATGACTTTGAGCATTGGGGTGGTGATGTACTGTATAGCTTATGCAGGTGGTGCAAATCAGTGTGTAGTGCAAGTAGCAACCTACATGAAGTAGTGTGTCCATTTTATAGCTTTAAATAAAACCTGGGCCAGTTGCAGAGCTGCTTGCTCGAGCTTGGGTCTCAGGGAGACTATGTGCAACAGCACTTCAGTGTTTTGGGCACAGAGTGCCACCTTGTTCCAGTTGCGTCAAGACTCATGTTAGAACGGCTTTCTCTCAGATCCCTGTCTTGTTCCGTGCAGAACATGTACCTGAACTTTGCAGAGATTGGCAGTAACATCAAGAATCTTATGGAGGATTTCCAGAGGAGGAAACCTAAGGAGCAGCAGAAGCTGGAATCCATAGCAGATATGAAGGTATAGACAATCCACACATAACCGACTGAATTTTTAAATCCCATCGATTGCAGGATAGTGCAGATCACTACTGTCTATACGCTGACAGTCCACACTACCAGTACCAACAGTTCAGATCTCTGTGGCATGCTAGTTTTGTGGAGTGGGAACCTCCTTTTTGCACTGTGTTCATTACAGTGGTTCTTTACCGAAGGCTAGATGCTTTGGTAGGCTATTCTGCACCACTGCAGTGTCATCTGCAAGCTTGTTTGTTCTGACTGTTCCCTCAGCTGCTGCTTAGATCTTGCTGGAGTCCCAAAGCCCTACAATTGAATCAGTAAGCTCTGGTTTAAGTACTTGGTTTACTCCAGTATGGCTGTGTGGACTTTATATGTGAGCTGGGTCACTTAGCAACAGCTCAGAACACAGGCTATTAATTCAGTCACTGCTCAAGATTTAAAGAATCCTGGCGATGTCTTTGGAGATACTTTCTGTATCCTTTTATTTTAAGAGTAAATAAAAAGTACATCCCTTCCAGAAATCTCTTGGTAGTTCGAGAAAGCCTATGGGCTCCTGGGATTGAGGTGCCCAGTCATCCATACACCCGCACTGGTCTTGCTTATACTGATGCAAATTAGTTTGTACAGTTTATCGCTGGGCTGCACACATCCATTGTCTCTTGCTTTTCTTTTGAAGAACCAGTTGCTTTGGTTTCCCCATTGCAGGCATTTGTGGAGAATTACCCGCAGTTCAAGAAGATGTCAGGCACAGTATCGAAGCACGTGACAGTAGTGGGAGAGCTCTCTCGACTGGTTGGTGAGCAGAACCTGCTGGAGGTGTCTGAAGTAGAGCAGGAACTGGCCTGCCAGAATGACCATTCCAGCGCTCTCCAGGTACCTCAGGCTCAAAACCTAACCTTGATCCTTTGTCTGAATCTAGGTGGTATGATCCTGTAACTCCCATGTTGATCGAAGTTTGATACTGAAAGTCAGTGGGAGTTCTGCATGCAGATATCCTGCAGGGTTGGGACATTAGATGTTAGAATTACTCTTCTCCTCCCCATTCAGTTCAGATGGGGATGAGTCATAGTTAATAACTGGCTTGAGAAGCATCTTTGCAAATTCTGTCTTCACATTTCACAATACAACATTCCTTCATTATATGCAGTCAGTTGGCTTCTGGCAGGCTGCCTGTGCAGGCACCAGTAAGAAAAAAAAGACTTGGACCCCCATGTAGGAGCTTGTTGTATTTGTTGGGGAGGAGAAGAAATGGAATCCATGAAATTGTCTAAATCAGACTATTCATTGAGGTGCTGGCTTTTACCTTTTTTTTTTTTTTTAAAAAAAAAGAAAGTGGGAAGCCTCTTAGATAACAGATTTCTTTGGCAAAGAGGACTGAAAAAGCCTAAGTGAGACTTCTGTTATAGCTGAGTATAGACTGAAGTTCTGACCCCATGCTGGCTTCTTGGATCCTATGACCTGACCTAGTATCTGAGAGTATGTCAACAGTGATGAATTGTGGCTGCTGACTATTCAGAGAAAATAGCAGTATTGTTGAGTGTGGCTGTATTACAGCAGAGTTCAACCAGCAACTCAGTATTAAAAAACAATTCCTTAATTTTTTATAGCTAAGGTAGAAGTTACACCATATAATGGACTCCTTTACACAATACTGGAGAAGCAGTTTGACTAGAAAATAAAGATAAGCATCTTCAACAGATTTGAAATACATGTCTTCTTTGCCTCTGTTATTCTGTGCTCCAAGTGGGTGGCTAGGAGATAATATTAGATTCTTCAAGTACTGTAATCTATTACCAGATCCTGAGCTGATGTGAATCAGTATAGGCCTGTTGAAGTCATTGCGGCTATATAGATTGGCGAGCATATAGTTATGATTTGATAGCTTATATTTGGTAGAATTTAGATGACTTAAGTATTGAAGTGGGAATGTAGCCATAAAATGTATTTGCTGAAAACAGCCTCTGAGGTTCTCTTGCTATATCATTGTTTCTAGATCAAGATTTTGCAGTTTAAAAGTTAAGTATTTGAGTTCTAATCCATCAGCCCATTGTGTCTGTGCTGTGATCTGTTATTTCTGATATTAACACAGCACAGAGCATTAGTGTTGAACCTTGGGTGCTTGGCATTGGAGACCATTTTGGAAAATGTTGGTCTACTTTTTATAAAGGTATCTCAGATTCATTGAAGAAAGGGATGATGTGAACTTCTGGTGATGGTGCTGTTGCATTACCAGCTCTGCAGTTCAGAGAGTATGTGGCAGTGCTGGAAAGCGGACAGAGACACAGGCAGGTCAGCTCTCACCGAGTGCCACACTGTAATGGCAGGATGGTTACTGGAGTTCACCTTGGTGCTAATTCAGGTCTTAGTCTGCACTAACTAGGTATTTCTGCAGTTTTTAAAGCAGAAAAGCTGCCTGCAGTTTGCTTACAGCCACATGCCTGAAGGGCTTTAATCATATTTCTAACAGCTGAGACCGACTGGAAAAGATGTAGCAGCTAGGAAATAAATGCAAAACTATGGAACTGGTATCTTTCTACATGAGAGATCAGTATCTCTTTAGCTGCACTGCCCCAGGCTGTTCTCTGTTGCAGTCTCCTAATGGCAGTGAAGGGCCAAGGCCACAGAAACAATGAAGAATAAGCCAGTGCACGAAATAAAGGCAGAATTGTTCTCCCACTGATGTAACTTCAGCAATTGTTAATTTCTCAGTGGCCTAGGGCCCCTGAGTACAGTATATTTTGGTTATTCTTCCCCTGGTCTCTTATTAATCCTGACATAGTACATGAGCCTTCAGAGATGAATGGGAGGTTTTGAATCCCATCTCCTTAGATGGACAATAGCTTTTCTGTTTTACACGCTTCCTGCTTATATAGGCATTGGCACTGCGCTGCCAGCACAGGATCAAAAATCTTGCAAGCAAACATCTCCGTGGGACTCTGTCCCTGCCCTCACAGGGGAATTCCTGACCTTACCAGGGTTAACGGTAAACTCCTGTTGATCCTCCTCAAAGCCAGGTTTTTATCCTGTATTTTGTAACTAGTCAGCATCAGTCAAACAAATTAAAGCAAATATAGCTGAATCGCTGTGGTGAATAACAACAGTTTCACAATACTGTTTCACAGCTGTTCACTGAATGTTTCCATGTTGCCTACCTGTATTGGGAGCATGGGAGAATCTCGCAAAGATATGCTGGGACTTTTGGAGTGTTTGAAGGTCATGTACGCTTACAGAGTGGAAAATATCATAACTTTCTTGGAACTGCCATTTCTGCAACTGTAAAACCGGCAGCTCCTCTGCTCCCATGCATTTGCGCTAATACAGGCTGATTGTTTTGCTTTAATGTTCAGCACAGGGAGAATTTCAGACTTTGCTGTGTCCTAAAGCATCTGTCCAGCCCTAACCAGATGTCTGCAAACACATCTGGTAGTTGATGCCTGTTCTTTGAGATCCATCTCAAAGCTTGTAGTTAAGAAGCTTATTACTCCCACTGCTCCCCTAAGCTACCAACTTGGCTCTGGTGTTTGTTCTGTTAACTCCATTATCTCAGCTCTGTGACTCGACACAATGACTGAGAGGTTGCAGAGAGGAAATAAGTGCTTTTTGTTCTAATGAGGAGTAGCACTTATATGCCCAGTTGTCAACTTACACAAGCAATTACAGTCTGCCTGCGATGCCTGGATGGTCAATGCCATGGACCGGGGATTCTGAAACTTTTCTGGAAATGGTCTGTACTTTAACAGGCAGCCTCTTTGGGGCATGCACCCTTTATATTTACGATGGTATCATGTTCTTTTCAGCAGAAAAAGTAATGATCTGCATATTAGAAGTAATAACTATATTTACCTCCAGTGCTGTAATCCTCTTTTCCTTTTTGTGCTTTAATTCTTTTCCTCCTTTGCTTCCAAATGCTTGATACTTGCTCCTCCACTTCTCACATCCAAAGGTTATCTGAGACTTTGATGCTTCTGCCCCGCACCTTCCAAAAGAAAACAGAATTGTCCTAGCTCTTTTGTCGTGACAGTCAGTATTACAATGGAACCTGTGAACCAGTTCTGGCTCTACTCATGTTGGAAAGGGACGGGCAGAGGTTAAAGGTTTCTGTAAGTGCCTGTTGATGCCCTCCTTTAGGGGAGGCATATGGTAACCTGAGCTCACCCACAGCATGTTATGGAAAGTTAAGAATGGACAACCAAATTGGGTTATGAATTCCCAGCTTCATGAAAAGGCCCAAAAGCAACTTGCGCTCCATTGTACTCCTATAAATCTAACCGCAGAGCACATAAGAAGCTGGGCTCTGTTGCTTATGACACAATTTAATTCTATTGCATTCTTCCTGCATGCAATTTTGTTGCTAGGCAGTGGGCTTGATACTAGTCTGATTTAATGTCCTTTGAAGGCCTCTCCACTAATACTGCTCTCTGTCTTGTTGCAGAATGTGCGACGCCTCCTGCAGAACCCCAAGGTGACAGAGTTTGACGCTGCCCGGCTGGTGATGCTTTATGCCCTGCACTACGAGCGGCACAGCAGCAATAGCCTGCCAGGGCTGATCACAGATCTCAAGAACAGGGGTGTGTCAGAGAAATACCGAAAGGTAATGGCAGCATTTCTCCTTCAGCTGGATGAACGAGTGGGATAGGAGGGCACAGAGATGGCAAATCAGTGTTAATTGGTGTAAAGCTTGCCTGCTTTAGTTTAGCACAATGCTTTTTGTGGAATTGGCGCCGCACTTTGCAAAAAGAACCCTGAGCTTGGCTGGGGCCTGCAGGTGTTACTTTAGAAGGCATAACTAATCACTTAATTTCCATTTCCAAAATCAGTGATATTATGAAGGATTGAATAAAGCAGAGATGGCAGGCTTGTCAGGAGTCTGCTAGGACAGGTGTGTGGCATGTAAACAGGGCCTGGAACATGCTTCCTTTCTCCTTCCCCTCTTCCTCCCCACCCCTTTTCCCCCACCTCCTGCTGAATAGGCAATAGTTGCAGCAAAGGGCTTCTGGAGACTGTAAAAGGAGCTTGGCTGGGAGGCAGAGGGTGGCAGTGCTTGGCAAATGTAGTGAGCAGCTGGAGAGGAGGTGGAGAAGCAGGATGATGTCACATTGTATGGAAGATCTGCTATCACTGCAGCAGACTATGGAAATGAAAGCCTCTCTCCTTATGCAGGCAGTGTCACAGCAGACTGATTTGCTTGGTGGCTATGGGGAATACTTCTTCTCTTCCCCCTCGCCTCTCTATGCTGCATTATCTGCTTGGGCTCAATCTCCTTGATGCCTTGGTCATCATTGCAGTACCTCTACTGAGCCTACCTAGACAAAAACTGCTTGGAAGCTGGTTTCCCAGGTTAATAGGACTCTGGTTTTGCCTCTCTCTGTACAGCTAGTGTCTGCTGTTGTGGAGTATGGAGGGAAACGGGTCCGGGGCAGTGACCTGTTCAGTCCCAAGGATGCTGTAGCCATCACCAAACAATTCCTCAAAGGACTGAAGGTATGGATCTGCCACAGATGAAATAATGACAGTTTTGGTCAAAGTTACAGTTACAGAGCAGGACCCGTGTGCAGTGCAATGCAACTTGTCATGGATTTCAGAGGTTTAATAGTAAGTGCATTGGACTTTTAGGGCATAATTCTCATTGAAGACAGTGGGAGTTAGTTGCTGAAAAGCCTCTCTAAATCTGGACTTCAGTGGTTAACACTTGATGTATCCATCAGATGATGATGCTCCTTTTATGTGCCTTTGCTGATCTTCTCTCTTAGCTTGCTGCCTTGCTGTATTAATTCATAACAAGAGTTTCTCATGTACTGTAGGGTGTTGAGAATGTGTATACGCAACACCAGCCTCTTCTTCACGAAACACTAGATCAGCTCATCAAAGGAAAACTCAAGGACAGCCAGTACCCCTACCTGGGTCCCAACACTCTCCGTGACAGGTATGTGGGGCCTTTTAGGACAGAGCTTGGAACTGAAACATATCTGCTCCTCCCAGTGCTGCCATTTGCTTGTTGTTTGTCTGTAGATGAACAAAACTGCAGCTTGGCAGAGAAATGTCTTGATTGTGTAGGTCTTTCTTGTATCCTCAAGTAGGTGCCCTTGGAGAGGGCTATTAAGATTGAAGTATGGTTGTCTTTTCTTGCTGGCCGAGATGTGACATTCCCATTGTAAGGGCTCAGGTAAAGGATTAAGCCATTGCACCAAGCTGCCAGGACATTCACATGATGGATTTCAACATGCCCCCTAACTTCACTCCATGCCATCTGGCGTTTATTTGTAGAGTACCAAAAATAGTCCAACTGCAAGCTCTCCCTTCTGAGCCAGTTACTATTCCTGATGAGAATGGGATCTTGCTGAATGTGGCTAATAACTGTAATTGAAAAGAACTCTGGCTGTCTGGTTCTGGCTGACTTTGCTGGAGCTAAGCTAATCTGTTGTCAATGAAGTCATTAAAGGTAAATATGGGCCACAGAGTGAGGGCACTGAATCATTAGAGAGAAGATGACAAGTCCTTCTCTAATGGCATTCTGTACAGATCACTCCTTTCTTTGGTACTGCAGTTTCATTTCTGTAAATTAAGGTAAGCGCTGGTTGGGTGTTCCTTATTCCTTCTAGCAGTGGTAGTCTTTGAGGAGAAAAGCCTGCTCTTGCTTTGCTTCCTTTGGGTGTTCTGTGATGAGGTCATCACAGTGATTCTCTGAATCTTCTCCAATGTCTGTTAAATGTCCCAGGGTTCTGTGGAAAGTGTTTTACTTGCAGCATTAGAACAATCATCATTCCCTTCACATGCTGCGTATTATTGGCTTTTCATCAGCAACTGCTACATTTTTAGTGAAGCAGAAAATAAATTCAAGGTAGTAATTCTCAACAAACAAGGCGGCTGTTGCAGGGCAGTTTGGGTCAAATGAAAACCACAGACTCGTTTGGAGCAGGAGAGAGAAGTAGACTTGGGGACCAAGGTTCAGCAGTGTCAAGTGGGTGGGAGGGGCAGAAGCATGTCAAAGAGTGAGCGCTCATGTCTGGCTCTCTTTGAGATGCACAGGCACACGGCTCTTCCTCCTTAGCCCTTGATCCATCTGATGAAAGCAAAACTGTATTTTGTAGCAGGAAAGCATCCAAATTCCACGCCAGGCTGACAGCAGGGGATATTAATAATTTTATTTATGAATAAGAAAGAATTAAAAAGTAATTTGTCATTTATAGTCAATTGTCTCACAAGAGACAATTTGTTTGTGTATGTCCCTGGTAGACCAAAAAAAAAAATCTGCCTTGCTCCAGAGTTTTCCTTTAAAATAAAATGGTGGATTTTGGATAGGGTGGATGGGTGGTTTTAATAGGTGTGAAATATCAAGGCCCCTAGCAACAGAAATGGTGTCCTCTCTGTCCTTGAAACCAGCTCTCGACTGAGATGGATTTCAGCCCAACAAAAAGAGGTTGACAGATGCGATTTGTGGTAGATCTGAAATGAGACCTGCAGGACAGCAGTAACTGCATCCAGGCATCCCTGACCTGGGTTTGTTCTGAGCTAACTAGAAACAAGTGGTCTTCTGACCTTTATCTTCTCTTTTTCAGTTCCCACTTACATTTTCTTGAGCTGTGTTTCACTTAGATTCCTCTTTAAATGTTTCTGGGAAAGGGTACAGAAACCTGCTCCTGAGAATCCTACAAAGACCATGCAAATGATTTATTTGGGGGAGCATGAGAAAGGTTTAATTCCTACCTTGAACTGAAGGAAAACAGAGGTTGGATGAAGGGAAATGGAGTTTGCACATCCCTCCCTTCTCTGCAGTGGCTACAGTCTTGTCTCTTAGCTAAAAGACAAGAATCCTGTAGTTTTGTTAAAGTAAATCTCAAAATGCAAAGGCAGAGCTTCCAAACTGTTCTCTACCTTAAATTTCTCATGGTCTTCCTTTGGTCTGGGATTGTCCTTGGGACCGACAGTGGCTGGGTCCAACAGTGCTGCTGCTGGGTCAGATGTCTGCAAAATGATCAAAAGCGTAAGGGCACATGGTTATTAGGGTTGTTTCCTGATGGGAATGGTAGATCATGTTGAGTTTAAGACATAGGAGCTATAGGAATGAGGGTTCGTAACTGACAAAAAATAGGCACCTAAATACTTTCATGTCTGGTCTTTACTTGCTGCATAAAATGGGGGCCACAGCACTGTTATCTCTCAAGTACAAATATTCAGTATCATGAAAATGGGGGCTCATCTAAAACCAGGTTTTAGGTATCAGGTTTGGAAGAAGAAGGCCCATTTGATGGTTTTCCCTTAGTGCCAAACCAATTGAGCGAAGAATTTAAATTTAATAACTTCACAAAACTTAGTCTAATAAATCACAGCCCAAGGCAAACTGGGCTACACTGTCTTCTTGCTTTCTGCTTTCAGAGGATGGTGTTACAGTGATTGGCAGGAGTTCAGCAAAAGGTCAGGGCGAAAGCCTTTGTATTTTTTGATCAAAGGGATGCAGTTGCTTGAACAGCAAAGAATTTGAAAGAATTCTTTTTAACTATTTCTTTCTGTATTAAACATTACACTGTTGCAAGGGAGGAAAAGCTCCTGGTCCAAATTCAGCTGTGGAAATTGGCAGCAGTGAAGGAAAGGGAATCTTTGCAAAGCACTGAGCAAGGTTCCTAGGAGAGAGCAATAAGCAATTCTGCTTTCTTTTGCTTCTCCTCTCTTTCCCGCTGTGTTAAATATCATCCTTTTCTTGTATGCCATCAGACTGCAGTCCCTTCCACCTTGCTGCTGGAAAGTACTAGCTAGTAAAGTTCCTAAAGCTTCTCCTGGTCACAGCAGTCTGCAGGAGCCCCAGCTGTGTTACATGCTGTACAAAATGCCTCCTACAGTTTGTGACCCCTTCAGCATGCTCTGCTTACCAGGCTCTGCCAAAGCCTCCCCTTTGGGTGGAGCTTTTGCTTTGTTTATGCTTTGACCTGGGATTTTCTCTAGTAGGGCATTTGTCCTGAGCAGACCAACTGGGCCTGGTGGTGCTTACCTAAGATGGATAGCATCCACTTCTTACAACATCAAGTTTGTAATTGGACCACAAGACGGCTCTGTCACTGCTGCACTTCTTAAACCAAACGTGGGTCCTCAATGTTTTGCAGGAGCCAGGCAGCAGCCTATGAAATAGCAGTAGGAGAAGACACACTGCTCCCTGGGGATCCAGATGGGACTCAGCTCGTTCCATGTCTCTCTCAAATTACCACAATTACATACCTGCTTATTGAAAAACCTTGGAAAGTTACTGTGTCTGAAAGCCCGTCAAAGTTCAGACTTAAACGTGGAACATGAGAACACACCGATACCATCTAGTTTAGAATATTCTATGACAGGACATGATCTTTCTCCCACTGATTTTGTTGAGGGGGAAGTTCCTGTTGACTGTTTGAGGAGAGGAAGAATTTGGAACCATTTAGAAATGTCTATAGCTGACACACATCTAAAGGGATGGGTGAGGTATCTCCTTAGGCAGCGAACATAAAATCTCCTTTTTTGGAAGCATGTGATGTGGAACCATTTGGCTGTGTGCTTTTTCATCAGAGCTCACACATACTGCCCTGAAGATTAGGGAAAGGAGTACTATTCCTAAATCATATATATTATCTTGTGTTTAGTATAGTTTGCTTTTCATGGATTGTTTTTTTAAGGCAAAACTCTGACTGTGTCCTTGTTCGTTCAAGGAGGTTGCTTTTTCCTCCTGTCTGAGGTCTTCGAGCATTTAGCTGTTAAATTGGTAGTTAAGCCGAGGAGATACATAGCCACATCTGCAAACTGGGTCTGAGGAGCGCAACAGCTGGAGCGAGTGTTGCTGTAGATTGCTTTCCCACTAACCCTATAACAGTCTTGGAGTTTCTTCCTGTTCTGAAATTGCTTATTATTTGCCCTTGATATAAGCAGTAATTCCCTGGGCACTTCACGAGAACACCAAGATCCTTTTGTTCTCTCTGTGGCTGTCTGCCTCTGCAGGACTTAGCTCACTTGTGGTCTGTGAGAAATCTGCAGGTCAATGCCGGATGCTTTGAGCAAGGCACCTGAAGTGGGAGAGAGGCTGTAGTCCTGCCCCCACTACCCCGTGCCAGGCTTAGTCCTTAACCCTAGGGTTGGGGTTAGGGTTAGGCTGGTGTCACGGTGACAGTGAAAGGTGATGGCAAATTTAAAGGCTGGTACATGTTAAAATATTCCAGAGGAGCACATGAGAGCTAGCCACATGACTTCGGCATCTAAATTCCTTAGGTCTTTGATAGTTCCAACCAAAAATGCATATATGATGGTACCAGGAGACTGATCCTGTGGTTTTCAGTCTGCACAAGACTCCTTGGTAAGAAATTGCCTCATCTGTTTCTTTGTCACTTCATTGATCCAGTTAGTAAGGTGACCTTAACCCTAAAGGTCCTAACTGTGTTACCGGACTTCGGGGAGGTGCAGCTTTCTCAACCTAAAAGACATTCTCCCTAAGAAGTGAAGTATGGCATGGCCTACTTGGCACATCTTTTACATGCATCGTGATAAAGGTGGGCTTGTAGAGATATTGGGTATACTTTTTCTGACAACTGACAGTGGCTTACCAGATTATTTCATTGCTGTGTCTCCCCTTCCCTTTGATTTCTCTCCCCAAAAGACTTGGGCACATTTGCATCTAGTTTCCAAAGCCGTATGCCTGACTGTAGCTAAAAAGACAAGGTACAGCACTCTTCTGTCCTCTGGGGCTGGCTCAGCGACTTGTGTTGTCACTAAGGTGCAAAAACCTCCGTCTGCCTCAGTGAGATGTTTGAACCTGCACAGCCTGAATGTGCGGTAGCTATATATAACCTGCTTATCTTAAGGCTGCAGTGCAGAAGATTTCACAGGCTGTTTCTGTGCAGGGGACAGAGTGTAGCTCAGCGGGGAGGGATGAGCACACCAAATCCTGGAGCTCTGGGAGGGAAGTGAAGACTTTCAGCAAGACTGCGTCACTGAAATCCTGAGGGCAGCACTGCCTGCACCACTGCTCCTGGCTGGAAGGGGTGAATCATGTGCAGGGTAAAACTCGCCGCTCTGTCCAGAGAGCGCAGGCGTAAGGCATCTAACATAGCACATTCCACTATTGCTGACTTCTTACAAAGGATTCCACTTTGAGCCTTTTTCTTTCCAAGGAAGCTGTGCAGTAAATCGCAGCTGGAAGTCTTGGCCATTATTAGAATTATTATAGTCCCCAGGATAACGAATTGCATAGTACCTGCAGAAGAACTATATTGAATGCAACAACCTTTTTGGTGTTGAAATAGCAATGCTGTGTGTCACCAGAGGGTGTGCCTGAAATGATAGAGTTCCCATGTTCCAGGCATTGAGGCTGCAGTATTCCCTCTCCACCCCACCAAGGGGGACTACCGGCACTTCCTAAAGCATCTCTGAAATCTCCTTTTGTCTGTCCAAATCATCTTACACAGACCTAACCCTAACTTCCTGAAAAGACTTATGATTTGGAAGGTTATTGGTAACGAAGATCACTTTGGGAAGGGGTGTGTGCTAATCTTTTCCATTAATTTTTCTTACCTTTCTGCATTCCCTCCAGGGGCAGGGAGGCAGTTGTGCAGATCTGATGGCTTGTTCTGAGCCAGTGTCCCATTCTGACAGCAGAAGCAGTTTTGCTTTTGGTAGTAGTGTCTGTTCAGTGATGCCAAGAAGGAAGTCCCTGTTGTTCGTCCTTCTGATGTACGTGTTGCTCCTCTGGACAGTAACAGGTGTTGAGGGCTTTGCAGGTTGGCTTCTCAGCAGGGAGTAACCAGAGACACAAGAGTCTGGGTGCATTCTGGGGTCATCCCTCTCTCATGCTCCATTTGCTTTGTCACTGATCCAGAGCTTGCACAGAGTGAGCAGATGAATGCCTGCTGCTTCCACCACTGCAGCAAGCAGCCATATTCTAGCAGAAGTACCTGCTTGGAAAGCAGAGATGAGTTTTGAGATGGCAACAGAAAGTCAATTGTGTCAAGACTTGACTGCTCTGAATCAAGCGGATGACTGACAGGATGTGATCCACACCTTTTCACTGTAGATTCTGCAGAAATCGTTGTCTCAGCTTGTAGATGTGGCAGAGCTGTTTATGGGTTGCAAGCACTTTCTGCTGTCCTTGAGAGTGGAAAACTTAAGTGATTGGGGAGAGCGGTGCAAGGAAGGTGCAGCCTTCCTTTGAAAGCAGAATGTGGAGGGCATATGGCTGATTTTGTATTTTGTTGGATGAAGGCACTCCTTCTCCCCCTTTCCCCTCATGCTACTTCTCTGTAACATCCTGTATTTCTAGGCTGGCTAGGGAATGTAACCTCAGAGGTAAAGTCATGCACAAATCCCAGTAGTTCTGTAATCAGCCAGCAAAACTGCAGCTGATCTGTGCCCTTCAAACCAAGCCTGAGAGGTCTGAAGCACCACTGTTGTCCTCGTTTGACTCCTGAATTGATCTTACTTTAACAGCCGCAGCAGTGCCTCGATCATGCATTAAACATTGGCGTATGTGTCATGGTAGAGCTCCACGGGGATGCAGCGTGTGGGTGTTGCTGAGGAGGCTTTTAAGGACCGTTAGCACACTGTGTAAATGTTTAGGAGAGACAATGTTTTAAGAGTGATTTAATGGGCTACACATTGTTGTCAGTCTTGAGCCCAGCGCGTCACAGAAATGAGACATGGTCTGGGGAGAGAAATCAGCAGGATCATTGCCTCAGCACCCATGAGCAGTACAGGATTTATCATTGTGTTTTGTCTGATCCCATCTCAACATTTGCATCTTTATTGCAGGCCCCAAGATATTATTGTGTTCATCATTGGAGGGGCAACTTATGAAGAGGCGCTGACTGTCTATAACCTTAACCGCACCAACCCGGGGGTCCGGATCGTCCTAGGTGGGACCACCATCCACAACACAAAAAGGTAATAACCGTATTCTTTACTGTGGATTCTGTGTGTATAAAACTGCTGACATGAGCATGAATTTGTGACGCCTGAGGGATCTTCATCACGCAGTAAAACAGAGAAATGTGTGTAAATGGTCCGAGCCTATCTCTGCTCATTATGGCTGAGGGACTTACTACCAAGCTGAAGGTTTAATGTGCATTCTACTGAATTCAAGGGCAGGGAAGTCGATGTGTACAGTTTTTCCTGCTTATAATTCACCACACACTCTTAATATGAATGAGAGGCCAGTGCAGCACACAGGGATTCAAAACTGACTGTGGTCTCATTGCTCCTGTTGAAATCTGGAGCAACTGCATTTGATAGCAGTGAAGTTAATGTACCTATGATTAGAACTGAGTTCTATGATTACACTGCTAGCGGGCTCTCTGCCGCCCACAAGCCTGCAGAGTATTGGCTGTGTCTTTTGCATTTCTCCCTGGAGAATGGAGCTTTCATTATTGGTTTGCTGTACACTCCGAGTTGCCTTTCCTGGGAGGCCAGACATTTGTAACGGCTTAATCCGTCCAGAAACTGAGCAATACCGGGGAGCACTGACCATGCTGAGCTTCATTGATTTCCTAGGTCACTGTCTCTGGGGTGTTCCAGCAGCTATCGGAGCTAGAGGGCTCATGTCGGGCAATGCTGATGGTATTTCACGTCCCCTGCACTGAGCTGAGCGAGCCATTCCTAAGGGTCTTGGTCGGGATTTACAGAGTCAGATGGCTTGTACAGAAACCTGCAACTGCTTTGCTGTAGCTGGCCAAAAATTCCAGTCAATAGGGAACACCTGGTTTATTTTCTGTGAAATGTCTGGTTTATAAATACAATGTTTCCTGAACCCAAATTGTTCATCTGAGTATTTGAGAACAGGTGAAAATTTAGACCACATTGGGGATTGTTTCCTATCAGCATGGCTTGTTGCTAGCCAAGCAAAGGAGCGTGAATTCTTTCAATACATGCCTTGCTCCTTTCCGCCACGCTGTTCGGTCCCCATTCGTAATGACACTGCCATGGCCGGGAGCCGATCGGTTATCAGAAGGACGATAACGTCAGGAATGTGACAGGTGACCAACATCTCTCCCATATGTTGCAGCAGGAAGCGTGGTGAAATCTAAGTCCTGGGAGAGAACCTGGTGGTGTCCAGCAGCTGCTCTGAGCTTGAAGGGAGCACCCTGCTCTGAGCTGGGGTGGAAGGAGAGCTTCAATGTTACCACCTAGGAACGCAAACAAAATGCAGTCCTGCAACAGGAAGCAAAAGTTATGCTTCTCAACATTTGGGATGAAATTTTCAGAGCTGACTAACAGCTTTGGGTGCCTCAGCAGTCTCCTGGAGTTGTGTGTCAGAAATACAGCTGTCAAGCACTTCATTGATCTCAATTACTGACAGGTGGACTCAAGTGTAGCGAGCAGGCTAAAAAATGGCTTGGTTTTCAGACCATGTATGTGCGCTGCTGCTGCATCAGAGTCCAGTGTGATATTTATAAAACCCCTTCCTTTTCACGCCTGTAAGGGATCTTCAGGCTCCAAAGCTGCCTGCACAGAAGCAGTAACAATTCTTTTGCAAGGAAATCCAGTGGCTCCTCTCATCACTTGCTCAGAAAAAAATGTCTAGACTCTCCAAATTCACAGTGCCCACTCTGAAACTTGGCCCTTACTTTAGCTTAATGTCAGATGATTGGAAAGCTCCTGAACTGATGCTAGCCCAGAAGTAAATTGCTTTTATGAACTGGGTTACAAAGGCAAGTCTGTATTAGCCCACATATCGACCAATTCCTGCCCAAATTACCCTGCTTGCTGAACCTCCTGCTTTACAAAGTAGCCTTTGAACTAAATCCTGTTTTAGCCAAGCCTAGAAATAGTAAGAAAAAGAGATCAGCGGACATACTAGCCGCTCTTTGACTGATAAAAAGAAAGAAGTAAATTGTCATCTTGCAAGGACACAAAAAAACCTGGTTCATATTCAGCCTTGCATCCACTGTAACCTTTTAGTCTACCGGTGCATTTTGAGGCTGATTTTGACATCTACCAACACGCCTGCATCAAACTTTTACCAGCATCTGTGCTGTGAACCTGGATGGTACTGTCATCGTGCCACACTAAACACAAAAAACAGAGTAAGCAATGTGGAGATCTCTGGGATGGTATAGTTTTTCACACCATATTGGAGGTTGAGACCTGCCCTGAAAGTGTATCAGTGTAGCAGATTCAGCAAAAACTGTTGCTTGGTGGGGGGGAACAGAGAAAACTCACCAGCAGCGTTTTGAGTAGAAGGAAAGCAGTAGTGTGGGGAGCAGGAGGGGTGTGAGAAGATGGTTTGAGCTTTAGGTTGCCATCCCAGCTCTGCTGTTGACCTGTTAGGTGATGTTGGGCAACTTTCTCCTTTGTCTAGATCACCAGAAGGTCTCTGAGGGGGGACTGTCTCTCACTTCTGCTTTATGAAGTTCAAGATTTGCAGCTACATTGTTGGGTTCTGCTTCTTAGATTTGTGCTGTAATGAGCAATGTTAGCTAGTTAGGGCTTCTACCGTGACTACGTTTTGGCGCAGTCTCTGAATTATTTACAGAAAAACTAGGATACTCTATCAAAATTTGCATTTCAAAGAATGAAATGAAAAAAAAGAAAAAGAAAAAAAAAACCCAGCTGTTGCTTTTTAAGGGCTGACTACTACAAGGTCCTGTCTGGGAACTCCGGGATGAGGACTGCCAAGGGTCTCATTCTAAAAATAGCCCTGCCCTGAATGATTTGCTTTTCCCTAGTGGCTTGAATAAGATTTCCTTACTGATGAGAGGCCACATTAATAATAATAAAAACTTAGAACTTTCAAGTCGGTAATCTCGAGCCCTTTTCAAGGGAAGACTGGCCTGCTTAGCTCCTGCACACAGAGGAGGAGCAGCCTGTGCAGTGGAGCAAGCCGACTCACTCAGGACACCTGAGAAATTACGAAGTTTCCTGTCCACTGAGTGTTAACCGCAATTCTAGCCAAGTGCGTGAAGATCACAGATATTTCAGCAAATACACCAAGGTGTCTAATGTGAGGAAACCTAGATTTTCTGGTGTCCTAACTCCTCTAGTAATCCACTGGCCTTCCTTTAATGAACTCTTGCTGATTTCTGCTGGATTAGGGTTGGTATGTCACAATAAACAAGGAGATTTTTATATTAATGCGCTGAGCAGCCCATGTAAGCACACTAATCCTGTGCTTTCATTGTTCTTACCAGTCCAACTTAAATTGTGATCAACATCTGTGTTTATAGGATGGGGGATGGCTTAAGGGATATCCATCGTGCTTTTTTACAAAACAGGAGACAAACGAGCCTTTGGAGCTGGTTCTGTTGTTAGAGCTGTATATTTGTGGGAAGCTTATCTGTTTAAGAGACCATCGGTATTGTCCAATGAATATACTGTAAGTAGATGCTTTAAAGTGTGGGAGTGAAAAATACTCTGTGTAGGGACGGAGAATACAACATTCTGTGTTTGCAAAGAGGGTCCCAAAGTGGGCATAGTATGTACCTGTTTAAAGCTTCCTTATGCTGCACAGTCAAGTCAAAGAGAACCTGTCGCTGTTGATCTTTATGGATTTATATCCATAGAGATGCTAAATAGGGGCAGGCATCTAATAACAATGCTCATATGCTGAAAAGAGACACATAGTTTAAGGGATTCTTTATAAATAAATCAGGCTACAGAAGCTAACAGGCTCTGCTGTTGGAGTTTATTCCCGTCTGAAAAAATCCCGGTGGCTTTACAAGGTATGAGAAAATTTCTGTTTCTTGTATTCTGTCCTCTAACAGATAAATCCATGTAGCACACCTATTCCTTGGCCTCTTTCCTGACATTACCCATGGGCAGGTCAGTCAGTGATAGGGTTGGGAATGTGGCTTGGGTCTTCCATACCTGCCTGCAACCACAAGTTGTGAGAAAAAAATGCATTAAAGCAGCAAGGGTGCTGAAAAGTCAAGTGCTGAAAGCCAGAGAAATGCAGAAATTCAAAGATCAGAAAAACTCTTTGATTGTGCACACTCAGTTTTGCTGCAGATGAGGCCTTAAATCTGTCCCATCTCAGTTTACTTAGTTCTTTCTTTCTTTCCTCTGTTCCTGTTAACAGGCAGCCCTCGTGCTGTTAAGTCTAGGAGGGTATACAGATATGCATTTGGTAAGGCTTTGGGATCCTTTGAGAAACACCAGGAGGGTGGAAAAAAATCTGTTGTTGTCAAGGAATTTTCAGCGTTTTTCTAATCAAACCAGATTGGCTGCCTCTGTTACTTTTGAAATTTTGGCAGCCCTACTAAAAATACTTCTATTATGACTTGATTGTCAAAAAGGTAAAAAAACCTTCCTGGATGTGTTTTCCTGCATGATGAGCCTCAGCAATAGCTCGCTTCAGAGCTGTGCCCAGCGTATGAGAATTGAAATGCCACATCTGCCCACTTAATGCGGTTCTTCTACAGCGGGCTCATGCTGGGGACTCAGTCTGCAGCTACGCCATTGCACCTGGCTATGGGTCGAACCACTTGATAAATGAAGTCTGAGTGTAGAACTCCTGTCTGCTTTTTTCCCTGCAATATAATGAGCTGTAATGGAAGGGCTGGAAGGCTGGGGATTATTAATCATAGGTTCTTTAAAAAATACATATGTAATATGTAATTAAATTATATTTATGGTGAAAGTGAGAGTTCTTTCTTGACTTGGTGCTATTCCTTAGCACTGACCATAGCAACATCTGTAATTACCTGCAGGAACCGGATGAATTTGGGCAAAACTGTGCTGGAGTTAAATCTCTGGGTTTTCAGTTGCTCTCCACTCTTTAAGTTAACATTTGTGGAGGGTCATGGGCTCACACCAAAATGCAGAATGCAGAGATCTGAGGCATTAGGGCAGGGAGAGAAAAGCCAGGAACATAATTACTGGACTTTGAATTGAAGAAGTCGGAGAGCCTAATGTGGCCAGCAGCATCTCCTAGCTGCTCCCCTTCTCTGGGCTGAAAGCTGGAAAGAAGTGGCTCTGGCTTCCCCCGCTTCCTAAAGAAAACTCAAAGTGAGGGAGCTGATTCCTTGCTGTTGGCAAACAGTTTTACCACCAGTCGCACGGGCAACGAGCTCCCTTCTTTTCTGGCACATGCAAATGGATTTCAAAGAAATTCTGCTGGGTTTGGGGGAGAAAGGGTTAAAAAGTGATCAATAATCAGCTAAAAATGGAAGACCAAGACCAGGAGGAACATCTGGCATGTGGGGCTGACTCATCCAGAGCACAGGTTAAGCACAAACCTGCTGTGACTAATCCAAGGGGATATCTAGCCTGACCCACTTACCCAGTTACAGTAATAGCCTGGTTGTGCCAAACGTCGCTGCGGTGTGCTTAGCCAGTGGAGCCTGGTCACCGGATACCTGTGCCTCTGGGAGAAGTGTTTGGACCAGCCGCAGTTCCTCCTTACTACGGAGTGAGGGAGGGTTTGGAGTAGAGCGGAGAGATCAGTTCAAATTCTTCTTGTGGTTTGATATTCGCACCCTGATCAGAGGCTTTCCCAGCCAGAGCTGAAGTAGCTGTGACCACTGCAGTAGATGCTCACTGTTTCTCGCAGGATCCTCAGGGTCCTGGGAAATAACAACAGCTGCAGCATGGTGCATTTTTACTGTGCTCCACCTCACCCCTCCGCTGCAGGTGGGAGTTTGGCTCTTACATCAGCTGCACTCCAGATGGGGAGACTTGTACAGGAGCTGCTCAGAGGTGGTCATGCTGCCCACTTTTAAGACCTTCCTGAAGTATAAAGTGACAACGTCTCGCTGCATCTCCCTTTACACACACACACACTTTCTCTCCAGATAGGAAATAAACATGAGTCCCCTTTAAAAATAAAAGCAAGTCATTCTCTGTTAAGAACTCAAGTCTGCCTGACTCTAATGCCTAAAAATAAAATGGGAGGAGGGACAGCTCCCTAGCTGTAATCTCAGAGCTGAGTGACCATAGCGCAAGCAATGTTCCTGTACACCTCTTATAAATCAGGCTGCTGCTCTCCCAGAATACATATTTCTAAATGGTGTGGTGTTGAGATCTTGAAACTGGTATAGGCATTTGCATGAGATTTTTTTTTTTTTTTTTTTTAAAAACCCCTCAAAAGTCACAACCTGGGCAGGTAGACCTGTTTTAGACCTGTTTTAGGGGAATCATATTTTTGTAGGATTTGTGGTATAGCCTGATTTTTTTTTTTTTTTTTTTTTTAAAGCGTTAATGTTCAGATAACTTGATCAGCATATTGAAGGAATGAGTCAACCTAGAAACGGGTAGCACTGTATCGGATTGCCAGAGTAACCATCTTCCTGGTAACACATCCTCATTAGATCTTACGTGGGAGCGTTGCTGTGGTTTTGCACAGTATTCAGCTGCCTCCCAAACTGCACAGACCGGCAGGTGTAAGTAACTGTGAAGTAATGCTAGTGGGCCACAGCTTTGTTTTGTGGGCAGTCCTCACAGCTCCTGTGGCTTCAGAGACTCCTCACAGAGATATCTAGGGATGTCATGTGAAGGTTCACTCACACCTGTCTTGCTCTGGTGTTGGTATTATAGCAGCACTCAGAGACCCGGCTGCTCAGGAGCTGTATCAGCACACAGGAGAAGACAGTCTGGTCTGTGTATACTCCAGACAAGGCCAGTCACATGAAAGATGGAGGTGGGGAGCAGCAGCGAAGGGCAGGAGTGAGCTGTGGCTTCCTGGTGAAACTGGGACTAGCTCCAAGCTTCAGTCTTAGTCTAGCACTTACCTCTGTAGGCCATGCTCCCATTTGGCTTTTGCAGGCAGGAGTGCCATATGAAAGCATATAGAAGCCTATAATCAAACAAAAACAATGCAAAGAGCATTATTCTTTCAAAGGTTGGGGGGGGGGTCCTCTTGAAAGGATTGAATTGGTCTCAAACCTTAACCCACTTTTAGACCTATTTAAACAACTGTGTTTCCAAGGTTTAGTCTCCCTTGCTCTGGTGTATTTTGCTGGATTAGGCGCCGCTGTGCTTTGTGAAGGAGGGCTGAGAGTGCCGGAGTGCAGGTGTGATGCAGCTGACCTTGGTGCAGCTCCAACAAATACCAGTCTGTATGTACGCCTACCTCTCAGCTTGCTGCACATACCTGTCCACCCAGATAAGAAATGAATCTGTGCTCATGACAGGTGTAAGTCTGGAAACTGAAACATTGTGGCATGTTTCAGGGATAAAATTGGCCTTTGAAGACTGCCTGGTGACAGAATGAGTGAAATTCATTTTGCAGACTCATCAAGGTAGAAATCATCTCTCTTGCCACCTAACCATGCAAGCCCAGTCCTGCACGCAGCAGAAATTCTTTGCTGACAGAGTTGCCTCCACAGTGATCATGACTTCAGCCATGTCCATACAAGGCTTTTAAGACACACTGCAAGCATTCCAGAACAGGACTTTCCAAACTATCAAATGCTTAGCCTAACTCCGCTCCTAAAGACATAACAGGGCTTAAGTGGAAACAGATTTGGGCTAGGACTGAACGGTCTTGCAGATTCCGATTTCAGGATCTCAGGATCTGAACCAGAGCAAGACACAGAGCCCAGCCCTCCTGACTCCCAGACATTTTCGTTAAGTGCTGCACGCTTGATCCCTGCTTCAACCTATTTTTCTTTTTCCCTCTGCATTTGGCCAATGTCAGCCCTTGGCAGCTGATCGCCACCTGACAATTTTTTTCTTGAGAAGCAGCTCACTTATTCAAATGTGTCTCTGAATGCATTGTCTTTTGGTTTTTGTGTGGAACCATTGCTCTGGTGTGCAGTTGAGCCGTTCACTTGACTTTATAGGGCAAACTTGTGCATAAGTCTCAAACTGACAAGTTCCTTGGAGTCTAGCCCTCAAAATCCCTTAAGGTGTCTGGGAAAATCATACAGAGGAGAGACTGGGATGAAGCTGAGTGTGTGCTTAATATTTTATTGGGTTAAAACTTTCTTGAGATCCAACTGAATGAATGGTTAGTGCCCAGAGGTTTCCTGTGGCTCATTATTTAGATCCGAATGTGGTCTAAAGAGGCTGGAAATTGGAGATAGGGTCTTGCTGTGGATGTGAGCCCTGGGACGAGGCTGAGGAGCTGGGGCGTGAGGCACAAGCAGTGACCCAGGCTGCTCAAGGGGCTGCTTTCCAGAAAGCCCTGGCTGTGAAATGTCACAGATGCCTCAGCAGGAGGTTTCCACCCTGCCTCTTCCTGCCTTATCATCCACACAGGAAGACTGAGTGAGCAGAAAAACAAGCCTGAATGCTGGCCTTCCTGGCTTTGTTACTGAAAGGCGAGTGGGGCTACCACCTCGGTGCAGATGCTGAGCTGAGCCCATGAAGAGCTGCTGCCCTCATTCTGGAAGCCTTACCGTTTGTGGCACGGGGAGAGACAGGAGACCGCCCAGACAGGATGGAGTATTTAAGGATGAATGGCCATGTTCAGTGAAGATGTTGACCTGGTGATCCATGCTGGGTGCTCCAGATTTTGGTCCCCAGGGCAGGTCATTGCAGTCCCATAGCTTTGCACTTTGTTCTCCCTCATTGAATTCATCCTGGCTGGTGGGAGGATCTGTCACTGGAAAGTGGGAGCTTTCTGCAAGGCTGCCATTCACTTATTTCCTCCTTGATTAGTGTCTCGTAGCTGTAGCTGTCCCAGTCTGAGGACATTTCCCCTTGCAAGCAGCTGGAGGAGTAGGTCAGTCAGAGGGTGATCCATCCACTCTGCCACTGTCCCTCAACTGCCATCTCTCAGGATGCTGCTTTTACATTGGAGGACATGAGTCCTGATCTGAGTGTCTCTGTCATGTGCCCCTTCAGGGACCATCAGTCCCTGACACTTCCTCACTGCTGCCTCCTTGGAGAGGGAGCTGCTGGGTTTGACATGAGCCTAATGAGGGGAAGGAGCATCATCACCACTGGGACCAGGATCCCTGTTCTGGGTGGGGTTTTTTGTTGGATCCCATGCTGTTGTGAGCAGGTCTTCTCCTCTTTGCCACTGTAACCACATATGAAGGAGTGACTCTGTCCCCCCATCCTGGTGACACCACGGGAGAAAACAGATGTTTTCATAGCGCTGAGGTTGTAGAACACTTGTTGGTTTTGTTCAAAGGCTTGAAGCCAGGCCATGTGGTTACTTTCTGTCTGCATGAGTGAAAAGCTGGCCCTTGTCTCTGCTAACCTTACCTTTGCTTGGCAGCTTCCTTGAGGAAGTTACAGCTTCAGGGTTCCGTGGCCGAACTACCGAGAGCTCTCAAGTTACACCAAGGTCAAGCAGCAGACGGTAAACCTTGGAGAAACCCTGTCTCGCCCATCCGGAGCTTCCACGAACTGACAGTACAGCTTTGGAGCAAAACTGGATGTTCCTGCACTGCACTGCTGCCGTAGCTTCCCCCGTCCATGCCAGGAACCTTAATGGGCACAAGGAGCATCTGGGCAGTGAACGCTGGAGTTGGCGTCTGCCCTGATGAACCAGGACATGCCCCAAACTGCAGCACCCTCATTGTCTTCTCACAAACACAGCTCTGAATGGGACATGGCTGCGTAATTGGAATTGTAACCTGCAGGAGAGCCTGGGAAAAATGTTACTACAGAAGCACTGAGTCTCTGCAGCTCTGCCAGCCTGTGGGAAGGCTGTGCTCTTAGTTGATTTGTCAAAACACACGGTATGACTCCCCTAATGAACATCTAATGATCCTGGTCCAGACTTCTGTGTGCATCTCTGGAAGGTGAAGCTGATGGGCACTAGAAGCCCTTTGCTCTGCTCAGTTGTCTGTATATTTTGAGTCCTATTAAATAACCCATTTTGACTGAACCTTTTGTCTGTTAAATGATTCCTAATATCCCTTTTGTAATGCCACTGAGCTATAACTACATTCTTAATCTTCTTTATTAACTTCTGTTTACCTTAAGAAACACAACTCCATGCCCCCTGGTTTTGCTCCCATGTTGTGAACTGGAAAAGTGTTGTGATTTCTTTTTAACAATAAAAATAATTCTAGCAGTAATAAAACATGTTGGATTTGAAAAGAAACAAGAGAACTGTAATTGTGGAGCAGACCTGGGAGCAGAGGAGGGTGCTTGGCATCCTCCTAGGCATGGGAGCTGGACCAGAAAGTGCTCACTGCTTCCCCTACCCTGGCTTTGGGGAAGGTGGAGACAAGCAGGGGGAGAGCTGTAATCCCAGCCCCTGCCTCCTCCGAGGGTGCAGGCATCTAGGAGAGAAAAGCAGGCTCTCCATACCTTCAAGAAGATTTTTATTTTTTCTTAGTTTCCTGTTTTTTTAGGTACAGGAACTGTGAAAAGCAGCACAGGTTGAGAGTCAAAACAGACATCAGCAAACTGGATGCCTGGCTTCTGTGAATGTCCACTACGAATGAGCAAGTCTTTCCCTTATCTCTTCCCATAATTAAATTAGACTGAATCTCTAGCTCTCTGAGAGCTCTGCAGAGCTGCTGTGGATGGAAAGTACTTGAATTCACACTCATTTCTTTGGCTTAATTCCCTGAAGCAAGGTCATTCCGAGCCTGGGTGCCTGTCCATCCAAAAATCTCCCTGCAGTGCTGAAGGATTGACGGTAAGTGTGCTGTGGAGCTGCTCCAGGCTCTCGCGTGAAAACAATGGGGTCAGGCTGTGGGGCAGAGTTCCCATGCCACATCATTAGGGAGCATTTCCTTTCTAACTCGAGAGCGTCAGGCATTGTTTTGGAAGGGATGCGTACTGGCATGGTTTCCAGTCTGTCGCCTTCATCCTCGTGTCTGGGAAGCTGACACATTTTGCTCCTCTCCTCCCTGTAGGATTAATGCCCTGCAATGCTGCAGTCCTCGTCAGGCAGTGGAGTTCCAAGGTGGGGTTGATGCTGTTGCTGGAGGCAGGAGATGGAGGTACCTCACAAAACAAGGTGTTTGCTTTATCTAGTCAGCAGGCTCTAAGCTTATCAGGCAGCTCCATTTCCTAACAGCATATTCTAAAAGGTTGTACTCCTGGTACTGGATTAAGCGGTGGATTATGAGACTCCTACAATGTGTGATGTTGCATCAACCTTTCCCAAGTGAAACCTGTCTCCTCTGTGTTTCTTTTTGCAGCCTCCTCGGTACACATTTTTGCTTACTGGCAAATGCACTGAAGGGTTGGACCAAGCCTGACACAAAGTCCTCAGGAACCATCCCTGCCCCCTGCATAGTCGTTATTTCCCATTCCCATTGCATTTCCCTTGCTTCACATCATGAAGGCTTGGAGGATCACAGTGCCACCCTTTGCAAAGGCTCAAACAGAGCTGACATCATGTAAGGTTGGCTGGCTCCCTTTTGATCAGCGTTGTGGTAAACAACCAGAGATTTTTAAACCAGAGCAGATAAAAAATTGGAGAGAAGGGGCACAATGCTGGGTTTTGTTTGGTTTGGGGGTTTTTTTCAGTTACATTTGGACCTTGTATCTCACACTGTCTCACCTCAGCCTCCTCCTCCTGCTTGGAATCCCACTGCTTTCCTGCAGGCAAAGCTAATCGTTCCTCAGAAATGAGGCAAAAGTTGTCTCTCCACCCGAAATCCCTGGCTTGCGATTTCTACTGGGCCATCAGCAAAGAGGCCTCCAGGGCACCTGCTCTCAGTGCAGCAGGGAGTGAAATTATTCAGCAGAGCAGGAGCCGTTGCATTAGTACCATAGCTCTGAGCCAAGCTCTGCCAGCGCCTGGGGAGCCCTCCACTCTCCCCAATGAGCTCAGTTGCTACTGTGGGTCCTGTGGAGGCACAGAGTGGGGTGAGAGAAAGATGCTGGACCCGGAGCATCCTTTCTCAGGGGGCTGCCTCCTGATGGGCATCCCTGCTGTTAACTAGAGATTGTCAAGAACAATTCCTGGGCTGTTGTCTTAGAGGCTAAGCCCTGCTGGGGAGACTGGCATCCCACACACCCCAGGATCAGACACCCCATGTATTTTCTGTGCTGCAAAGAGCTTCAGGTCTTGGGTTGTAACACAGGCTTGCCTCTGCTGAGCCTGCAGCAGTCTGCATCCTGTTTCCAGGCACCTGTAAGGATTTTGCTCACAAACTTTTGTGCTGGTATAAAATGAGTGCACTTTAGCAATGAACAGGCAATTGCGGCTTTTGGTTCGTGCAAAGCTCTAAACACACCCAGGGCCACACGAGACAAGCCAGAGAAGTTTATTCAGTAGTTTCTACATCTTATTTCTAACTCTGCTTAAGCTAAAGTGCATGTTAAAAATGTACCCAGTCTTTGTTTAAAAACACATATCCCCAGACTGCCTATGCTCCCTGGATTTCTTTTTTCTTTCTAAGTACACACTGTAGCTAAAATTGCACTTGCTTCAATTTTCAGCCGCTGGATTTTGCTCTGTCTTTTCTTTCAGAGCTTTCTGCCATGCCAGTGGATGCACAGATCACACTCAAGATAATTTTAGCCCACAGTATGTGTGGGGTTATTAATTTGCCTTCTGAAGGCCATGTAACTTACTGGATGGAGGGGAAAGAGAAGCAGCTCCCAGGGGGCTTCCTCTGACGTCTTAGGAAGATTCTGTTTTCCCGTCTGGAAGGAAAGGCGTATGATGACTCTGTTTTAGGGCATCATGAACAGAAGTATCCCCACACTGAAGAACCAGTTTCCCAGGGCATTTTCTCATGGAAAAATCACTGAGCTGAAAAGGAAACAGCAGGGCCCTTGGTAGAAGGTGGGAAGACTCTCTGCGAGGCTAGTTCCTTTATCACTCTGCTGAGCCACGGCTTTTTGTGGCTCGGCTTGTATTGTTCCTGTGCTCACAGAGGCAAAATGGGAGAGTCTCAGTCATTCAAACCCTTGCTTCTTTCCTTGGCACGGGTGACTAGTACTTCTGCAGATGGAGATTTATTGGGCAAGTGCTAGGCTCCTCGCAAAACGGGAAGAGCTGTGTAATTTCTTCTTTTGGCTACAGCTTCAATCTGTTCAAGGAGCAGAAATAACAAGAGAATACAGATGGAATAATGTCCCTTGCTGTTTTCTGTACCCAGGTGATGGAATACAAAGTGCAAGTTGCTGTTATGTGGAGGATGTGATGATAATAGTTTACAGAGAAAGGGAGGTGACACCTCTGCTGAATGATGCTGAAACTGGATGAGGCTGGAGCTAAGTGAAGTTTTTGCAGCAAAGCTGCTTTTTCAGAGAAAAATTCAAGTGTGGTAGCATTGAAACACTTTGCAAATGTGTTTTGCTAAATTGTTGGGGGGTAGTGTGTTTTTTTCAGTGTCAAAACTCTGGAGAAACTTATCATTTGGAAAACACCAAAACATTTTGAGAGGTATGAAATAAAAAATCCTTTTTGTTTCCAGCTTTTCCTTTCTTTGTAACTGAAGGAGTTTAAGACAGCTCAGAAAGGAAGGATTTTGTTCTTGTTTTATCTGCTATGTGCTGACCAAAGTGCGGCTCTGCTGGTTAGTGGCCCTGGCTATCACAAGTGATACTGGTACTAAATGAGGAGCGAGAGTCCCCTAAGCTCTACCCAGTAAATTTGTCCCTGTGGGAGTCTTGTGAGGGACAGCAGAGTGCTCGTGAGCACTGCAGGACCTGAGGACCCCCAGTTGCCCCTGCTGCTTACCTCCTCACCTGCTTTCTGCTACAAGGCTGACGGCAGCTTGCCACCCTCGGCATAACCATGTCGAGTGGCAGCAGCCATGGATGCCGGGACCCTGCAATCCCCACGGTTACGCGAAGGGTCTCACTGAGAAACCTGCAAGTGAGTTTCCAGCTCTCTGACACGTGGCCTCTAATCAGCGATTGACTTGGGAATTAACAAGCCAGATCAAATGAAATGAGCTCCTAAATCCCTGGGAATTATCTTAGCATCACAATTAAGTCCTGTTGATGTGGAGCAATGTGGGAGAGAGCAAAGCCCTGTAGTGGCGAGGGGGCCAGCCAAGCCTGGCTAGCAGTCTCCCTCAGGGACCCTGCCACAGGTGTCCTGACAGCTCTTTTTTGTGTTGTAAAAGCATGCAGCCATCGTGAGGCAAGGAGCAGCTCCCTCCAGCTGGATCGTGCAAGCTGTACTCAAGGGATATGGTGAGGATCTGCAGTGACGCGGATCTCTGTGCTGTGGACCTGTGTCCCGCTGGGAGTGGGAGTGAGGACACAGCACCAAGGACAGAACCTGGCTCATGTCCCAGGTCAGTGTGGCCCAGGGGCTTCTTCACTCTGCTGAAACTCTCCACAGAGACAGGGTTGCTGGAGCAATCCCAGAGGGGTAAGTCAGGGCATCAAAACCCTGTCGAGACGCATGTTTTTGAGGCTGTGTGCTGGCTGACAGAGCCAGGCAGATGTTGTTATGTTGGTTTCTCTCCTCCCCTCTCTGCTAATGTTCTAGCTCCAGTGAATGCTGCTACCTCATTTGTCCCTGCACTGCAGGAAGAGCTAGCCCTGCACAAGGTATGAAGTTCTGGATGAACTCCAACCTTACCAGGCCCCTGTCTACCATCTTACCACTCTCCACAGATCTTCTCTGCCCTGGGATCATTAGCCTGCAATTTCCCAGGCCAAGGCCTACCTTATATCTCACTCTGGTTCCTGACCTCCCCCTCCTGTGTTGTTTTTTCAGTCTTGAGCTATGTTTGCTGAGGTGGCCAGTTTGTTAGCTCTCTGGGAATTTCATTAGCAGGCTGGTTTCCTCCCCCTTCCACATCATTAAATTAGAGATGTTAAATAAAACTGGACCTCTGGGAGGGAAGTCATGGCAGCAAGGGAAAACACACTGCAGTAGGAACACACAGATGAGGTATTTCATTTAAGGAAAAAAACCCACCCCAAACTTCCAAACCTGTCTGTAACTAAAATAAACTGCAGGGGAAATAAAGGCCTGTTTCTCTGTTACATGGAGGCTACTTTGCATCAGATCAGCAGTGCTGCAGGGTCAAGGGAAAGGAGATGCTAAATTTGCAACTGCTGTAAAGCACCAGCGAAAGGAGAGTCACTGAGAATGGCCATCAAGTAGGCATGCCAGAGGTGCATTGGTTTAGCAGTAGGTTTGTACTGGTTAGACCTATACTGGGACAGTGTTGAATGCACTGTGAAGTTAGATTGGTGTAAAGGTGCCTTGTCTTAGGAGAGTTTACCTTCACATGGGAAATACTACACCAGGCATGGACAGAGCTCTGGGCTGCGTCTTTGGAGATCTTGAGTTTACTCCTGGCCCTTCCACTAACTGCCTGGGTTAACTCTTATCGCTGTTGTCTTAGCTCAAGTTCAAACTTGCCCTTGACCCCAAGTTCCCAGTGGCCTAAATCTGTTTGCCTACACCCTAGCTCATGTCTAGCCCAAGCCAACCTGATCTCCAGATGAGCTTGGCTCAAACTCTGTGAAGGTCTAAGATTACCTGCAGGTCATGGGCTAGAGGTAGGTTCCAGCTCTGGCTCCAGCTCCAGCTCCAGCTCTGATTCTGGTTCTGGTTCTGCCCTGCTGGAAGCCCCTGTAGGATTTACAGTACTTCATCAGGACACAGATGCAGCCTGACCTGCTCAGAATTACATCCCTGTTGAGTGCTTCTCTGGACAGGAGCCTCCTTCTCTCCTGTCTTTCCCACCCTCTCTGTGCCCAATACAGTAAATTTTAAGTTGTTGGGAATTGGGCAGAGCCTTGAGTGAGTCACTCACTGTACAGCAGGTGACTCTCAGATCTTGCTGCCAACCTGAGCCATCAGACCCTGAAAGGATCTTGTAGAGAAGAGAGGAGAGCTGAGTCATGGCCCTTAAAGGAAACTTAGGCAGTCCCCTGGCCTGGTCCTTTCCAGGGGGTTAAATTCTCCCATTAAGCAGACCCCTTTCCCAGACAATAGTGCTGTAATTATCTTCAGAGACAAGGAAAAACACATGTCCTAATTAAATTCAATTCATCTTCTAAGCAGCAGTTTCACAGTTGATATCCAGAGGCAAAATTATGCAGGGGGGGTGTTAAATACATAAATAAACCGAGAGTGTTTGTTGTTCTGCTTTTGCAGCAAGAAGATATTTTGGTAACTGTTTATTATGAATCAACACATCATAGGGGAGCAAAACTGCAACATCAGGGCTGAACAGAGCAAATAGGATGTTTGAGCACAGTAAGCAGGAGGACATAAACATAACTTTAGAAAGAGGTTCTCTTTTCATTTTGCCCACATTTTCAAGGTCCTTTCCCTCCTTCTTACACCCTCCCCCCTCTTTTAAAAACAATGATATTTTTATGCTCTGTGTAACAAAATTCAAAGCCGTGATATTAGCAATTCCCTGCAAGTCCATTGTTCCCTGCTCCCTTAGAGAAAAGATAGTCAGCTGTGTGTGACCCGTGGCATGGGAACTCAGCCCCAGGCTCGCATCCCCCCTGCAAAGGATGGTGCACCAACCCAGGGCTCCTGCTTCTCCACTGCCTCCCCTGCTTACAGTCCTTTATGCCAGCAGGTGCATGGAAGAGCGTTCCTGCACCCACAACCGTGATCCACACTTCTATGGACACCCTCCCACATTCCCCTACCACTGCAAGAGCCTCCTTGTGCCCAGATTCAAAGCCAGCAGAGTGCCACAGAGAGCCTTTGTGGAATCAGTTTTTCAGACTACAGCCTTAAAAAGCAAAAGGTGGAGACTTTGGGCCAGTTTGTGTAATGCAGAGGAGTCCCAGTACAGGGCAGGAGCTGTTGGAAATACTGTGCTGCACCTCCCAATGTTCAGCACTGAGCACCAGGACCAAGGTCTCTTGGCAATGCTCACAGCAGGAAAATCACATCCTGACATGGACTCTTCAAAGCTATTGCAAGAAGGTACTAAAGAAGCGATTGCCGTAGTTTTGTAACATTATAATCTAAACATTTCTGGTTCTGTCTTTCCTGCTCATGTCCAGGTGGTTGCTCCCAGCTCTGGGCCACAACTTGCTTTTTCCTGTGGTGTAATTTATTAGGTACTTTTGATATATCCTGCAACCACAATAAAAAATACACCGCTACTGAAAATACAAACTGGGAAAACAAATCATCCCAGAATACAGTCTACACAAAGGTTGTTAAACTATGGACTGAGTTAATTAGCAGCTAATAAAAGACTAAATTCTTACATTAGCTATTCCAGTATGTGAGACCCACTGATTTCATTGGGGGCCATTTGCGTCTGTGGGCACAAGGCCATATTTACTGTGGTAACCATGAATGCAAATCACAGGACAATCAGGGCCCGCCACAGCTGGGACAGGGATGGAAACAGGGTGGGGGAGCTGCACAGGCATACAGACAACTTCACGTGACACACTGGTGCAAACATGTCTCAGGGAGGCCACAACCACCCCCATCCCTTCTAGCCACCTTCCCCAGCCCAGTTAATCCAGTGTGAGCAATGTCCGGGGGTCAGTTCCACCACTGGGAGTGTGACTGCCTGTTTCAAGTATGGACATTGCAGCTGGACTCCCTCCTATCTCCCTTCCTTCCATATAAATTGTTGATGTTTCCAGATCTGAATCACTGGTCACATCCTTTACAAAGCCACTGTCGTACTACTGCCTGCAGGCATGTTCAACCAGCTACACCCCTTACAGTCTCCAAAACAGCCTGAGGATTTCAACTTGAGCTAAAGTCCTCCTCCTTGGGATACGTGTGCAGGTGCTTTATCTGCTGTGGTTACAAGGCGACTTCCCTGGCACGAGGCACAAAGACCAGGGACGTTCATTTGCATGGCAAATTTGCTGGGTGAGCAGTGCAAAGGGCCATCAGTGCCTGTGGAAATCCAGGCCACCGCCTGGAGAGCTCCCAAGTGGCTGAAGACCCTCCTTGGCCATCCCCAGCGCTGCTTGGCCATTGCATTTCCTTGTCTTTGTGGTCTGTGTGAGAAAGGGATGGCCCCTTCCAGCAAGGAGCCCTGCACACTCCCCCAGGACAAGAACAGACTTAAAACTGCCACAGAGATTTATGATGTCAAACACTTTTTATATTTTCTTCAAAGCCCCTTTTTGCACTGCCTGGGTAAATTGATTACCTGCTGCTGAGGGAGTAGGAAGGGCTGTTTATTGGGAACCACCAAACAAGAGTTTGTTAGGATCAGAAGAAACCAGTAGGAGTGACCCACTGCCCTTTCCTTTGATCTCTGCAAGATGTGCCTGGAGAAGGCATGCCAGAGCCAGAACAATAACCCAAAGCAGGCCAGCAGCATCAGCCTGACTGCTGCTCAGGCAGCCCTTCCTCTGAAGGCAGCTTCTCCTCTGCACGCTGCTGGCACCCAGACCACACTCCACCACCCAGGGCTCCCTACTGGCAACATGTGACTGGATGAAAAGAAGTTTTATGTCATCAGACGACACTGTAGGTATGCACCGTGTCATGATGATGGCAGGCGGCTGCTTTAGTAAAAGCAACTTAGGTGACAGCTGAAATTGTCTGTGGCAATCTTTCGGATACTGTGTATTGGTTTAAAAATTTGTATGTGACAACAGGGAATCTTACACCAGTGACTTAGCATACGGCTGTGGGAAGCGTATAGCTAAGGCATGATATAGACTCTTAAATGGAATTTCAGTGGGCAAGAGGTATCTTCTCCATCCACTTTTAAAATTCTCATAAGGCACCTAATGGTTAGTCTTTTGGCACATAAATCCCTTGATAAAACCCCAAACACAATCCCGAGACAAACTGTGCTCAGAGTATCAGAGACCTGAGTTAGACTGGTGAAAATATCACGTAACTGTGAGTGCTGGCCTGTCCTGACAGTCCTGCAAGGAGGTCATTTGGGAAGAGAGTGGGCCCTGACCAGCATGAGTCTTGATTCAAAGGGCATGACAAAGCTCTCCCGCTGCTACCAGCGCTGTGCCATCTGGCATTGGCCTGCAGCCACCTCTGGGGTGCTCTGTAGGACCTGGCCACTGAAAACAGGATGTGAAGAATAACAAGTCCATTTGGGAGGCAAAATGTTATTAAATAAATTGGCACACTCCACTGTGCAGTAGGAGACCCTGCAAACTGACCCCGGGGGCTTTAGACAGACAACTTTAGCTCCAGTGAGCATGACTCATCTCTGTCCCTTTGCCATCACACCTCACCTGCTTCTCCAGCTTTGCCTACATGCCATAATCCAGCTGTCCAGGGTAGGTGTCACTGCTGGACCTCCGCAGCCCTCGCTGGACATGTGCCATCACTGTGGTTCTTCCCCACTCTGCAGGAAGAAGCTATGGCGTACCCACCTAACCCAGTGTCTAGCAAGCAGAACAGACCGGCACCTGACACCGCTGAATTTGCTGATGAGAACAAGGGAAGCAATGCTAAAGCATTTAGCCACTTCGTAACTCCTCACTAGAATTGTCAAAAACTTACTATCCTCATGGTACAAAAGGGGAAACTGAGGCACAAAGACAGCAACTCCTAGTCCTGGGCCCCACGGAGTATGGTGCTGCACAGGCACCAAAGGAAAAGGCAATCCCTGCTCTGAGCATCTTAGAGGGTGACTTTGTTTTAGACGGTAACTTGTTGCACTGTCCCAGGCATTCCGTGCATCCCACAGCTCACGACACAAATAGCAGAGCACTACAGAAATGCCAGCACTTAAAAAAGATATAAACCTGCCAGCCCCTCACTCACAAAAGCTCTGAAAATGCCTTCTAATCCAAGCATTCAACCACTGCTTTTGCTTCCAACATATAATGTTTTAAGAGATGTTAGCAGCACAAGTACATCATCAGTATTCTCGACGCATTAATTCCAAAGTACTTGGGTTAAAATACAGTCTAGAATCAGTAGTGTGGGTGTGCGCCAGACTAAGGATCAGATGGAAGGTTTTCACTGTAAAGCAAGCAACTGATCAATTGATCAATGATTTATCAATCTCTTTATCTATATAGTTCTGAACAGAACTACTTTCTCCTTTCTCTGTTTTTCCCTCTTTTTCATGCATCTCTCTTATAAACCCAGTCTATGACCTCAGTCCCATGCTCAGATAGTTCCAGACTCGCAGGACATGCAGGAGGGAGACCAAATAAGCAGAAAAAGGGTAATTTTTAAGAAGCCAAGCAACTCCTCACTTTTGGGAAGCTGTGCTCTGAATCTCACTGTCTTTTTGCAGTGTAAGTCCCTGCTACCAGACCCTCACTGCTGGGAAGCCATCCCTTCTCCCCTGACTCCCTCCCCAGGGAATCTCCTCCCTGCTCCTCTTTGCAGGGTGCTTTTGTTTATACTTCTAAACGCTCCACCACTTTCTTGGCAGAAAACCCTCCCAGTGCCACCTGGCCGCTTTTCCGTCTCCCAGGAAGTTTTGCAGTGACCTTGTGACACAGCTGGGAATGTGACTCGGACATGGGGAGGGGACACATCTGACAATGTGCTGTCTGCTCCCGTGCCCCCCACTGACCCCAGCCTCGACAGACTCACATCCAGCCACACACACATCCAGCCACTCACATCAGCAGTGAGTCAGAAACAAAGAAGAAAAACCCTCGTGGGCTGCGATTCGCCCTTTATTGTGAACTCCAGACGTCATACGCACACGGCTATAGATGGAGCTCGGGAGCCCAGGCCAGCCCAGTGCAAGCCCACGAGAGCTCAGTGATGGTGGTGGTGGTGCCGGTTGGTGGGGGGGGATGCTGTGTCTGTATGGCTAAGGATGTATTACAGAGGCGGGCTGGTCTTAATGTAACTAGAGAGCTTCTGTAATCTACAAAGGGTGAAGACAGAGAGGGAGTAAGAGGAGGTACCCTGTGTATTTCCCAGCCACGCTCTCCCCAAGAGGAGGCCCTCTCTGATTCCCCCCCCCAATCTCCCTCCAGCGCAGCACACCAAGGAATGATGAAAAAAAATAATTCTGCAAAAAGGGTGAGTTGAATCGGTTCTTCTCTGGGGTACGGTGGGGTGGGGGAAGCTCCCGGATATTTTGGGGAGGGGGGCTTGTCTCTTGATTTCCAGTTGTTCACTTTGCCTCTGCTTCCCCCCCGCCCTTGCCTTGCAAAAAAAAAAACCCTAATCAGATCAAAACAAAACCAAACCCAGCACTCGTCTCTCCTTCTCTCCTACTGCCCAGTGCCTCTCCTTCCTCTTGAATTCGCCAGGCGATACTATTTGCCGTTTAGTGCGGAGCTATGTAGGCAGGCAGTTTTCATTTTTGATCACAAGGAAATGATAAAATACAGAGACACCATCTATCTGTCGCTCTCTGTCTGCTCTGTGCTGTATGTGTGTGTCTGCTGTGCCCAGACATCTTATTGCTGTCTATGAAGAAATCTTAAATATAAACCCATACATAGATTTCGCCTCTAGGATTAATTGTTCATAAAAGGCTCAAAAATGCAATTTTCACTGCAGTAAAAAAAATCAGCTAGTTTAAATTCTCCCCAACAGCCTCCTGTTCCTCCTTCCACAGACAAATGCACGTTGTATGAGGCGAATGTAACATAACAGCCTTTCTTATATAATGCACAGAGTGAAAACCCTGCTTGCGATTTTTGCATCGTCCCCTCGGTATTACTGTTGTTGCTTCATGTCTGCAGCAGAAAAATCTATGTAGAGTGAATCAAGCGAAGTACCTTGGTCCCAGCTTTGGTGGAGAGAGGGGCCAGAGGGAGGGGGAGGCAAAAGTTGGGCAAAGAGGGAGGGGGGGAGAAGAGGAGTGTAAAACCAAGAATAATAATAGTTTTCCCCCATTTTCTTCCCTCTCTCTTTGTGTTAGGGGCAACAGGATGGAAACCAGCAATCTGTGCAGCCAGAGAAGGTCGGCTGGGTGCGGAAATTTTGCGGGAAAGGTATTTTTAGGGAAATCTGGAAAAACCGTTATGTGGTTTTGAAGGGAGATCAGCTTTACATCTCGGAGAAGGAGGTACGATCGGTTTCATTTTCCTTTCCCATCCCCCCTTCCTTCCCTTTGCATATGAAAAGCACATGCCGAGCAGCCCCAGCCTTTCCCCAGCGCCTCTGCCCAGACATCGCCCCTCCATCGCCAGCTTGCGTTGAGGAGGTTTCTCAGGGGCTTCTCTTCCCCCCAAGTCAGCAGCGGAGAAACCTGGCCTGGGTTGGTGTGTCAGCTCCAACAGCGAGTCTCACAGACAGCTCTGGCTGGGAGACATTTTCCCAGCACTGGACACATGAAAGGATTCACTTAGCGAGAGTTAAAACCCTCATCCTTCTTTCCGCCACGATGAAAATGCCAGCTTCCTTCTGTGCCTGTCCTCTGTCATTAAGTTCGACAGTGGTCTTGTTCCCAGCTGCTGCACTGCTCTATTTGGAAATAACTGTGGTCTCCCAGCTGGAATCGAGCCCTTATCTCTTGTATTTTTTTCCCCCTGAACCACCCCGCAAGAGGACAACAGGGAAATTTAACCACGGATTCAACACCTTGTTGAAAAACGTGTCCCCTCTCCTCCCCCTCATCTCTGCTCACCATTGGCTGGGGTTTGGGGTTTAATGTAGTGTTTACATTAGACTTAATTGGATGTGACTATCAGGCTGAGTGTTGCAGGCTCTGGCAGGCTGGGATCCAGCTGTCCTTGCACAGCCTCCCCCCTTAGTTTTTGCCTTGATAAATTCATCAGGAAGAAATCCCCAGGCAACAGCACTCCTCCCTCTGATTACCTTTTAAAAACTCGCTAGCACTAGTGAGAGTTGTACCCACAAGAAGAGGCACAGGGGCTGTCTGGAGTCAGGCTGGTGTTAGGACAGGGCGTTTGGGGTAAAAATATGGATCTGGGTCTCTGTGTGTTTCCTCCCATAAGTGGAGGTCCATCTCTGACGGGCATTGCAGGGTGGTCTGTTGTTCAGATGCATGGCTGCCTGGCCCAGCTTTACCAGCTGAGGATCTGGAGAGGTAATAGGGTCCAGAGCGCCAAGCATAATATGATTTAGAGGCTAACTGAATCACGGGGCATGGCAAAATACAGATGGATCAGGGGTTATTAGAACACAGAAAGAACCTAAAAGTGGACTGAAAGCCCAGGTCGCGCTTAGCTATGTGTTGGCATTTCACAGCTTGCTCCCATTGATCTCTTGGCTGCTCCAGAACCGGAGAGAGACATAGGCGTGGGGAATAAATGTTGTCTGCAGGGTGCGGTTGGGTGCCTTAGAAATGCGCAGGTAGAGACATACTAAAAGAAAGATTAGAGACTGTAGGCAACCCTAGTGGTAGTGAGACACTAAACCTGTGATGAATCTATAGATACATTTATAGATGGGAAAAGTTAGATGGAAAGATGGATGCGAGAGGTACACAGCGAGTCGTACAAATCTCCTTTGATTTGTGGTCCTTCCAAATTTTCCAGTAGTAATGCAGACTGTACAGCATGTATTTCTCAACAGCAGGCCTGCTTGTCTTGCATGACTCTTACAAGCAGCTCACATACCTCTGGGGCCACAGATCAGAGTTTAGAAACTGCTAGACAGACAGATTACATGGCTGGAAGGATTTTTACCTGCTGCCTTGTGTTCTACCAGTCTGGGTCAATGCCTTTTCTGTACTGGGGCCCCGATTCAAGGCAGCACTGAAGCATGTGCTTGAGCGGAAACATATGTTTAAGCCCAGTTAATGGGGATCGAACTGGAGCTTGTACTTTTTGAGCCAGGACCTGGAAGAGAATAATCATGACCAAGTCCAAATGATAGGGGAGGTGCGGGCTCGGATCAGACTGCATCGGCTGTGCCGACACAGCTGGAACTGCTGGGAAGGGATTGGGAATGGGCGGGATTGGGAATAGGCAGGACTAGGCAGCTCAGTAATTATGAATTCCCTGCAGGCTGGGCAGATAGATTCTTAACAATGTTAGCAGGAAGCTGTATGGTCCTTCAAGCAGGTGTGAAGGTGCAGTATCAGCAGTGGGATTGAATAATACTGTAATTCACAGTTGATTTAGCAGGGAGGTTGTGTATGTGGTTTTGGGGGGACTTAGAGAGAGACACAGGAACATCTCACCACCATTCAGTGGGGGAAGGAGTCATATGGGTGGGTAGAGGAGGAAACTTGGCTCTGCTGAAGCAAAGGCAGAACAAGGACGCTGGGACTGTCACTGCAGTGTCTCTGCAGGCGGGACAGGAGGCCTGACTGCCACCCAGGCTACACTGACCGCCTGAGCCCACGGGCTGCATTCTGCCAGAGCTTAGGACCTCCTCAGAGTACCTTTGCTAGGGAGAGGAAAAGGGCACTTCCAGAAAGCTATTCAGTGCCCATAAGCCCTGAGCAGCTTCTGGAAGTACCTGCTACAAATACACTGTGGTGCCTGCACTCCTAACAGGGGAATGCTCACAGGGGAGGCCAGCCGAGTGGCTGGGCTCCATGCTAGCAAACTCCTCCAGAGCTGCCCCATTTGGAGGATCCTCCCAGACCCTCTGTCTGCAGCCCAGACCTGCACAGCAGCTGTCTGGGACAGCAAAGCCGTGCTGCGTTGGCACAATACACTCCTTTAAGCAGTTGTGCGAACTCTCCCTTTGATGGGAAATACTCTGGATCTTGCCTGGGAAAACAAGAGTGTTTTCCAAAATCCTGGCCACCCTGAAATCACCAGCTAGACTGCCACTGGCTGCGGTACCACTGGGATGTCCTGGACACCCAGCACTGCTGTGTGGGTGGTTATGTCTCTCTCCAGTACCTCAACTGTTTGAACCCTGGAGAATAATCTGACAGCAAAAGGCTCTACTTGGCTAAGGAAAGCCTGCACAAGTGAGAATGTATTCATACAGTAATCTACACCAGTGAAGATGTGCAGGAAAAAGATGTCTGTCTGTCCGTCCCTCCCTCCCAAATATGTCCAGGTAGCTACCGCTCAAATATCTGTGTGCTCTGAGCCCAGAAGAGGGACGAGGCTGGCTGAGGGGCCATGTGGGTGCTAGTTCTGAACAAGGAGCATTTGTGTTTGTTTCAGGGAGCGTGTGTGTATTTCTTTACAGGGAAAAAACTAACACATGTGCAATTGAAGCAGCACTGTGGCTCTACGCGTATGAATATGTGTGTGAAAGACCATAAATAACATGCAGCAGTGACTGCCTATGTCTTTATATGGAAGAAACTGTGGTTGTGTAGAAATGTGGTTACAGAGGTAACATCTGGCTGCCTGCATGTGCACTGAAGTGACTCTGTGTGCCTGTGGGAATGAAGAATATGCCTGTATCACTGGGTCCAGCATCTCTGGGAATCTCAATATACGAGGTGGCTCCAGCCACCTGGCACGTGGTACAGTGCACTGCCTGTCTGGGTGAGCACGCTTGTGTGCGTGTGTGTGGACGGAGGGCATGTGTTTGGTGTGACTCCCTGTTGCTGTGCGTTTCCAAGACTCTCTGTTCAAAGACAGACAAGTCTTTTAACACGTTGTGGGTTTTTTATACTGACTGGACCTTTATTCCTTAGCAAATCCAGGCCTTCACATACCAACAAGAACTGAGATCTGCCCTGGGGAGGCCCATAGCCAGGACTCCGTCCTGTCCACAGGTCCTAACACGTGTTCAGAACTCTGCTCCTGGAGCACGAGGCTCCCTCTGTATGCTCGCTTTCCTGGCAGCAGGTGCCTGCAGCTCCTGCAAATAGCTTAATAAATTGGGATTTGTCAATCAGAACAGGACAGAGCCTCTTTTGTTTTTTCACACACCAGATTAAGCCCAGTGGAGGAAATGGAGCCACTGCTGGGTTGCGCTGATGAGTTGTGTGAGAGGCTCTTTGCTGCTCTGGAGAAAGGCCCTTCCATTTCTGAATCCCTGCCACTGCTGGTGTGGCTGATGAGGTAGGCACTGGATGCAGCCAGAGAGAGAATTAAGTAGCAGAGCCCCTGAGGAGACGTGAATAGAAAACTCTAGTGGAAATGGTCACTAGACAGGTTGAACCTCAGTCCGATTTCTGCAGTGATGGGAGAGGAGACTCAATTGTCTGTTTCCGCAAAAGATCAAAGTCCTCCTCTGCTATAAATTATTTTTGTTCCATCAAAGCCATCAGAGCAATGTGGAGCTTATGAGCTTATGAGTTAACTCTCATATTAACCTTGGTGTTTCTTGTCAGCTCCTCTTAAGCTCAGTGGCTGCTCTAGAACAGAAGGCAGGTTGTTTAGTGGGTAAAGCAGGACTCCTGTCCTCTCCCTGTCAGCTCAAAGCACCACAGAAGAAGGGGTTAAATACCAGGACTCCTGAATGCTATCCTCAGTTGTGCCATGCACTCACTAAATGAATTCAAACCAGACATTTATTTACTTTTGCCTGAATTTCTCCATCTGGAAAGCAGGGCTAATAACACTCATCTCCCTAAGGCACAAGGTGCCTAGGAAGGGACAATTGTCACACACTGTGGGATCCCTTGGGAAAGATGTCAGCTCAGGGCAGGTAATGATGTTGCATGAAGACAACACGGAGCAGTAAAACTGCTTGGAGCTAAGCACCAGTCTGGTATCTGGAAGGGCTGAATGGATAGGTTTTCAAAAGGCTAACTCCCACAGGCAGAGTCAGACTACCAAAATCCCATCAATATCCACATTGATACCTGCTGGGAATCTGCGTGCTTTTTCAATTGCCTACCTAGGACCTCGGCTTGCAGGTTAGAGACTAGCCCTGATTTATTTATTTTGGTTAGGAGAAGATGTGAATGCCTGATGGAAGCCTGGGCTTTCTGCCTGGCAGAAGCCAAGCCTGTAAGGAGAGGAAATATATTTTATCAGACCAGCTGATATACCTGGAAAATGCAAACAGGGCTTTTGAGTTATGTTCTTTTATTAGGGCATCAACCTTTGGAACCTGTGAAACCTGCTCTAACACCTAGAACCTTTGGCTCTTCCAACCACACACCAAAATGGTAGCTGAGGCTTACAGACCTTGTTCAGCCAGGGGCTCTGAGCCTGCACAGAGATCTGTACCCCTGCTGCAAGCCGAACTCTGTGAACTTATGCAAAAAAACCCCTTCATTATTAAGTATTTGGTCATCAGCCAAAAAAAGCATTCAGGGCAGAAACATGCAAGACAAGATGTGCTGAAGTGAGCTGAGCTCTGCTAAGCAAAAGAACATCTTCTCAGTATCATTTTTGCATTCTTTCCCCTTGCTGTCCTCCACACAGGTTCCCTCCCCCCCTGCAAATTTCTGGTAATTGTTCTCTTGTTTCTAGCACAGCTTTGTTATTGCTTTACACTTGGGAATAGCCGTCAGACTAACACAGACACAGCTGGGCTCCTACCACTTCCTGTCAGGAAGCCCAAGGCTGTCCAGACAGCATGAACGGACTCTGTGATGACGAGATGTTAATGAGGAAATGCTTCTTGGGGCTTCCTTAAGCCTTTTCTTGTTTGCTACCAAAAGCATCGACTCAATTAGCACAAGAGCACTTGAAAAGTAGTCTGTTCTCGTTCCTTATTTGTTACAGCACCATCAAACACTGCACAGCTCGCTCTCTGCCTGGAAGGGGCGTGTGCATGTCTGTGCACATTCAAAGTAGTGTCTAACATTCACATACATGTTTCATGCGTGTGATGGAGCCTGCAAAGTACTTGGTGTTTCTGTGCATGTGCTGTTCGCACACTTGGTACTGTGACGATGCTTCATGGTGTGCATTTGCACTTGGTGAATGCCTCTGTGTATGGGGTGGCCATGTTTTCTTGGCTCTGTGTCATGTCTGTGGTTGGTAGGTGAAGAAAATATGTTGCTGTCCACTGCATTCAGCATGTACAAGGTGTAAATCAGAGCTGTGCATACGTGTTTACGGACAGGGGTGGTACTAAGTGTCAGTCTGATGTTTAAACCCTTGGCTTTTGGCTGTAGCCAAGAATAGTCTGTGACTGCATGGCTGAGACCTGCTGCCCCTTCCTTTCCTCTCCTGCTCTTGCTCTACACTTTGCAGAGCAAGGTGAAAAGTTTCAGCGAAGTGTCTTTTCTGTCTCAATGACACTGTCCTGCACAACCAAAGAACACTTAGGCACAAACGACACACAGCCTGACTCCCTTTCCCTGCAACAGAGGTAGTTTGTGAGATGAGGCAGCACAGCCTTGGGATTACAGCACAGCACTGGGATGCAAACGAGCTGGTTCCAGCATAGGGTGTTGTTCAGGGGCCAGTTGATTCTGAGACCTGCGTTTCTGGTAGCCTTGGCTGATAACTCTTTGGGGCAAGGGACTGGAGTAGGTAGCAATTTTCTGCTGCCACCCCCTCATTAGCTCAGGGCAGCAGTCTGGCAGTGAAAAGGCCTGGAAGGTCATGCTCATGCCCTTGAGCTACCGAGTTCATGGTGCAATCTCCCACTCAGGATGCAGGTGTGCAGATGGAAGGCAGTCTCTTGGAGCACTGCCACTTCTATTCTACCGAGGTCCAGAGGCTCTGGCTGAAACCATGGTCCTGCTGCACCAGTGACTGCACAAACACACAATCTATATCCCTGTCTTCTTGCCACAAGTGCACTTTAACTGATACTAAAGAAGGAAAAATTGGACCATCTGCAGTGTCCAGCTGTACACGGGCAATTTTACCCCCTGTGCATAGCATTTTGCAGGTCTCTGTTATTGTAATACCTGAAACTCTCCCAATGTTTCCTGTATTTCTTCTTCTAGTTCCCTTGCAGACCAGAACCGCAGAGTTACCTCCCCTGTGCAGCCAGGGAACTAGGAAGAACAAAGAGCCAGTGACAGGCCAGGCCATTAAACTCAGGTCTCCCCCGTCACCTGCCAGTCCCCTCACCACTGCTGCTCCCCGGCACTGCCAGAGCTCGTGTTGCAGACATGTGTGAATTCCTATCTTAGTGACAGCCTGATTTTAGCTAAGCTCCGCAGAAATTTCTGTCCCTTGATAGATGGTAGAACTGCTCAGCTTGAGGAAGTGAAACTTTCATCCTAGCTTGAGAGGGGAACATGGCTGATGCTGTCCCCGAGATTGCCCATGTTTGGATATTCAGCCTTACCAAGAATCTGTAGGTTTCTTGTTACACCCTGAGACACATTATGACCTCTTGAATGTCTCCTGGATATGTCACACTTGGTGTCTTGTGATTTTCTGCACCTTCTGCATTTCCTTTGAGCATGTCACATCTCAACAGGGAACTGCTCAGCAAATCACCACCAAACAAATCTAAGGAAAACTGCAGAACTCTGCCTGGTGACTGAGTGACTGCAGCCCAGATCTGAATCAAGGAGGTTTGGAGTTGTTGCAGGTGACAGCTTGATGAGGGAGGGAATTTTAACTCTCTGTCAGCAAGACACCCAAGGGGCAGTTAATTTAAACTGCATTAGGGATCCTCCCATTGCCAGAATGCTGTAAAGGAGCATTCACACAGGAGAAAACAGACCTTTGGAAGCATGACTAGCTGGAAGGCTAGAAATAAGCCCTACAAGCCTTTGAGAGAAGGTACTTTGGGTACCATGGCTGATGTTCTGATGCCCTACATGTCCATAGGATCGCCACGTCCCAGAGACACAGGGAGTGCCGTCGTGGCTGGCATACGTTCGGGCTGACCCTGCTGGGGCAGCAGCTGCGGGGGCGAGGCGTGTGAGGAATGCAGCTCCCCTCCTTGAACTTTAGCAATGCGCCAGCAATGTCAGCCTCAGTACATCTCACCGCTGACTGCAGGCCCAGATTAGCTGGTGGCTGCATGGCTGTCTGCAGTGGAGCTACACCCCAAGCAGTGGCAGCTGCCACTGGGGGTGCAGGGACTGTCTGGTCTAATGGCTGCGGGGTCTAACGTACCCTGCTTTAGGGACCTGGCTTTGTCTTAGGTGATGGGGGACACTGCTCTGTGCCTCAGTTTCCCTTCCCTTGCCTAGCCTACTTGGAGCGTGGAAGCATTTCTGGGAGCACGGGGAGGAGCCAGGCTGAACCCCAGGACAAGAAATTGTTCTGTCCGCCTAGGGCAGGTGCAATACAGATAGCAAAGCCAGCAGACACCCATGGCAGCAATTGCTGGGATTTATTTACCTTAATTGTTTCAATCCAGAGCTTCCCTGCAGGGTGAGGAGTACAGGACCTACCTGCCCACGAAGCTCTGAGTCAGCTCACTGCATGCCAGGCACTCAGCAGCTGTGAGGAAGGAAAGACCTGCTGGCCACCTCCCAGCTGGGAATGATTTTGCCAAAATCAACCATCCAGGCCTCTCCCTTCCTAGCACATTAAGCCAAGCAGTCCCTGATTCCTCTCAGCCTCAAACTACAGTGTGGGAGACCTTAAGAAAGGCTAGTGAAAGCAGCAGGATCCAAAAAATAGCTACGTCTGCAGAGCCCCAGCTGCTTCACAGGCAGGTGTGCAACCCCATGCAGTGGACAGGAGAGGATACACCACCCTGGAGAGGGAAGCTTCTTTTTGACTCCCTAAAAGGATTTGTAGAAAAGAGGAACTGTCAGGTCCTGGAGAGCCTGTTTAAGCCATCTTCTCTGCAAGTTAGACAAACTGTCTGGGGATGGGGGACCAGACTGAAGACTATTCAGAGGACATAGCCCTTCCCAGAAATCAGACCTTTTCTTGAAGTGTTTCAAGTTTAGCATCTGAGACTAAAAATCACCCCTCACTTTCAAAAATCTGTATTTAATCTATATTCACCAAAGAAGAAGAAAACATACAAGCAAATGTAATGGTCATAGTAAATCTCCAGTACTACAATTAACTCCTCAGACACAGAGCACCCTGGGTGCGTGACGAGCTGTGGTAGGTCACCCTGACATAAATGAAGATCAATGCTACTGTGCTGCCCCTGCCATTCCCCTTACAAACCACACCGGGTGACAGAGAAATCATGCTTCGTTCCCTCCTACTGAGAACTGACACCTGAAGCTACTTCTTCCCAAAGGTCTCCAAAACTTCATGCGAAGACCCATAACGTTGCCTGGGTGCTGGGAACACATCAAGCCAAATTCTCTGCTGGTGAAACCTGAAGGGTTTTATTTGCATGGCTCTAATCTCACTGAAAATGTGGAGGAGAGTAGACACCCTGCAGGTTTTTCACCCACCTCCTATTGACGTAGGTGACCAGGATTTAGGCTTTGCTGATCATGTGGTTCCAGAGTTTTGTGCATCTTCAGGGGTTGCTTTTTGCTTTTTTTTAAAAAGGATGGGCTGCATGACTATCTTCAGCCTCTGAGCACTCATTCTCTCCTGCCTCTGAGGTTGCTCAGTTCTGTAATTCATGCCACCACCTCCCTCTTTTTGGCCTCAGTAGCCTCCGACAAAGGACAAAAGAGCTGGCTGGTTACAGCATTTTGCCTTTCACCTTCCTTCTCTCTAGTTTCACTGTTTACACACTGAATGCTCTGTTCTTTTGCTCTGCTGCTTACTTCTCTGCCTCCATGTCTCAGTGCAGGAGAGAGGGGGAAATTAGTTGGCAATGCCCCTTGTGAGACAAGACTGCTGTCCTTCCCGTGCCCTGTGAAATCACTGCCACTGCACTACCGCAGTGGAGCCCATTTCAGGCTGATGCTGAGACCTCTTCCCACCACCAAGGCAGAACAAAGCCACATTCAAATGACTAAATTACAGCCCCATTCATTTTATGGCCTTATTATACTACCAAGGCTGTGTACAAGAGGGAATCAATTCAAAGTGAGCACGAACCTGCCCTTCCTCCCTGTGCTGCAGCTCTGGCTGAAGGGCAGACATACCCTTAGGCACCTGACTCACTCTGGCCCACATCCTTAACAGTAGCCAAGCGTGCACCCACCCTCACAAAATACCTGGGGGGAGAGGGGGGGAGGCTGAACCTGCCCACCTTGTCTGCAACTTAGAAATGGGACCCCGACATCATCCTTTTAATGCAAATAGATGTTGCTTATTCTCAGTTCTTAAGCATTTTGTAACTGGTCTACACACACATATGGCACTTTGGTGAAAGTGATACACCGTCTGAGCATCATGCGTGAGCATCATGCATAGACAAGCACGGTGTTAGAGCCCTGGCACTTGTCAGTCCAAGTCTTTTAAAGGACTAGTACATCCAAAGGGTATTTATCTGAACCAATTACACCCATCCTTTCTGCAGCCTCCTGTAGATGTTCCTAGAGGCAAGATATTTGAGTCCCAGCTCCCATGAGTTCACAATGCAGGCTCTGCGTGTCTGAGAAAGGAGGGAAGAGCTGGGGAAGTCCCAGTGACCTACATGAGCAAACATCTGGAGTAAGGACTCCTGCCTCAGCTGCTGTCTCACAGCTGGGGGCTCAGAGGGGATCAGCTTTTCCTGCTGCAAATGAATAGGGCTGAATTCAGCCAAGATTCTTGGAAAGAGGTGGATTGTAGGATGGTACTGGGAAGAGATAAAAGCCGATTAGAAATGCACAGGGAGGATATGTAGATAGGCATTATCTGTGAGATACATTTCCATATCTGTTCACAATAGCCCATGCACAGTGGCTGTTATAAGCAGAAATAAGCAGTAGCTTCTGGGGCTTCAAGAATAGCTGTGTACTGTGTCTGCCTCCTAGTTCTTGAAGACAAACTCAGGGGATGGAAGGAAAAAGGATAGATGGGGAACTGCAGTCATTATGCAAGGCCAGATGGTCAGTTTATCTGTGTCTCTGGTTAGGAAGCTGGTTACAGCATTTTAGTCAGCCTCTTTGTTTAACTTCTATTGAAAAAAACATGGGGAATTCCTTCAGTGCCTCCCAAAACTAGGGAGGAAACATATTAAATGGGTGGAGTCCTTTCAAGAAATCCAAGAGCTAAGACCTCATCACCGTCTGCCTTTCTGCCACCCGAGTTACTCAAACTCCACTGCAGATCCCAGCCTGTAATGACCCTGGCTGGAGTCGGATTAAGCAGATTGACATGGATTTGAGCCTGCTACAGTTCTGTCCTTAGTGGACATGCAAAACCAAGTTCTTTCCCATCCCAGTTACCTACATTCCTTATGTTTACTGTTGGAAGAGTAGAGCTCCCCTGTTGTAGAAGTGGGATGTGAGGATAGTGCATTAAAGAGAGCAGTGAAAAGGAAGGCCATACAAAACTAAAGGGGGCCAGGCAGAAGACAGGCTGCGCATTCCCTTCTTTGCTCCAAGTGTCCTCTGAGCAGTGGCACCTTCATGCCAGGGGCCTGTCTGTCATGGGACAGCGTCAAGAACCCTGGCTTCCTCCCCAGCTCAGCCACACAGCCTTTGTGACCCTGTGCAAGTCACATCTTTAAACATCTGCAATATTTATCTATAGCTGTGTGCCTGTCATACCGTGGCTGATACAGAAGGTGTTGGGGAATGGACGTGGAAGAAATGAGATCTTGTAGAAGCTGCAAAGTGGCCACTCGATGGCTCTCTAAAGGACAACAAAGAAATGCTTCTGTCAGTGATGGCCAAGCCTGAGCACTCTCTTCCTTCTTGAAACCTTCCACAAATCCCCTGACTGCCGAAGGTCTCTGGAGACCTGGCGAGCCACCCACCAGTGAAAGCCTGGCAAGCAGCTGCTGAAACAAACTCCACGATCTGGGCAGTCACTGGTGCCTGGATGAGTTCTGCCCATGGCCCCTTCACAAGGGATGAGGCTCAGCAGCAGGGGAGAGCAGCACACGCATTGTGTAGGTAATCTGGGACTGGATGTGCTTTATCCACCCCCCAAATCAGCTGTCAGCACAGGCTTCAGTAATATCACCAGGGTAAAAATAGGAAGTGCTAATCTTTATCCCTCAAACTTTTGTTATGCTCTCTCCAGAAAAGCAACAAGCGCTAATATGATAGCCCCTTTTAATCAGCAGATGAAAGTACACTTCCTCCCAGCATCTCCTGCGTCCGCATGAACCTCCTCCTAGCAGACAAGGTCCTCTCCTTGCTGCTGGAGTAAATCCTGTTCATTTTGAGGGTCCACGAGCATAAAAACTGGTCTGATCACACCTGCATATCAGTTCAGCCTAGCACCAGTAACTTTGGGGGTGGGAGAGGCAGTTAAGTCCCAAAGGAATCTGTAGCAAAGCAGGAATTAACCTAGGAGACTGTGATTTTCAAGTTATCCTAATAAATATGTCCCCCTCATTCCAGAAGAGACTCAAGTCAAAACTATCATGTTGAAAATCTCTGCTTCTCCCCCCCAAAACCAAGTGTAGCACTCCCCAGCTAATAGTGCCATTACTGCATTTGTGTCTTAAGGTGGAAGACTTGCACAATGTTTCAGTGACCACCTAACACACCAGAGGCTCCAGCACACATTCTGTACATTGAAACACCCTGTGCACACAGCAGCTCAGCGAGACACCCCGCTGGCTTGGAGCAGCAGCCCTGTTACTACTGCCTCTCTGACATCTGCACGGCTGTAATTTTATTTTTGTTTTGCAGGTAAAAGATGAAAAAAACATACAGGAAATGTTTGACCTGAGTGATTATGAGAAATGTGAAGAGCTCAGGAAGTCCAAAAGCAGAAGCAAAAAGAACCACAGCAAATTTACCCTCGCCCACTCCAGACAGCCTGGAAACACGGTACGCTTTGCTCTCAAGCACACGGTCAGCCCAAGAAAGCCATTAGCTCTTGGTGCAGGCCAGGCTGCCTCTCAGTTGCCTGCTCCAGGCCTGAGGTTTGACACAGTAATTGGGGGGTGAAACTGGATAGCCTGAGTTGTGTAGGAGTCCAGATCATGTCTCGTGGTTTAAAATATATGAATGTCCATTTACCACGTCAGGACCGATAGCAACAGTGGCATATGGAAAGAGAATCAGTGTTTCTGCTGGGAGAGGACTCAGGCCTCTGGTGTACTAAGCAAATATGACCAAGCACTTAGCTCTGGATCCATTTACCTGAGAGTATTCTGACTTTGGCAAAGGAAGGTATCAGAACATTTGCCAGGAGCAAGGACAAAGCCATTTTACTGCTGCCGCTTGTGGCAGTTGTGGTTTAGCTGACTGCACTTGTTTATTCACAGGAGGAGACAGGGAAGGGAGGGGTGCTGATGGTCCCTGGGTTTGCTGCCCAGATTTGGGCAGCATCAAAAGAACTGCACGGGAATTTGTCCCAGGAGTACTTTCTGCCCAGAGGAAAGCTAACGAGTGCCAGAATGGGGGCACTGCTACCTAGGAGCAGGACTTCCCACGAGGTCTCAGTTGCCACTGCAAAAAGAGAGCCAGTCTCCAACTACAAGCTGTCTCTGGCACGCACCCACCCACAGCCACACATGTGATCTGGATTTACACTATTCATTCTGACTTGTTTCAGTAGACCAAGCTTGCCCGCCCCGCACTTTGATAAGGATTGTATAACACCATGAAATGCGAAAAGGGAAGGGGAAAATGGAAAGCGGCTGCACTGTCCCCAAGCGCCCTGAGCAATGGAAAGAATTGAACAAAATGCTGTGAAGGCTAAAACTCATTTCTACTGAGTATCTAACTTAAAAAAAACCCTAAGGATCCTACATCCCCTGTACATGCTGTATTTTCAGAACTGCTCTGCCCTCAGTGTGCATCTGACATATCAAAGTATGGAAAATCAGGTTCCTTCTGTGGGTACCTACTGTAGCTGCTTGTCTAACAGACTCTGTCAAAATCTGAGGTGGCAACAGATAAATCGCATGTGAGCAGCAGACGCACAGAAAGGCTGCATCATCGTTTGATGAGGGCAAAATCTAGGATGGTGTGTGGGAGGGCAAAGAGGGGGAAGGAAGAACTGCAGCCACAAGGGAAGTAAATATGGTACACAGCTTTTGGTTTGAAAAGCTGGGTACTGTAAGGAATCATGGTCTGCTTTGCAAAGGGCTGCCAAGAAGCAGAGAGGCCAGGTGCAGTGTGTGGCAGACCAGTGCCATTTTGCAGGACTGGAGGATCAGGTCTGCTTTGCATTTCCCCACTAAGGCAAGCCAGCTGTAAAGGCCGTGTAGCTTTTCTGTGGGCAGGGACAGTGTGAAAGCATCTCTGTATGAGTTTAGTCACTGGCGCTGACCTGAATTCCCTCTTTTGTAGGCACCAAATCTGATCTTCCTGGCTGTGAGTCCAGAAGAGAAAGAGTCCTGGATTAATGCCCTCAACTCTGCAATCACACGTGCTAAAAACCGCATCTTAGATGAGGTAAGCAGGACTCTGAGGGCTGGACCCAGGCTCCATTGTCTCAACTTTAATCTTGGATGAAGATTTTAGACTGTGGGAGACAGCAGCAGCCGCTCCTATCCTCTCCATTTCCTATTTAAAAGGAGTGCAAAGCCATTGTTTTTTTATGGACTGCACTCAAACACAGCCACTAACACTTATAGAGTGAGCTCTTCCAAAGGTCTGGGAAAGTTTGGTCCTCCCAGCCTTGGGATTAATGTGCAGCACCGATGCAAAGTCATGGCAGAGGGCAGCTGCCAAGGCTCTGTGCCCTCCCGTCACACCTGGCCCCAGTGAGATGCCTCCACTTTGGAGCCCAGCCTTGCCTCACACAGGGTTGGTGGGACTATGTTTGGAATGGTTTCCCAGGGCTTTAGAGAGTCTTTCCTCCCATCCACTGCTCCTGAGTGAACATGCAGTGTGCTCATGTTTGCAAAGGAGCTTTAAGTAGTGGAACCGAATTAAGGAATTAACTGAAACCCAATATCATCTTATGCTATCTTCAGAGCACCCTAATAGCACGGCAGCATCTGTCAACCCACCTCAGTCCATCTTCATCCCGCCTACCCCTCCCCTCTCAATCACCATCTCCCAGAGACAGGCCCATTTCCTCTCTTTTGGCTAAGGAAGGGGACTTACTAGGCATTTAAACTTTGCAGATCCTTTCCTACTGTTCAAGAATCAAACCAGGAATGTTTAATCCTGCCTTCTCAGCACTGTGTGGCATATATATTTCTGTCAAGACAAGTCAAGCTCTCCATTTAGTGGAAAAGAAGGGACAACCAGAGAGATGAGGCATCAGTGCACTGTGGGACAGCAATAGGAGGACCCTGGAACAGTATAGCCCTGCCTACTTGAGAACACATCTAACTAGCGTAGCTCCTACCACTTCCAAAGTGGCAGCATTATTGCTGCATGAAACTCCCAAAGTAACTACCACAATTATGCAAAGCAGGTTCTACTAGAAAAAAAACAACAAAGAAACATCAATTCAGCCTCCTCCTGGAGACAAAGTGTACGCTTCAAACCACAGCTGAGCTGACAGAGACCAGGTTTAGATCAGTATGAGCATTCCCACGTAGTTTATTCCAGTGTGAATGACAACTACCTTGAGAAGGCTGCGCCCCTCACTACCAGGGCTGCAGTTTGAAAGAGCAGTTCAATACTGTCTCACATTAATGCTTCATGACAATTATTCTTCAGTTTAGATCTGTCTCAGATCTATCTCATCCACATTCAGCTTACCGCAATACAGGCAGCCCACAGCTGTGATGCTGTTTGTTCTCTTGGATGGCAACACAAAACCCTGTAGTGAAGGAAAACAAAGGTCAGACCATAGGAAAATCTGTAGAGCAGAAAGCAGCATAGCAAACAATGATACAGATTGCTTCAAGGAAAGTCTGTCACTGAAATCTTTACAAACAGATTCAACAGATAATTGTCAGGAATGACTTAAGTAGATCTGATCCCATCAAGGCACAGAGGGGAGAGACTACGGAAACACCCCAAGACTCTTCTAAGGCTGGATTCCCACACCCCATTTCTTGTTGGCCCTACCTGCAAATCTCCTCTGTGCAACTTTGTAAGCACATAGATCAGCGAGTCCCACCTACAAGTCCTGGACCAGTGATGGCCCTTGGGACCAGTACATGCAGGCAGGTTTTACAAACCTATCAGTTCTGTGTGTGCCTGAGCACACTCCCTAGGAAGGGTGTTACAGACTGTAGCCACCCAGTAACACCAGGTGGTCAGGCTGCGCTCCCAGACACAATCCTGGCACAGCTCGGCAGCCAGAGGAGTCCAGCAAGTTAGCACATCAGGAATGCACTGCCTTTCTCATTCCAGCTGGGCACTAGGTTTGGTTCAGGTGGTGATCACAGCTTTCCTCCTGTTCATCAAACATTTGCGCTACAGAATTGCAAAATCTGTGTTTGAGGTCAGGATTCACTGTTTGCAACCCAAGCTTCTGCCTGCTGAGCACTCCTGCCTGACAGCCTTTAGCGAAGGATCCTGGCCCAGAGGTATGTGGGAGAAGTTCATCCTCAGCATATGGCCAGGTCACAAGAGAAAGGGAATCCTGAAGGAATAAATGATCTGCCCCAGTGCATCTGGCTAATTACAGCTACAGAAACTAGGAATGGCTCGTATTTCCTGTGCTCCCAGACGTTCTCTAGCCTTTGTCACCACTTTAGGTTACTGTCGAAGAGGACAGCTACCTCGCCCACCCAACACGTGACAGAGCAAAAATACAGCACTCCCGACGCCCTCCAACACGGGGACATTTGATGGCTGTGGTATGTATAACAAATTCCATACACCTGCATAGGTAAAGTTCCCTTGTAACTATTTCATTTACAAGTAGATACAAGTTCTGGCCTGAACTGAAAATTGTCCTAAGACCCAGGGCTGTCCTGGGTGATCAGATCTAGTCCTCCATTCTAGTAGACTGTTGCATTGCGCAAACCCTTTTGCAAAGTGGTAGCTTGCCTTCACTGACGCCCATTTTCCTGATGCTGAAAATGAAATGCTCCTTCAAGTTCCTGATGGAGAATAGCCACACAGCTGGGGAACTCAGTCATGGATTAGCATAGATGGCTTGTCCAAGGCTGTTCAGCTGATCCACATCTCAGCTAGAACCACGAACCCAGCATATCTGTGCCTCTGTCACTAGGTCATGCTTGCTAGTATTCGTGGTCCATCTTCGCATCCCAGCACAGGTGATGCATATCTCAGGTATAAGAGACACTCAGAAGTAGTGTGCAGCCATGCCTGTTCCTGTGACAACACAGCTCTTCTTTGTCTGCTTGTTCAGGCATCTACCTCAACCTCTGATGGCATGTTGACACTCGACCTGATCCAGGAGGAAGACGCCTCTCCAGAGGATCACAGCACCTGCGAAGACAGTTTCCGGGTGGATCTGGATAAGTCAGTGGCACATCTTACTGCTGGACGGTGCCGGTCAGATTCAGAGAACGTCAAGTCATCGGAGAAAGGCCGGACAGGGAGCCTCCCGAGACGGGAGGTGACCTCATGGGACAGATCGGGGCAGCGCAATGACTCCTTTGACAAAGGGACCATGTACACACCACAGGTCCCCAAAAAGCTCTCGCACTCAGAAAAGAATAAATGTGCCTCCATGGAAGAAATTCTGTCTCGGCGGGACTCTTCCACGCACCGGGCAGTGCTGAGGAGGGGGCTGGAGGCTCAGTTTGCCTCAGCAGAACCAGAGCAGCTGTCCCGGATACAAGAACTGGTTGCACTGAAACTGGAAAAAACTCAGGAACTGCTGACAGAGGTGAAGGGCTACGGGGAAGGCAAGAGAAAGACCAAGGATTCCAACACCAGCACCACCACCACCACCTCTTCTTCCTCATCATCTTCCAAGTCGGACTCTGAAAGGATCCTGCAGGAATCTGAGAGGTTGCTGGGGGAGGCTTCCTCCACCTGGAGCCAAGCCAAGAGGGTGTTGCAGGAGATCAAAGAGTTGAGGGACCTGTACAAACAGTTTGAATTGCAGCAGTCGGACTCAAAACCCAAACAGAGCTCACAGTCTCAGTACAGGAAGAGCATGATGTGAAGGCAAGCCTTGGGACTGGGAGGGAGGGACAGGGGAGGGCAGCCATTTGGTCTTTTTTTTAATTATTATTTACAGTGTTCGAAAGAGTGAAAAGGTGCCTGTTCTCACCCAAGTTTGCTTCTCAAAGCTTGAACCCTTCCTTTCCTCCATCACATCCCCTGACGAAACAACCCTGCGTTCCAATAAATTCAGTTACAGTTTATACCTCCTTTTTTAAAGAGCACCCTTTGCACCACAGGCCCCCAACTTCTGTCACGCTTGGAGGACGGAAGAAAGCACCAGTTCCTAGTAAATGCCCCTGCATGCCTGGAGCAGCACATGCATAACAACGGGGACAGATGCTCTTGCGCTGTATAAGCCCTGGCTTTGCTGCTCTAACGTCTGAGCTGTATCCTGCATTACAGCTCCTTGACCAAGAGTCTCGTCTTATTCCCTCACTGTCCTCTTGGAAATAAATGACAAAAAAAGGTCCATCCCAGCCAATGCTCGGAAGTCCCCATTATCCAGGAACTATCTTGAAGATGCTTGGAAGTTCAGGCTGACCTCAAGTTTTAAGCGAGTCATCAGAGGCACTCGCTGGACTGCAGCTAGTGAGGTTCTGTCCTGGCACAGGTCTCTTTTGTGAACTCCTCGGGTCAGCAGCTGTTACTCTTGTGGTACATATACAGCCCTCCAGAAGGAGGACTACAGGTATGCAATCTGTGTTCAAACTAATCCTGTCTGTCCATTGATGCTTTACAGAACCCCCTTGGCCCCGTGCAATGAGAGTTAGCAGCTCTATGTCTTCCTTTCTGTGCAAATAGAGGATCAAAGCCTTGAATCTAACAGACAGCCTAGATGGGTTGTTTGGGGGGGATTGTTTTCTGGCTTTTCCATTTTCATTTCTTTTTTTTTCCTTTTCTTTGAGCTGAGGGGAAATGGAAAAATCAGGGTTGCGTACAGGCGGCAGCCGGCAACCAAGAGCCAGAAGTAGTTTTGGTAGGTTTGATTCTGTTCTCTCATGCATGCACAGGCTCGGTTTCTGCCAGTCAGACTGCAACAGATAGTCCTTGTTGCTCCCCTAAGATCAGAATCAGACCTACTGAAATGAAAGCTGAGCCTGTAAGAGAGCTCAAATACCCTCATCTTGGTGATGCCAAGCACTTTGCTAAATAGGTGGCTCAGTTTTCATGCCTTTAAGCAGAAAGACAAGAAAGGAGGATGTTAAGATGTCTCACAGGGCTTAAAGTACACCAATGTGGTAACATCCAACTGTTACTTTTTTTAAAAAAGGAAACCTAATTCCCTTACCTACATTGCAAATAATCCATGAAAATATTAAAACCAACAGAGTTATTTCCTGGTTGCAGTTGGTGTTGTCTATTTTCTTTTAATGGTTGACTTCCCTTGGAAAGGAGATTGGTTACTTTCACTTGTGTCTGGTCAGCTTTACTATGCAGGTTCATGTTGCTGATGTGTAGTTGCCAGCACTGCAAAGAAAGCATTTCTGCTTTTTTTAATTAGTCCTTCTCCCACTCTCCTGTTAGAATTACTGGTAGAATTATTACTGTTCCTATTATTTACAAACTTCAGATCTGGCCCTTGCAACAATCTTTCACATGTTCCTGACTCTAGCACAGCTCATTGCCCACTCTTAAAGGACAGTTTTGAAAAGGCATCACTCTTTCACCTAAGCTCTTGTCACACAGCTGCATGCTACAGCTGTCCAGGGGTATACATGTCATGCTTTCAGCATTTTTGTTCTTTTCAATTTTTTTTCTCACCTTTTCTATCACTTTAAGGATCTGTTTGGATGCATCAGAGGAAAAAACATAATCTCTAAAAGAGATTAAAAAAAGAATCCATGTCAGCCACTCTGATAAAACCCTCCCATTCAGCTCTCTGATTGAGAGAAGAAAAATATGCAAATATTTTCCAGATGTGATGTTCAGCATTAAAATTAGCCTTGTTTTCAAAATAAGAAAGCTAGTCTAAAAACCTGGAGGTTTGAATTGCACTCAGTTGGGATGGATGTGTGTTGTGACTGGCCTACTGGACTGATGTCAAATGTAAGCATGAAAATACACTTGATCCTGACTGTACAGGGGTCATGAAGCACTCTCAAGTCTTTCTTAAGCAACAAGGTACTATAAAAATTGGCTGATTAACAGGGTCAAAACAGTGCTGGAAGCAAGGCTGAAACATTGAGCAGTCACCCAAAACAGGTGACAGTTTTTGTTAGACAGGTAACTAAGGGCATCTTCATTTCACTCCTGCCTCCCCAAGATTACGGCATTGAATCACACCTGATAAGACCTAGAGGTCTGGACGCAGCGTTGCCATCTTCAGGTCTCTGCTGTCCACAGAAAAGGGAAGCATTACACACTTGTCAGAGCTGGGCAGAAATACAGGACCATTTCTGCTCCTCAGTCCAACTTGTGCAAGCCTTTCAATTTTGTAACTAGAACAAGATTTGGAGGAAATTATGGAGCTGACTTAGGAAGTTAGGAAGAAACTACTTCCAACCTGGGAAGAATTGCAGTTCTCATCCTGCCAAAACCCAGGAGGCAATTTCCTAGCTCCAGTCTGAAAACCTAAAGGGCCAAGTTCGATGCAGCTCTAGGTGCAGCATTTCCATTTGGACAGCAGAGTGCTGCCTGGGTACTGAGCCACGGCACAACAGTAGGAGTGGCAGCTTTTCTGCTCCCAGTGCTAGGTTCTTGCCCTAGAAGATGTCCAGCTCTCGCACTGTTAGTGTCTTACCCCAGGCTCTTCTCCTCCACTCTGCAGGGAACAGAGTGCATCAGGCTAGCACAAGTACGACATGATTTAGGACAATTTTTCGAACTGTACAACACAAGGTCCCAGATGTGATCAATACGTTGGCTTCTCCCTCCCTGCTCTCCACCTCAGCTCATGACTGCTGAGTAGGATCTTGTGAAGATTTACTATTTCTAAAATTGATGGGAAACTTTCTTTCAGAATATGTTCCCTGTTAGAAAGCATCATTCCTGATGGGGCCCAGGGAAAAGGAATAATTTAGGAAGAAAAAAACCATGAGTTTTCAGAGTAGAAAAGTATATTTTTCACTTGGGAATATTTTTGTATTATACCAAATGTGAATTTTTCCTTAAAAATCTCTCCAAGTCAAAATAAAACATTTTGTTTTACCAACTTCCCCCCTTCAAGAAGCCTGACACTTTTTTCCACAGGCAATTTTTACATTGTTTTCATTCAAAACAAAATTAAACTCAAATTGTGGAATTCTTCACGAGGCAGAAATGCCAGGCTCCAACCGGGTCTGATTACCAAGCTGTGAAAACTTCAAGCCTGGGCTCAGCCTCTGTGCTGCCGAGCATTGTGTATGACTAGGTCATGGCTAAGAGACCCAGTCACGCACCAGAGCCAGAGCAAAGGGTTCTGTGTATTATTAGATGCTTCACAAGAATATCTATAAACTCATTCCTACATTAGGAGCCTCTGACTCTAGACATTGCACAAATTGAAAGGATCAAAATATCTCTCTCCCCTTCTCCCACATGGGCTATAATTCTGCCCTCTTTTTATTCTTTTTTTATTTATTTTAAATTTTGCAAAGTTCTCCCCTCTGTCAGTCCTCTGGGATTAGAGACAAAAAGCCAATTATGAGCAAGAATGGCATGTGTATGGAACACATGCCAGTCACGTTAGTGCTGCTGTTTCTTTCCTTCTTGAGCACAGCTTCCTGAGTGGAGAACTGACAGGGAAGCTGTGGCTGGGCCTGCCGGAGGGGAACCTTCCTGAGGGCAGGGAGCAGTGGGTTGAGCCTGTTTCCTCTCACCCAGCGGGTGTAGTTCATTGACAGATCACAGTAAGCGACAGTTTATTTAGCCATACAAACAGCTAAGGAAAGCACGGAACACACAGCAACTCTCACCCTTATTTTCTCTAACTGAACCACATTCAAAAGGACCGAATAGAAATTCTGCTTTTTTCAAAAAAACCCTACAAACTGCAATAATAAAAATGACTCAGCCACAATTGCAGTGATTCTCTGTAGTCTCTTCTCAGCACGCCTACGCCAAGGAAGCCATTCATGCCAGGGAGGGTGGGCTGCAGTGGGAACCTACCTCCAGCCCAGCTTGCTAGTGCCCTGGGTGGTCCTTGCACCAGGGGATGGGGAGGAATTTATGATGCTGCAATAAAAAGGGATCTTCCTTGTGAATGGATTTGCAGTCCATGTACTGTAACACCCCTAAGTCATCGAAGGAAGGGAATTGTCCTTGAATTGCCACTGGAACCTTTGAAAAGGATTCCAGCAGATTGTTTGGAGACTTGTGGGGATTCAGGAGCCTGCTTGAGTTTTATCATGCAAGCCACTCAAATGGAAAACATGCTTGAACCCTGAAGTGCTTCACAACAGCCAAGAATGAGGGTTTGCTGTTCTCTAAGGCCCATCCAGTGGCTGCCTCCTCCCCATTGCCTCAGACATAATTCAGATGATCCCAAGGCAGCAGTTCACCCTCACTTCCACCACAGCACAGAAAATCAAGCACAGAAAATTTGAGCTTAAGTCCAGCAGGCCTACGGGAAGACTGCACTTGCAACCTGAGACAACCTCCCAGTCATCTCCAAGACATTAAGCTCAAGTGCTGCAGTGGTAATTTCAGCTTCCAAACTCTCTGGGACCATTGCTATTCTCTTCAAAAAGCCCCTCAGAATTGCTGTGGGCACTGGGCAGCAATTTTTCAGGAAGATCAGAATAAAACAAAGAGGAAAATGGAAGTTTCTTTATACCTGGTCTCTACACAACAGGATGAAGGACAGAGTCCACCTGGAAGCTGAGAGGTTTTGTATTTTGCTTTCATGCCTGTTTGGTGCTTAAACTTTTCCCTCCTGTCTCCTTTTCTCTTGCTGCACCGGCCCCAGCCTCTCCACAGAGGAAGTGTCCCCATGAATGGCTATGTCTGCCTGCACCCACGGGCACCCTTCACCTGGCTGTACTGTGGCACTCTGCAGGTGTCTTTGCCAAAAATAAATCAGTAGGCATGGTGGCTCAGCAGGCACACCTTATGCCAGCATGTGCCTGGGATGCTTCACAGCATAGCAAGGAAAAATTTGCAAGGGAAACATGCAGTGTCAAATGTGAGAAAATAATTTTTATAAAAGCAGTTCAAGAATTTGAAGAGCAAGATCCCTTTCTGCTTCATGCACTGCATGCCTGAGCCTGGAGGGAATCTCAAATCTGAAGAAAGCCTGTCCTCCAAGGACTGCACTTGACACGACCCCACGAAGGGCAGGCAGATAGATGGCCCTCGCCACACTGAGCGCAGCACTGCAGCAGCCACGAGAGCTGTCAGGCTAGCTCTCAAGGGAACAAACATCTGTGATAGGGAGGGGGGTCAGGGCTTACCAACCATGACTATTTGCAGCACCCATGTTTGGTATCATTGAAAGGACGAGAATTAAAAGCCGCAATTCTCTGTATATTGAAGAGCTGACATATAAATCAGAGCAAGCTGAATGCCTGAAGTAGTTGGTGCAAGAACAGCTATAAATGTAAAATAGGAATTGGTATCATAGAAGTGCTGACTGTGGTTTGACTTCTCTGTGTGCCTGGGGGAGGCGGGGGCTGCGCTGTCTGCCTAAAACAGAAGTCAGGGATTAAGGTGTTGAGCTGTGTAGAGAATTGAAACTCCCTTTCACAAAGGAAATTTCCAGACTGCTTTTATTCCAGAAAATTATTCCCAACTTCTCCTTCAGAGACATTTCCAAAAGCCTTTCATTTTGATTTCTGACTTTCTTCCCTTTCAGCTGTCATCCACAGCATTATTCAAACGTTTACAAAGGAAAACATTAACAATGAAATGGCAAATCCACTTGGAGCGCTGAGCACTTCATCGCTCTCAGAACTGCTCCCTTCTTCCTCCTCAGTCTTCCCCTGTGAAATCCACCAGCTGAGCAGCACATCTGGGTCTCGGAGGAACCCTGGATTCTTGTGGAACTGGTCCCTTGAACCACCTCCCAGGGGCTTCAATGAAAAGGAAGACCATTGCCTGTTTGCTCCTCTCCTTCACATTCTCCAGCATTTCTATCTCAGTTTGCATTTGCAGTTCAGCAGTTCCCAGTTTCCAAAGCTGCTCCAGTCTCTCTCTGCTCAGAAGGGTGACGGGAGAGCAGGAACTGTGTGATTAACCAGTGGCTCTCACTATGTGTTAACTGCAAGATGCTTGTCAAGGTCAGGTTTCGTTGAACACCCTTATGACCCCTACACACATACATACACACAAGACCTTACCCTGGTCTCATCACTGAGATATCTGTCTGGCATCAGACAAGCAGACAGAGAGCAAGGTTATGCTGTGCAGAGAGATCACCAGGTCCCAAAGGCAGGGTGGTCACACATACTGCTCCGCAGCCCAACACACTGCTGGGTTAGGCAGCTCCCAGGCCCAGGGCAGTTTAGAGACATGTGGGGCTAGTTTAAAGAAACAGCTGGAGCACCAGATACACTAGTTGGGACAGAGCCACAGGATCTTCACTACCTGCCAGTTCAGAGTGCACCTAGATGACAAAAGCTGGACATCCCTTGCATCAATGCTGTCACTGTGTCCAGTGTTAGAGTTCAGTGTCTAGAGGAAGAGTGGGGGATTCTTTAGTTGAGTAACAACTTCTAACAACTTCATTTTGGCTTTGTGCCTGAGGGTTTCACTTAGCACAGAGCACAGTACAGAGTGGAAGCTGTTTCCTGAAGCACCCCTGCCACATGCTTGTTTCTCAGGTGTTAAAACTTTGAGCGGTATTTAAGACTTTTGCTAAATCCCCCTCCCCAAATCCTTCTTTCTGCACAGCTGTAATGTACTAAGGAACCTGCCCTTGATCCAGCTGTGGAATATTTTTAAATTTAAAATTTAAAAGCTTGTACGTGCTTACCTGCTTTTTCAATGGGAAACAACTTTCCTTGACTCCATTGTAGGGAAACAGTTCACAGCTCCCCTGACCCTCCAAAAAAATGACAGAAAGCCCCCTTAAAGAAATCTTTCTCCCAATTTATAAGTGGCAGAGATTCACCGAAGGACAGGGGACCACAGCCCCTAATTAGAGACTCTCAGCAGAGCTCTGCTCACAGGGATTTGCATCACAAGCTCCCTGCTGCCTGCTTACACACCATCCAGCCCTGCAGGGAGGAGTGTGCCAATACCAAGCAGGCAGTAAACAAGGCGTCAGCCTTTCTCCCCCTCTCCCCCAGGGCCCTGTCAGATTGTTTCAGCCACATACTCCTAGAAAACTTGAAGGCTACTTATTTCTGGGAATTTCACCTCACCTGCACAGCTGGGCCCTGAGAGCAGAAGACATTATCCATCCAATCCACCTGCCCCTCCCTACCCACCAAACTGGCACTGCATTTCAGTTGGCAAAGCTGGGAAGAAGCCTAGGGCCCCCTACCCTCCCCTCAGAATAAATAATGAATGGTTTCCAGAGGACCGGGAGATATTTGTATCTGAGCTGCAAGAACCCATAGTGAACAAAAGGTGCTGGGAAGAACCAAACAGTGACTGATGTAAATGGAGCAAAGCTGGGGGTGACTGGGTGAGAAAAGAGAGGGTTTAGAGACTATTACATAAGTCTAAAAACCAAGCAGGCAACACCCCAGAGAAGTGTGCTCTAGGAGACTGCTGAGCTTGTTGAAGGAGTGCATGTACTGGTTGAAGGAAGGATGGGAGGGGGAAGGGAGGAATGCTGTTCCTGCCATCATTACATCTCTTTTCTGTTAAAGAAACCAAGTGGAGTGCAGGAGGATCAGAAAAGCCAGCTGCAGGCTGAGAGGCCGCTCCAAGCACCCTGGGGTCTGTGCATGGATCAGTTAAGTTCAGGGTGCTCCTGCTCCATGAAGCTCCCAGGCTCTTTCCTCCTTCACTGATACGATAGCTCTGAGCATATGCTTCAGCATTTGACTGAATCTGGCTCCACTAGCAGAGCCTGTAGATTTGTTCTCCATGCTGCAACAGGGTGGGTGTGATGCTGAAGTATTGTGTCACAGCCCAGCCCATCCAATAACCCAGGCCAATTCCTGGCCTTCTGGCAAAAGCAAAGGATCTCAGGGACTCAAGAGTTTTAGTTATTTGCTGGAAGGTTTGTTTGGTCTTTAAGTACAGCAGTGCAGGCAGATTAGGGACATGTTGATCTGCCAACCCAGTCCTCATCAAAACACCAAAAGCTACAGCCTGTAAGAAGAAGCTTGTCTGCTAGGCCAGATAATTAACAGCCACAAATGGCCCTCAGTTGCACCAACTTCCACAGAGCTGCATTAACTTATATCAACTATGAAACTTGTAGGAATACGTGCATGAGGACCTGATCCACACAACTGGCAAGGACTGATGCTGGGATCAGGCAGTTGTATACAGGAAACATCTGAAGGATGCTACGACACTTTGAATCCATGCCGAGAAGCTTGACAGGCTGTACCAGCGCTGCCCACCTGCTTGCAAATCCCTGCTGTGCAGGGCGGTTGAGCTCACTGACGCGAGTGTTCCATCTCCCATTTTACTTGGAAATCCAAAGATCCTCTACACTTAGCTTTGATTCATCACCCAGCAAAGACCAGCTCCAGGAGCAACTGATCAGAACTTCAAAGCACAAGGAAGCATAGATATGCAAGAATCATCCAAAATCCATTTAATCAGAATTCCCTGAAATTAACCTTTATGTATGCTTTGCTGTGTGAGAAAGGAACATTCTCCTCTTTCACTTTTCTGCATCCAATAATCGAAGGAATCAAATCATTTTCAAACCAAGACAGTGAGTGAATGGAGATCTGACCCTGAGCTTCATGAATACTCATGCCTAGCGAGCCACATGGGGTTTATCCCCTAACGAGTCACGGCTCAGAGCAAAACAAGAGTTTTCAGAAAAGTTAGAAGGGAATGTAAGGGCTTGGGTCCCTCCCTTCTCCAAGAATGCCTAAATGGTTTAGGAGTACAAACACCATTGAAAGTCAGGTCAGTCAGGAAAGGATTCATTTTGCCTACCTTTAGTCATTTAGCTTCCTTCCACAGGAATGGTATCTCCAGCAGATCTAAACTAATTTAGGTGCTTATCTTGGGATGAATAAGTCACCTTCTACAGGTATTGATTTCTTTCTATTAACTGTACACAAGCCCAAACAGTTAAATTTGAAGGAGAGGATTCTTGCCCATAAGCAAAACATCATGTCATGTCTCTAACTCATTTAAACTCCTTGGAAAGCCTTGGTTTCCACATACATTCTACAAAGGGGCTTTGAAGGTGCTATTTTTTGCTGCAACTGCTCAAAAGAATATTTACAAACATGATACTGATTTTATTGTTGCTTGATCTATCAATTCTTTTCCTCTTTGACTTGTATTTCAGGTTCCCCTTTCCTCTTCTTAAAAAGATGATTTGGGAGGGGGGGAATGGAATGGCTTGTTGCTTTTGGAAAAAGATCTGCACTGATTTTTGTGTAAATTAAACCTTCCATATGTACAGACTCTGGGCCATTGTTCCAGTCTGCTGCAGCTCTTGTTTATTTTGATTTATTTTAAGGATGTGATGAAAAGAATTTTTTAAATTAAAGGAAAATTAAGGAAAAAAAAAGAGAAGTCTTTCTTAATGGGTTTTGCATAACTAGAATCAAGTGATGATTCCGGGACTAATGTCAAGCACTTTTTCATGCTGATGAACTGGATTGCTCCACAAAAAGTCTTTTGCAATGGAAGGGCTATCTATGCTCCTGACCCGGTGAGATGGATGGTAGCAGTACAAACCAGTGTGTGTCACTGTTTACACAAGGTAAGGGCAGTGATCAGCATCCTCTGTTAATGCTGCAACAGCATTGCCAGCAAACTCAAGCAAGTCACCTCCCTATAGTTTTATTAAAGCAGTGGTTAAGGTGGGAAAGGCATTTAGTTTCAATTTTAAAAGTACTGAACCACTCGAGAATCATGTGTGACCTCTTGCAACCCAGGTAGCACCAACAAGATGCGGGTCTCCCCAGTGACTCTCCTCATATTTCAGAAAGCCTATTGCAGTGCTACTCTGAGTTGAAGCCTTTAAAAAAGCCAGCACAAGCTCTGTTTCATGCTGAAAACCTGCAGAACAGCTGAAAGGTCACAAACAACAGCTGGCAATGCTGTAGTACCTGGTACGCCCAAGCTAACCTGCCCAGCCTTTCAGACAGGATTCAGGAAGTCCCTGAAGTTTCTAAGAAGGACCATGTTTTGGGGATGGGCAGAAGAGAGGCGGATGACAAGGGAGGTTACCATAGAGCAGGCAGCAGCTAACAGCTCAGCTGGGACTCTTGAGTATTTCCTGCCTAAACCTTTGCCATTAACTGAAAGCTGGCTTAGGCTGGAAGAAGGGAGCAAGTTCCTGTTGCTTCCAGGTTACTGTCAAAGCCTCCTCTAATGAGGAGTAAGGAGGGAGAGATCTTAACCTGGATAAATTTAGGACTCACTGTAGTTGAGGGAAGGCCAGCCACAGAACCAGAGTTCTCTGCCATGGTGAGGTCCAGTCTCCACCACACCAGCTGCCTTTCCCCCAGGCCCTCACTCACTCCTTAGCAGAGAAGATGGGGCTACATTTTTATCCAGTACCTACTGCAGCAGCACAGGCCCATAGGGACTGGGCACTAGGCATGCCTGTTCACTCATGCATTAACTCTCTGCAGCCTGTTTATTTCACATAGACTACCAGAGAGTCATCAGATCCTACAGTACCACTGGCTTCATCTTTTACACCACAAGCTCAAGCCCTGGACACTTTACAGCTCTTAGAATTACAGTTCCCTCCTACAGGCTTCCTTAAAATATGCAATAACATACTGCACCCAGCAGAATGAGAATCAAGGCATTTTTTTCCTTCTTTTACCACTATGATCTACCTCAGTGTCTGCTTTCACCAGATCAGTGTCACAGAGGTATCTAATGCTACCAAAAAGACCCCTCTTCAGGCTCACAGAGCGTTTAAATAACACTCAGATATGTCCTGGCAAGGCTGGCTGGTAGCAGAGAGGGCAGCAACGCCGGAGGGGCAGGACAGGAGGCCAGAGGCACCACAAACTCATCGAGAGCACAACTCACACCCAGGTGTCACCATACGGCTGTGAGCCGAGTGCTCTGCCTCTATTTGCCAGATATTTTCACTCACCAATTCCAGTATCAGATTTAATAACTTGGGCTTGAATCTGAACTTTGTGCCTTAGCATAATTCTGTGGGAGAATATTTCTATTTCCCTTTACTGGTGTCAATAAAATCACTCCATCTGTTGGTAACAAAGGACAAGGTTTGTTCTCTGTGACCTCTTCAACAGTAACTGGTAGTTTGCAGAAAGAAAGTGTACAGGCTATTTTTACAATAACAGTGATCCAAGCAGAGATAGGAAGAACAGTTTGGAAAAACAGATCTGTAATACACAAAAATGCATTAAACTCTTCCATGGTTTCCACAATTTCTAGGCTTGCTTTTAAAGGCTAAGAAATGTCCTATTTCTTGGTTCATATTTCAATAACCTCACCTGCATATGCCAAGTCTTACAGACTGGTTTCAAAAAATCACTCTCTTAAAAATCAGATGGAGAATAAAAACATTCAACAGCTGTAGGAGTTGGCCTATAGGATTTCCACCCCCACTGATGAATTTGCAAACCCTACTCTCAGTTTATAAATCTGAGCCTAGTTTTATTAACCCTGCTGCAGATTTACAGTTCCTATTAAAGATTTACAAATCACACCAATCTACCCCAAAGGAAAAGTCCTGATTTATAAACCCACATGTTCTGCTTAGGCAACAAGGCCATGTCACGATAAATAACCAGCTGTATAAACTTGTTCCCATTTTTTTTTATCTCAGCCACGCTCAGTCTGAGCTGTCTGTTGTGATCATGCAGAGTCTGATGAAGAAGGAGGTCTCCACAGGGAATTTTTCTCCCCAGAGAAGTCCGAATATTGCAAAAATATTTGATAGATAGACAGATACATACATATACATGTACGTAGATCTATTCGCTACTCTCAGTGTCACACCATGGCCTCTCCTCACTTCTTATGTAGCTGATACACCTGGTCAGCCTGAGCGGCGAGACACCAGCAGCAATTTTGGCACCTGGGGTGGCGGCAGGAACCACACTCCACAACACAAACTGCCAGACCCTTTTGCAGTACACAATTATCTGTGGGCCAAAACTAACCACAGAACAAATGTGTCTGCAACAGGTCTGTTGCCATTCAGTTGCCAGCTGCACAAAAAAGCTGCCTGATGCTTTGTGATAGGAAAACCTTAAAAAGTGTTGTGTTCGGGACTCATTTGGATAAGCCCTCAGAAATTCAAAAATTGTTCCAAGATATTTCAGAAGTCTGAAAAACAGGCTGGACACATTTCCCTGTGCTTCCTGTATCCAGATAGTCTGGAAAGACCTGAAGAAACAGCTTGCTCGTTTTCCAAGGCTCTGTGTTGAGTCTTGTGCAGAACTTAGAAAAGCAGAAGCAGTAACCTGAAAAATAACTGACAACTGTCTCTGCTGGACTAGTGAAGCAATAGAAATTACAAACCCTCTGAGATGAAGACATAGGCTTAAAGGAAGAGCTTTAAAGAGTCAATATAGAATTCTTTTTGCCTGCTGTTGTCTCTAGCTTTTCGGGAATCTCATTTAGTTGCATGACTACAGGAGCCTGACAATTTAAGAAAAACACCAAAAATGAAGGTTGTTGGCAAAGTGGAATATTGTTGCAACCACTTTTCTCCAGTTTCTAATCTTCATGTCTGACTATTCTTTTTTTTTCTGAATCCCATTCCTCAAACCTCTGCTTTCCCTCCTCTTGCCCTATAATCGCTTAGTTTCCCAAAGTATCTCTTTGTGGACATTTATTCTGGTCTTTACTTCCAAGATAATCTCACCATTCCAGTATGAGCCTCAGCTCCCCTTCCTGTCCTCGTTCTTGCATCTGATCACCTCTCCTTACCCCTTGCTTGTTTTTTCCACCTCTGTTTCTCTGCTCCCTCCCTGCCAGGCCCTTAGATGGTCCCCTGCCTTTGACGGCATTTCCAAAGACACTGGCATGTTGCAATGAACCCTAATGGAGCTTCAAAGCCAAAGAGAGCACAGACATTGCTTTGTGCGTCGCACACCATTTTTGTGAGTCTATCCATGCGGGAGTAACACTGCACAAAGAGGGCATACTTGGCCAACAGAAGAGCAACAAGTCTGCCATTCCCAGAAAGGGCTGGCTGTATTGTCCAGTGTGTCAATTATGTCGGCTCTGGAGACAAAAATTGTATCATTATAAGAATAAAGAGCACCCTGGCAGAGCAGCAGAGAAAAGAACAATTTTGAAGCCTGCTAATGGCCAAGAAATCTTGCTTATGCACGACTCTGCACAACTGTGCCTTGAAAACACATGCAAGATGGGGGGAAGGGGGGTTGAGAAGTGGTATTTCTCATTACACTTCAGGGAGATCAGATCGGGCCCTAGATTCTTAGTTAAGATGTAGGCAAAGAGTCTCCTATAAAAATAGCTGCGATTTGCTTGACAAATGCCAATGAGCGTGAGTGTGGTTTTGCTTTGCTTGTCAGCTGTCACTCTGCAGGCAGTGAGCTCGCCTTCCTTCACCCTCTCTGCCTGCTTCTCCTTCTCCATCTCCGCTGCCTGCTCCCTCTCCACAGCCAATCCCCGGCACGCTCCAGCTCCCAGCCAAATAAGGAGAAGCAGCGCAAGAAACCCTGGGTGCGTGCAGGCACCCATGCACCCACCCAGCTGAGCAGCTGAGCCAAAGTGGCTTTTTTTGGTTCTTTCCCCCTCCCCGGCTCAAAGACAGGCAAACCCCCTTCTCCCTCCATCTTCTGCCTTTCTGAAGAAATAACGGAGACACACCTGGGAAATGCCTGGGGTATTATGGGTACACAATAGTCTGGGAAAAGAGGTTTGAAAAACAAACAATAAACCCATCACAACAACAGAGGGCCATGCATCAGCCTGCAGCTGAACTGATTTGGAAAACAGGCACTGAGAGAAGCTTTCACAGTGCACAGCAAACCTGCCCACAGGAGCACATTTCAGGGTGCAAAGGGTGCCTGGCTCTGCAGATCAGCACCACTGGGGCTGCTGTGTCTGCAGCAAGGGGGAGTTGTAGGGTGTCCTTAAGTTTTACCCACTGTATGTTTTGAGGAAAATCAAATTTTAATCACAAAACTAGTGGCTCATTTGCGAATCCTTAAAGATATTTCATTAACCAGCCCCCTCTCACACAGAGAATCAGCCTGCCTCCTCTACCAGCCTTGCCCTACTCTCTGAAGTCTGTTGCATTTAAAGCTGTAAAGCAAGTCAGTTTTAGCAGCAACCATCTCCTCTGGTCCCACAGCAAGTCTGGAGCGAGGAGCCCTTGTTTGCTGGCAAGGAGCAGTATACAAGGATCTGCTGCTCAGCATCAGATGATGCCCTTCTAGCTTTTAAAAAGGCATTTCAAAGCAGAGACCCAGGCAGAATGGGGGAGAACAGCAAGGTATGAAATTGGATTTTCAGCCTTGCAGTGCTTAGATCAGCAGTGAATGGAAACTAGCTTCATCTTGTGACTGGTTCAGCCGTCAATAAAGCTGGGGAGGGGGGAGATATGAATTGAAGATTTTCCACAAATGCTTTTGATGAAAACAATGACAAAATGTATATTTTCAGTTGATTTTTCCACAGAAAAAGTTGGGCCTTCTGTCAAATGAGGCAAACCCAAAATACTTCAGTTTTTAAATTCTCCTGCGGTGCCTCAAGGGAGTTGTAGTTAACTTGCTTTGCACTCCCCTCTTGGGCTGGGCGTCCCATGCAGTCACCATCCCTCACACTGCATTGTCGTGGGCCTTTTTTGGAGATGGGAAGACAGCCTTATAGCTGTGGCACATAGATCATTTTCACACTGTCCTAATTTTTCTTGAGAAAAACAAAACAGCATATCTGAAAGTCTTACAGTGGTTTTTCTATCAGGATCCTCTTCTAGCACATGCATGACCTTCTCTTTCCACTTAGCAAGACTGGAGGGATGGAAGAAATGTGGCCCCCCAAAGTAAGAAATCATGACAGTTACGGTGAGAACTGTTGACAGCCTGCTGGTCTCTGAGTGTTGAGGAGACGGGGCCTCTTGCAGTCCTGTATCTCTGGTCTTTAATGGTCATTTAGCTGAGGATAAATGGACCATGAGGCAATCTGGTCACACACATTGGCAACTGTGTGGCACACGCAACCTGGACTTCCAGCACCAAGAGCAGAAGCTGCTGTGGTTGTCATAGACCCCAGGCAGATTAGGCACCTAGTAGCCTTGCCCCAAAAATTTTAGATAGGAGGGAAAATGAGGAACGTGACAATCTTGCTTGTGCTATGGATGTTGAGAATGTCTGGCCACCATTTTGGTGACACCTCTGTGGTGGCTGCCACCTTGTTTGACACTGATGATCAAACACACGATCTCCACTGCTGAAGCCACTGTTTCTTAGCTGATGCCATAACAGACTTTTACCCTCTGTGGAATTAAGTCTGTCCCATGTCTTATTTTCATAGGTTGTTTACGCCCTTCAGAATCAGTAACTCAAAGCAAGCATAACAGGCCAGATAAAGACAGCAGCTGCAAAATTTCTGAATATCTGCAAGGCCTCTTTAAAGCAGAAGATGACTATTAGGAGGCTTTTGGTGGCTATAAATAGAATTTACACACACTCGGAGGCAACTTTTACACTGCTGGAGTGAGGTAAAGGGCTTTGATATAAATAAGAAATAGGCCTGCGGTGTTTAAATAGCAGTGGTCCACACCCTAGAATTATATCTTACAAAAACAGTTCACAGTAATAAAATTATGGTGGATAAAGTCATATTTCTCCAGCAGTTTCCAGACTTTAAGCTTTCCACTGTATTAAGGGCAAAAAAAAGAAAAGCCCCCAAACCCCAGAATGGAGCATAAACAATTGTGACTCATGCCAGAGGGTTCTCAGTCTGGTGAGGTGGGTGGATAAATACAGTTTTCTGATACAGCCGATAATTCCTGCTGTGCAGAAGTATTTCTTGGAGTTACTGATGAAGGAAACTGCCAAAGGTGTTGTTGCTTTTTTTCTCTAATAAGGCAAATGCCTTAAAAAGATAAGGTGAGATCTATTTCTGGAGGTCTGCAGAAGGTGGAAAGCTGTAGGCCCTCTGATATCCCAACTATGATGGTAAAATATGGTTGAATAATATGTTCAGCATACACTTAGAATAAAATCAGTGGGATTCAAATGCACTCCATTATGTTATCAGAGCTGGGTGAATTATTTCCTGGACACTTGTATCAGCAGCTGTAGATGAATACACAGTCATTTAGGCCGGGGAGCAGAGGGTGGCCTGGAGCTACAATGAAGCTTGCGTGCACGACTGTGTGCCTTATCAATTTTATCCCCCATGGGGCAATTAGTTTGATGTGGACCGTTGAGCTTTTGAAATAAAATGTTCCTCTGGAGATGCCCATCTTTCCATTGATCATAGAGGGGCTGTTGATAACTAGGTTACTAACATTGAGATCCTGCAAATTACCTGCTTAGGGAAACTGCCAGGGATTTACTGCCTGTTGAGTGCCTGTAAATGGGCAGCTATCTGCTGTGGAGAAAAGCTCTCGACAGAACAGAATGCACTTATACTGAACTCACTTATCATAACACTCCATTTTTCAGTTAATTTTTTTGAAAATCTTAGACTGTTTCAAAAACTGCAGTGTATTGAGAAGACAGTTTTATTTCTGCAAATTTCCTGCTTCGAGGGAAGTTGCTCTATAGGAAAACCTACTTAAGCATATGGGAGTATATTTATCTTGAATCCCTCAAGTCTTTATGCTTTGTTATTGAGAATTGTCTCTTACTAATGGAAAGCACGGTGCTTCTATCCTTGGAGTACTGGAGTATTGAAATCCTTTTCCAAGTCCCAAGAGTGAGAGGAAAAAATAGAAAATAGTTTGACCTACATCCACAAGAATAATTATTGACTTAACAAGTTCCAACCAGTTTTTCAAATTAAAGCTCAGCAAGAACAGACCCACTTCCCTAAAAAAAAAAAAAAGAAAAAAAGGAAAAAAAAATCAGTCTTATTATATGTCAGATGTACATGTGTGCAGTGACCATATGTAAATGTATCCCTGGAATATGCATGTATGACTATTTGTGCGTGCTTGTATCTCTTTAGGAAGGAATTCTTTTTTGTGAGATGTTGTACGGTGCCTTGCAGTGTGGGTCTCCTATCTTCGACCAGCAATTTCTGCACGCTCTCTGTCCAGGAAGATGTATGGCAGGATATGTACAGCCAGGCAGGCTACAGTCCTTCTTTGGAACCTATGTGAGCAGTGCTGGGAACACAACTGTGAACCATTAACATAAACTGCCCGAGAAGAGCTCATTTAGCACTTCCCTCTTGTGAGCATATGGACCAATGGAACCAGAAATCCAGCAGCTGTGGATTCAAGAGTTTCAGGATTATACTTACAAACAATCAGCATCAGAGACACTTGTGTCTGGGATTAACATCTAAGGAAGAAAGAAGGAAAGGCCTTCAAATATCAATACTTAAGACTGGAATTAGAAAGTAGCAAGGAAAAGCTGAAAAAGTAATGATTAGCATTTGTGCTCTGGGAACTCTTTCTTATATTCTACCAGAAACTCTCAATGACATCAACATCTCCATTGGTGTCCTGAGTCCACAGAAATCTACTGAAGGTACTTTCTCTTTAAAGCTCCTTTTTGACTTCCAAGATTCTACTTGATCCCAAATCAAGACATGGGACTATGATACAAAATATTGTTAATGATAGACCTGATCCTGCCTTAGGCCAGACAGATGGATTGGATGATTTATTAAGGCCAATTCCTAATTTTGATTCTGTAATGAATTAATTGTAACTGATTTTTAATAATAATCCCAGTTAATCAATATATAGAGGGCTTTTGTTCCTAAACCCTAACCTTGCACAGGCATTTTTATCCCTAATCTTTCACCTCAGGAAAAAGATATCATACAGACACTGATTCAGGGAAACTTCCCTGTTCAACACAATATTGAAACAGATGCTTAATTCATCATGGGCTTAAGTGCTTTCCTGAATTAGGGCTACCGAGAAGGAAACAGTATCATACGCAAAGCAGAACTATTTAATCTCCTGATTATTTTGCCATTACTGGGCTCAGTTTTTAGTTTTTAGTAGTGAGCTTGGGTGTTTCATTACATCACAGGTGATTGACAGTGGCAGCGATTGGGTTAGGACACACATTTTTACTAATATTTTTATGTGCAAACGCAGGCAGATTAATTTCTCCATCTAGGAACAATGCTGCACAGTCCCATTTATTTTTATACAGTGTTTGCCATTCAAAAGAAAGAGAGCAGAGACAGAATTTTATACAGCAGCTCACAGTCAAGACAGACAGCAGTTAAGTGATGACATGTGTCCATAAGGAACAACTATTGTAAACAGCTATTACTGAGTGTCCGGGAAAGGAATTACACAAAAGCTAAGAGAACCACTGATCATTTTAAATCCAGTCTCTAAAAAAATAGTGCAGTGCTCAGAAAAGGTTTTTGAATGATAATGAGAATTTACTCTAAGATTCTACTGTAACAATTCTGGGGTATGAAGTCAGGATGACTTATGTAATGTCACTAAAATTAATGGCAAACAAAGGGCTAAAACCTTAGTTTTAGCCAAGTGACCACACCATGGAATCACTCTGAAGACACCAAAGAAAACCTCCAGTGTAAGTTATGGCAAACCAAACCTCATTCACAACCCATTTTTATCCATGATCTCACCATTGCTGTGGGAGCGAAAACCGCATCTGATTGAGTTGTTGTCCTTAAGTTCTTGGGTGTATTGCACAATCGGGGGGGTTGTGCTGTGGGCTGAGAGCAGGGAGAAGGACTCTGGAGACTGAAATATGATGGTGTTACTAACGTACCTACCCTTCCTGCAGTCTCTCTACATCTTCCAAATGAGCCACCAGTCAGTCAGACCATCCCTTTTAAAGATATAATGGGCCTGGGCTGAATTAATTCTGCAGGTAAAAGTCATTATGCAGCCTCAGCTCTCCTCAGACAGAGCACCCCTCATTTGAGAGCAAGTTATAGAGCTAATTAATAGGAATGCAGGAATTGCTAGTCTGGATGAAACTCAAAGCCCGTTAGTTCAGTGTCTTATATCCAGAACAGACCAGGACTAGATGCTTTAGGGAACGTGTGAGACTCTGCTTCCCAAATTTGGCCACCTTAAAAGACCAGCTTAGAATCCAAAGCAGGAAGATTCCTATCACTTGGGGAACTGCTGTTATGAGTCATCAAATCTTACCAAATTCTTGGTCTCCAGGTTTAGGAGTTTCTGCTGCCTCAATACATTGTAATTACTGCAGGGACTCTCTGGTAGTTAAGGGCAGCAGGGTCCTACTGGAGATGGGTGAGCCAGCCACAGGCAGTCACCAAATCACTGCATGGACCTCACATTGTTTTACAAGCACTTAACGCACAGGAGAGTCATTCGCTTTGCATGGACCGGTTCTTTTAAAGACTGACTGCTTGCCTAGTCTGGGTTATCCCACTTGATCTTTTTTGAATACTAAGGCAGAAGAGGTATTTCTTCTTCTAAAAATTTCCACAAATCCACATAACAGTTAATATTAGCTGGCCAAAGGGTCTCCTCAATTAGGTCTTTGAGGATGCTTTGTGTAAGCTTTGTAGACTGGCTGTTTTAAACAATTTTTCCCTACTTGCTGTTATCTGTAACTAATGAACTGGAAAATAGCACATCATCGTTATATGATTCTGTCACATCATTCTTGATTCTTTCTGAACTCCAATGAGAAATATTTATCAAAGATTTCTGGCTTTTTCTGCATAATTATGAACAGTGTTAGTCTCTTCATCTATTAAAAGTCCTAGACTGTTACTAGGATTTCTTTTCTCTAAATAAAATTTTAAATATACCTTATTTTGACCTTAAAACTGACAGCCAGGAATTTCTGTCTTAAGTTGCCTTTTTTCCGTCTGTATTTCATGCACTTCATAAAACTAATTCATATTAATTGCTCTCAATCCATCCATCTCCTCATTTCTATTTGTTACATATTGCTTTTTTGTTCTAATTGCTGTCTTTGCACTGAGTCTGTGCCAGATGGACTCTCTTGAAGGAGGAATTATGGCTCTTTGGCAACTTAATGCAGTCTTTTTACAGACTCATCCACATTAATTTGTGTCCTTCCATGCAAAATCTTCCGCTGTCAGTTTTGACTCACAGTTTCCTTCATCTTTGGGAAATCAGTCCTGTAGCAGTACAACATACGGTGCTGTGTTACTGGTTGGGACAGTCCCCTGTTTGCCTGTACGAAGTATCAGCAGGTCACAACCACTGAGCATCCCTGGCCAAACTGCCTGCTTGGGCTGGCTGCACCACTGGCGGTAGCCTTGCCACCACCCTGTCACTTTGCTGATGGCTCCACACCCTCTGGGTAGTGTCTCTCGGGTACTGTCTCTCGGGTTGGCCGTGTTCATTGATTGGCATAACCAGTGTGCAGGCCTCCCACCAATCACCGCGCAATTTGTAAATCCCTGCGTTCAGATTGGTTCATGACTGTTGTCTGCCAAACAAGGGGTAAACAAGCACGTAACCATACTTCTCCCAAAATCCTCCTGAGCAGATGCTAATCTGTCCTCTCTCCCCAGCGAGCAGAGACTTCCCAGTCCCCATCTCTGTCCCTGTTCCCGTCCCCTCCGGCTGCCTGGGTCCTGCCTAAGGTTTCATTGGTTTTGAACTTCCCTCCTGTGTTGCAGGAGGTGCTGGGCGGGCGAAGGGGAACCCCCAGGCAAAGGCAAAGAGGCAGCAGAACCACAGGGGCAACACCACTGAGCACGAAGTCCCTCACCCCGGTAACGTCACCTTTGGCCATCTCCAGGTGCCAAAGCTCTGGGAGACACCTGTCCTGTCTGAATTCTGGTGAAAGCAGAGCATCACAGGAAGCTTAAGCCAGTTGTGGGCAGCTCCTGGGCTTTGGTTTTGACTTCTGGATGTTTGATACCCAGGTCACATGTCAGACAGCCCCCCCTGTTTCTCCACTCTTCCCTTTCTCAGTTTTCTTCTCTTCCTTTATTCCCTGGAGGGGATCTGGGAGAATCCTGGGTTTTCTGCACCTCCTTTCCAAATTTGTTTTGGAACACAAGCCAAAATGGTTCTCCTCTGACTGCCAGGAAGTGGCAGCTGGGATAAAAGATGATATTAAGGAAAGCAAACAGATGAAAAAGCAGATATATATACACATATATGGATACATATATTTTATATGTACACTTTTTTTATATATATATCCCCAAGTGATTGAGGAATAGCAGACACTAGAAGAGCTAGTGGAAACTGTAATGAGATGTATTGACAAGCCTGGAAGCCTGGCTCCTGCCATCAAGTGTTTGTTTCAGGAACTAGAACGCATGGTGTGAGTTGTGCAGTGAGCATTCAGCACGAAGAAGTCAGCATTTCAAAAATGCTTCCGGTCCACTGGGGTGAAACCAAGCTCCAGGATCACAGCTCGGAGCCAGCAGCTCCTCAGTTATTAATTCCTTGGCAACTTTGCCCAAGAAACTTGATCTCCGTGTCCCAGTTTCCCCTGTCTGTATGAAGATAACAATCCCTCATCCACCTACAAAAGATGTGGTGGGATTGATTAGGAAGCAGTCAATGCACAACACGTTTGTTTTCGAGGCACAGCCCGTTAACTAGAAGAGCTGTTCATGGGAGTTACTAATAAGTCTCAGAGCACCCCTCCACACTAGCACTAGTACTGCTTCCCTTCGTGTGAGGTCAGAGGTGGTGTTTTGACACTTCTGCTGTTTAACGTGACATCTGATATAGAAAAAGTTGAAAATTGTAGCTGTGAGTTATACTTTTTGGAAATGTTTCTATCAGCATGGCACAAGAATGGCAAATCATCTGCTGTATTTTCAGACATATCTATTTTGTTTGACTTTATTAAAAGTCCCCGAGGGACTGAAAACTATAGTGAGCCTTCCACTTTGTTAATTTTAAATGTTTTAAACAACTCTTTTGCTCTGTTTTGAAACAAATCTTCCCTGCTCAGAGGGAAGACAGCTTTTTTTTTTTTTTTTTAATCTTTACAACTTTTCTGAATGTTTGGGAGAGGTCAGACAAGCCAGAATTCAAAGTGCTGGAGATCAGACCCTCATGACACTAGTGGCTTGGGAGTTATGCATATAAATGATTATTGCTTCTTCCAAAAACCCTCCCTTCAGGCTGACAGAAAGGAGACATTTCATAGCTCTGTGGTTAGAATAAAGAGTTCATACATGCATGATAGGCAGACAGAGGGTATTATTCAGAGCTGTAAGAATCAGTGGCTTACAGTCTGATATTGAACAGTATGTAAAAGACCGGCATTAATTGGAACTATTCCACAGAGATGTGGACATAATTATTTAAAGGACTAACTCTCAACAGATGGACTTAGTCATGGCAAACGCATAGTGTAGCTATCTAAAGAAGAAAAATGCAAATGCCCTAGAAGGGAATTATTAGTTTGAAGGATGCAGGCAGCCTTTGGCTATTAGGTGGCAGAACGATTCTTTCCATCCATGGAGAGCCTAAAGAGTAGTATCTTTAATATTTTTCTTCGAAAATCTGCTCACCTTGTTCTCTCTGTGCCTGCCAACTTCACAAGACTAAGAAAACCAGCAAGGGGTCTTGATTGATTGAAAGAAAAATCAGCATGATGCTGACGATGGGTGCTGTGAGTACAAGCCATAGGATGGTGATGTCCCTCAAGGTTCCTCATGAGGCAGCTTGTGGGGGTGCTGAGATACAGTGGCATGAGGGACACAATAAGCACACAGCTGAGCTAGGTGGTGAGGCAGACACAGTTGAGAACTTGGGAATTTGCATAATGGTCCTCCTGTTCTTGATAGCCATGTGATCATATGGCATCACCCTAAAGATACTCCCCTTGGCCATCAGATCAGACATCTTAGATGCAATGCAGTGAGATGGGGAAACTGCCACAGGGGGAGAAAGAGCAGAGACAGCTAGACAATCTCTCAGCTGAGAGGTGCTTCAGGGAAGGACAGTACTTCAACTTTTCCCAACCAGGAATTCCAATTCATGAGCAGATGGCTCTGCTAGATCCCTCTGTGTTCTCAGTATTCACAAATGGGCTGAGAAAATCATGATTTTAATTCAAAAGCTTTTCATCACCAGCTGAAGTCCTGTGGCTAATGATAAAAAGGAAGGACAGTTTTATAACCAAGAATATCTTCCTTTCCTCATTAAGCTGCTGATCCTTAAGCACATGCATAATTTTGGTTCCATCTAGTTCCCTAGCCTCATAACTTTTAGTGTGGATTGTTGGATCCCCTCTTTAAAATAGGATACTCATGAACAGACATTACTCCATGCTAAGAGTAGCCCTGCAGCTGCCCCTGCCCTTTGAGGTCAACCGGCCTTCAGGTTTGCCTCAGCCCTCTGAAATATGTGGGATCCTGCATGTCTTAGTGTGCTTCGCGAGTTAGCTTGCTCCCCAAGGGACAGATCTTTCTATGTGAGTAGGGAAGAAGACAGAGCAGAGAGCAAGGAATCAAATAGAATACACCAAACCTAACCCTAGCAGGCCACTGGCTGGGGCTTTGCTTCATCTCTGTCAAGCTCTCGCCAGTACTTCTTTAAGTGCCTATTTTTGCAATACCCAAACAAGTCTCAGCAAGTAGGAAAATACTGACAATGCTGAGTGTTGAGAGAGCCTGAAGGTATGAGATGGAGAAGTAGCATTGCCTAAAGGTTAGAGCCAGCAACTGGGAGGCAAGCGTGGTTTCATTACAGTTTATACTGTAACATAAGCAAGTCACTTGATTTCTTCAGAACAGCCTCCCACTTCCTGTGAGCCAAGTGTTCTTCCTTCCAACCCACTTGCTGCTATATATAACCTCAGCACTGTCTACCTTTTCTGCAGTCCAATCTGGGAGTCATGCTTCCCCGAAATCATGAGATGGCATTCAAAATCATGCAGAGTCTTGGAAAAGCATGGTCTGAATGCCTACTCTTGCCTGCTTGCTTTCTGATCCTTTATAGGTCACAAGGTCACTTTTATTTTTTTGTCTGTTGGCAGGAAAGCAAAATGGTAAAGTTCTATAAACAAGAAGCCTGGCTCATAAAAATAACATTTGGTCTCTATATGTCAAATATATCATTAGGAAAATCGGTTTATCTGTCTCCTTGTTCAAGTAAACTAAGCAAATTTGCCTTCTGCCATCTGCTTCCTCCCTGTTTTCAGTGAAGAGTTAACACACCAGCTAGTCAACAAGAGGCAAAATCACAGATAAATCTGACTGTATGCTATTGGGAAAATAATGGTTTGTAGCAGTAGCCTCCTCATCTATTATGTAATAGTAAAGTTAATTTCTCTAGAGATTTAGTCCTGAACAGAGATCTGTCATCAGGTATAAACCCTGGCTTATTGATCACTGCAGGGATTGCAGCCACTTCTGGAATGAAACCAGGCAGCTTTTCAATACCACACAGCAAATCATACACCAGTGAAGGACAGATGCTGTCTCTCTTTAGCAAACCAATGCGTGACTGGGATTCAGGGAACTGGATCAACTAGGTGATTTGTCATATTTCCTGAGCCAAACTAGGAACACCAATCCTTTGCTTCTCAGGACAGGAACAAAAAAGAAAGACATAATCAGCTGGAACAGGAAGAGGACTTGAGGTGAATCAGACTCAGCAGCTTGCTCCATGACACAGTGCTTCTGTGTGCATCTTGGCAGCGCACTGACTTTGTGGACACTGAGATTAATTACAAAGAGTTTCTGATCTGCTCTTAGCTATTACTGGTGTATCCTTCCCATGATTCCTGCTTTCTTATTTCTTCATGGGCGTATCTCTAGAGTTACCCTTACCTGCATCTACTGACCGGCCCATCTTGTTTTGTTGGCCTCCGTGACACTGTATCTGACCCTTTGCACTTTTCATTTGGAAGTCTTATTTTCTTGTAATCCATCTTTTTAACCAAAGACAGTATTATCTTCTGGTGCGTATGGGTAATTCTACAATGTTTGCCAACTAGAATTTGCTTCACAGAACCAAAGAATCCATCACAGCAGACCCAGTGAGCTGTCACCTGGGCCCTGGAGTGTACTACTACTGAAAAAAAGGGCAAAGAATGGGAAAATGTAGACTAACCAGTATAATTCTGTCCTGGTTTCAGCCGGGATAGAGTTAATTGTCTTCCTAGTAGCTGGTACAGTGCTATGTTTTGAGTTCAGTATGGAAGAATGTTGATAACACTGATGTTTTCAGTTGTTGCTAAGTAGTGTTTAGACTAAAGTCAAGGATTTTTCAGTTTCTCATGCCCAGCCAGCAAGAAAGCTGGAGGGGCACAAGAAGTTGGCACAGGACACAACCAGGGCACCTGACCCAAACTGGCCAACGGTGTATTCTATACCATGTGACGTCCCATTTAGTATAGGAACTGGGAAGTGGGGGCGGGGAATCGCCACTCGGGGACTAGCTGGGTGTCGGTCAGCGGGTGGTGAGCAATTGCACTGCGCATCATTTGTACATTCCATTACTTTCATTATTGCTGTTGTCATTTTATTAGTGTTATCATTATCATTATTAGTTTCTTCTTTTCTGTTCTATTAAACCGTTCTTATCTCAATCCACGGGTTTTGCTTCTTTTCCAGATTTTCTCCCCCATCCCACTGGATTGGGGGGGAGTGAGTGAGCGGCTGTGTGGTGTTTAGTTGCTGGCTGGGGTTAAACCACGACAAATTCCTAGTACAATTTCAGCATAAGTTGTTGTATTTATCTAGGATTTTCATATTAATTATGTGACTAAACATTGACTTTTTAATGAGTAAAAAAGTAGAAAAGATTGCCTTTTATTAGGGGGGGGACTGAGTTGTAGAGCTGGGGAATGTCTTAATTGGAATTGTTAGCAAAGCTAGGGCAGAAGGAGCACCATGGGTGCCCATTCATAAATGTGGTCACAAGCTCCTGCTGAAAGGATTAGACTTGAACTCTTTAAAACAACCAAATGAACTCTAGCACACTAAAGGTGGAACCAAACAGACTGGAGAGCAAGGGCCAGAGTCTCCCACACTTCAGCAAGCTGGAGCATCTGCTGCATGGAACAGAGTTGATAATGCCTTGTTATACAAAATGTGGGTGATAGCTCAAGTGGATGCACTTAAAAGTCTAAAAAAATATATGTATCATCTCTCAACGGTTTTCCTCTGACAATCCAGTCACCCTTCTAGTGACCCAAAATTTTTGCTGTTGTAGCTTTCTCAGACAGCTTGTGACCTTGTTTATGCTTTAGTTTTAGAAACATCATTGTCTGTATTTTAAGATGCCTTAAAAACAACTTCCCCTTTTACAGTGCCTTCTATACAGTTTTCCATCCTTTTCTCATGGCTTAGCAGTTAGAAATGTTTCCATTACAAAGAAAAATTGCCTACCTTAAATCACAATATAATTGTTTGTTTTTAAGAACAATCTTCACAAATTCAGAGGCAAAAAAGAAGATATTTGGTCATATGAAACTCTCATCATACAGAAATTCTTGTCATTTCAGCTGAACCTTAACGAATATCTACTAAAGTTTCTGTTCAATGGAGTATGTGTGAAATAGCACATGAACAGATTTGCAATAGGCATGCACCGTCAAGGCTAGCTCTAGGAAACGCAGTCCCTTGTGCAAGTAGGGCAGCATGAGGTGTGAGGCAGCAGGCCCCTGTGTTTCATGGCTACCAGTTCTGCTTCCCTGGAAGCCCACCCTCAACTAGTTCCCAGGGGTAAGCTTGGCTCTGGCCTCCCGAGCTGTAGGGTAGGCAGTGGCATAGCACTGGCCTCTCCTCTGCCCGGTGCTGGCCCCAGCTCTGCTGGTTCAAAACCCCTCTGGTGTGGTTGATCAAGGTGGCTGTTGTGACGTACAGTCCACAGGTGGGCTTGCTCCTGATCCAGCTTTCACAGGGCTACCCAGAGTCTCAGGTCCCCTTCAACGGCAGAGGTAGCACGCACCAAAAGCTGGCTCTGCATAGTCTGAACTGTTGCATTGAAACATCCTGCGATGCAATGGGATAACAACTGTAGTTAAGTGACACTAGGACCAGCTGACCTGTCAAGATGGTGAGTTTGGCTCCTTGAGATAATACAGGGAAAATGCAGGCCTCTCAGATGTCTTCTATCCCTATGTAAGAGACCCCGATATCCACTGGCCTTCTGTTACAATGCTACAGGATGGAAGAGAAGCACCAGTGCAGGGCTATAACGTGTGAATGATCCAGGCCAGGCTGTGTGGGAAGAATAAACAGAAAGTCATCTTATGGGCTTAGGCCCCAAGACTTGGGCAGTCCTGAGCTATGAAATAATAGGCTGAGAGTTACCTTCCAACACAAAAGTGCAATTCAGTGACCATGAGGACCAGAGGCAAGGGGAGAAAGGGATCAGTGTATTTAAGCCAGAACTGTTGTTCAAATGCTGACTCTGCCAGTTCCTCAGTGCATGACTTGGGATGAATCACCTCATTCTGTGTGCCATTTACCCCTATGCAAAGGGCAAGCATGAGATCTCTGTTCTCAAAATAGGAAGAAGCTGCTATGCCCTTGTGATTCCCTGCAGGTGATCTGTACCTTCATATGCTCAATGACAGTAATTCCCACGTAAAGGAAGTTGATGCTTCTATACAGGAACAGCTACAGGCCAGGAAGGGGCATGTTATTAATTAACCGATGGTGAAACTGATTGCGAGGAAGTATTATCTGGCACAAAACAGTCCCAAAGAACTTCCCGTTTCATTTAAAGGGAAAATAAAAACTAGAGGTGCCAATTTAGATCAAGAGAGTAGAAAGGAGACTCTTCAAATTGGAACAGACCAGGTGCTTGGTACAGGGTAGAGCAATGAGGGTGCCAGATAGAAGGGAACTGGATAAGAAGGATTGTGAACATATTTACAGCCATCTGGCACCCTCTAATTATCCAAATGACGAGGCTGCCTGAGTGCTCACCAAAACGCGGAGAGTGAGGGAAGGAAGGAGTTTGTTTGGGCAGAGGATCTTGAGTGCTTCATGCTTTCAACGTATGTTTTTTGGAAATGTTTTATATCACTTACAAGATTATTTATATTACTGGAGATGTAGGAAAAAGACACCAGAAGGAAATGGAAGGGCTACTCCTTCTGGAGTTTTCCTTCCAGGTTTCTAAAAATCAAGTCAAAGGAAAGAAAATATACAGTCTCTTGGAAGTCTGCATCAGGGATCAGGAATGAATCAGGAAAGCTGGATTCCTTCTCATCTACACCATTGATATGTTGTCAGTATTATCTGAAGTCTTGCAATTTTTAGTGGGAAATCTGTAACAGCTGGCATCATGTTATTTAGGAAAAAAATCCCAGGTTCTAGAACTATAGAGTAAACATTTTAAAACAAGGTCATGGTGCTTACTCAAAAAGTAAGAAAGAAATTTAAAAGTTTGTGTTTCTGAGCACCAGTGTTATGCTTTTATTGGCCTTATTCATGATTTTTTAATGTCTGCATTCACCAACATTACAGTTGTGTTATCTTTAAATTACTTTGCTTTGTCATGCTTTCTTCCTGTGAGTCAGAAGTTTTGACTTTTTTCTTGGTTTTATCACTGTCCAGCTGTGAGGACATGAATAAGAGCTTTCAGCTCAACTCCTTCTTCTTTAGAATGATACTGACCTTTCTTTCCTACATGCTGAGAGTTTTAATTTTAGTGTTCTGCAGAAATGCAAGCAGCAGTATAATTCTTGCACTGCCATTACAGTATATGTACATACCTTCACCTGACAGGATTGAATAATAAAACCCAATCATTTAATGTGAAATCTTAGCATGTTTTTCTCTTCTTTCTGATCTGGGAGATATCATAGACTCAAATAATGTGGTGTGATATTTTTAAAGGTTGAATAGTTTTATGACCACTAATAACATCTGCTGTTACGCCTTTATCAAATTTCATGCTTCAGGGTATTAACTGATCACAGCAAGTGTCAAAATTGACTCTGTATTTTATTCTTCTATCAGGAGCTAAACAGTACTGGGCTGACTGGTCTCCTAGTCTCATTCAGTTGGGAACTAGACTATAGTGACAAATTATTTGTCCTAGCATGGTAAAAGGCAAGGTACTGGATTTTAAATTTGACATTTGCCATTGCTCACATACCACAGCAGATACCAAAGTAGAAGCCATGCCCTCTAAAGAAGCTGGAGTTTTCTTTCTTGAAAGTGAGACAAATGCACCTTACCCATAGCACAGTGTTAGCGACATTAAACCAGTGCAGTGGTTTCCCTGTCAGCAGCGTATTATTGTCATGGGATCTAATCGCAAAAGGCTTCGGCTTCTGCTTCTTGAAATAAGACTCGCTGAAATGAACAACACTGTGATTTCAGCAATTGGTAAACAAGCATTGTAGAAACAAGAATTTAATCAGAATTCAATATCCAGCACAGAAACAAAAGATGACCATTAGCTAAACAGTGCTCAACAACACTAATAGGGAAGAGCAGGTCTGAGGACGGCCTGTTAGAGTTAGGGAAGAAAGCCATTTACTTTGGCAAGAAAAGAAGAGATTGTCATGGTCAAATGTTTTGAATGAGATGGTAACCAAGGCTTCACTGTCCTTGCAATCATGAAACTTTCCATGGTACCTAGTATAAGAACAGACATAAAAAAATAAAAACACCATGTTCTGTCAGATTCAGACCACTGATTTCTTGCATCTTCTGTCTTTGATTTCTTCCTATACTTAGCGAAATTGCTTTTCACTTTCCTACCTACATGCTCTTAATATTCCTAATGAGCCATAACTTCTATAGAGCATTTTACATATCACAGTGTACCCCTTGTACTTTTGTGCTGGATTTCTTGTTTTTAAATACATTTGCATAGTTTGAATGAGTTCTTCGGTGTTGCAATGTAGCTATGTTGTTTTGTTTCCTCCCCTTTCTGTTACAGTTCCTTTCTTGCCTTCTGGCAAGCCTGCCTTCTCTTTTTTTGGTCATTTATGGGATGCTGCCAGAAATGCTGAGCCAAAGCATTTCAATTTCCTCAACTTTTACTTGATCTTTTTTACTCATTTTTAAAAAATAAAAATAATTTTCATTTTCATTCACTTGATTTGATTAATTCTTCGTTAATTCAATCTTTGTGTTCAATCAGTAGGTTTTGGTATCAACTTTCAAACAAAAAAAGTCAGCTATAATTAGATTGTATCACAGTTATATTACCTTCTTTTGCCACGATGCCTCCAAAGAAATGTTATTGTTAAGCTGATAATGTACCAATATTTCTGGTTAACAAGCCGATCTCAGTATTTCTTTTCAATTCCCTGATGATGATATGTCTGCCTCTACGTGTTACCTCTTCTGTTATACTTACATCAAGACTTTTCATTCTGTGTCTATACGATTCTGGCCAAAGAGGATCTGGTTTACAGCCAGTTCCCAAGCACTACGGTAACAGAGCAAATAAGAATTCATCATAGTGACTGATTGTGGTTCAGTCAAAACAGAAGGGTCAATCTCCCTCCACTGGTATCAGAGGGAGCCCTGGGTTAAAGGCATCTCACCTAGGGGGGGATAATCTGCTGTGTCCTGCATTCAATCCTGCATGCAGTCTGTTATCAAGGAAGAGAATTCATGGAAACTGAATCCATGTTTCACATGTCCAAGGTTCATACCCAAATCACTAAATTATTTCCCTCAGTCCATAAAGAAGCTGATGGTGCCTCCAGAACAAATGGATCAGATACAAACAAAAGCTGGGAGATGTCTAAGAGAAGTAGGAAGATCCCTTCTAAAAGCAGCACACACACCATCATTTGTGAAAACACATGCAGGAACAAGACACTTGGAGAATGTTCTGTGAGATAAAGGAGAGCTGAAAACGAACCAGTCTCACTGTCATTTCTGTCCCATATTGTTACTAAGTATGGAGTGCTCCCAACCCAGCAGTCACTGGAATGCATGCCACTGCCGCCTGAGCCTGCAGCCGCTCTGGGGCAAGCCTGGTAGCCACAGCTCAGCCAGGTCAGGACCAGCGCATTATAAACCTTCCCATGTCAGATGTTACTAATGGCATGAGGCACAGCCAGCTCTCTGGTTTCACTGCTCACCCTCCTGCCCCAACGGAAGCAGGTTTCACGCTGCACTGCACTAAGCTGAAAGCCCAGGCTGCCCTGATGATACACTTCCCTTGTGTGACGCATTCAGGGCTTTGGATGGAGCAACTGAGTGCAGAGTAATGTTGCTGTGGTCCAGCTGCTTGCCAGAGCGCAGTAGGCAAAGTCATTTCAGGCTAAAAATTTGCTCAGTGGGAAGCCCATCTTTTGCCTTCCGGGGGAGTTGGATGCATGTATTTTTGTGGGGAAAACTTTGCCACCAATCTCACTTCACCCTTTGCCCTTCCTGCATGAAGTTTATTGGAAGGTGAATGAAAAGTTGTCTTGCTCTGCCCTCTTATGATGGTATCATATTTCCAGCTGGTTTTTATTAGGTTATGTCCTGTCTACAGCTCTGAGATAGGCTTTCAAGTTAAAATGTATGATAGCTCTACAGATTCTAAAGTCTAAGTGACTATATTTAACAGTACTGATTTTAAGTATTGAGATACGCATTTTTGCATCGCTCAGTTTTTTCTTCTCCTTTTTCAAATTCTCTTTTTAATGAAGTATTTGAATGTTTTACAACAGGGTGTCTATACCATAAAAACGGAAGTATTGCAAATGACACCTGCGTAAGGTTAAGTCCATGCAGTACAGTACAGCAGAGGTCACATCCAGCTGGCCCCAAACAGCTCACTCTGAGGGTTTCTATCCTATTCTGTTCTGTTCAGCATTAAACTTAGCACGGGGCAAGCCAGCCCTGTCTACCTGCAGGGCATGCACAAAGTTTGATTGCAAATACTTGCAAACAATCTGGGCTTAGATAAATTAAATGATATGTATTGTTCTTACAGACAAAACGCTCCAGAATAACATTTGCCTCTGGAGAACAAAAGGAGGCTAAAAATATTAGAAAATTATAAAAAATAAAGAGAAACTTTGCAACTTCTGACATCCCCTTGTTTATAATTTTTAAACAGCATGTGCAGAACTGAATGTCATGTCCAATATACACATTCCTCAGTTCCAAAAGCTGGTCCATCATGTTATTTAGAGTTCATATACCCATCAGAGAGATTGCAGAAGACAGCGATGATATTGCAGTACTGTACTAACATCCCAAGGTGGTCCATTTTTCATTGTCCTTTCACACAAAACCAGGAATACATGCAGTCAATCTGTTGTTTAAAAACATTGGGGGCCAAAGGAAATGGTTGCAGCATGACTTCAGGCCTGGAATCTTATTATGAAAATGCCTAACTATATTAGCTGAAATGGAAAGCCTATTCACAGGAAACATCAAAGGGCGTACATGAACGCATGTGGCAACACTTGTGTTGCAATTGTTACTTCCACTCACTGTTTCTAACCTGTAATTTTCCCCTTTAACTCAACTTAGCAGTCAGTAAATATCTGAACCACACTCCAGCATTTCCACATGTTTTCTAGGGCTCCCCTATCAGATATGCTGAAATACTTTGGGGATGCTGGGGTGCCAGCATCCATTTAAAATGCGTGCAGGATACTTGTTGCTCTGCACTGAACCATTTATCTGTTATTCCCAAAATGAAGTAATCCACACACCACCAAAAAATTATGCCTAGAGTGTTAGAAGAGTTGTCATCATCTACTTCCGTTTTCCTCTCTCCTTTCTATTTTTCATTTTGTCTTTTGCATTTCCTAGGCCCAACCAGGACTGTCACTGAGTGACAGTCAGCCTCCCTTGTTGGTATAGGGAACCTGGATTTTGTGAATATCCTCATAATGATAATGGAAATACACAAAAATAACAATTCCAGTGCTGTGAACAGGTGATTTTTCTACTTTTCATTAAGCAAGCTTTCTGTAAAACATTTGCTTTTAATGTAGGTTTGAAAGTCAGCTGTTCACAGGTATGAACATACTTTGTGTCTTGTGTAGGGTCAAAACACAGCTGCTTCCTGAGGTTTGACCAAAGTGAGCAGCAGCCACCTCCAACTGTGTTTCCTATCTGCCCAGAAGCAGGGAGAACAGGAAAGTGCTTTTGCAAAAAAGATCATACGCTTAATACTGGGAGCTCCTCCAGACAGGAACAATCTTTCTTAACTGGTTGGAAAGCATTCAGTAAATTTCCCACTCTTAAATAACAACAAAATGACAGCAGTGTCTCAAAATCCAGAACCAGACTTACTGAGTGATAAAATGCCGCAATGTGCCAAGCTTTGCTTCTGCTGTTGAACCCACAGGAAACACACTCAGATACAATGAAGATACACAGCAGAGTGAAATAACAGCATTGGGGGGTAAATGGAAAGCAGAGATGTTGATGTGGTATGGCAGTTCTCAGTTACATTTGTATCATCTTTGACACTGTCCAGGGTAACATACCCATTCACATTTGTCCAGTGCTATAGTGCACTTCAAAGGCCTTGCATAATCAAAAATACCTATTACATCTATGTAATAACTTTAATTATCAAAACTATTCTATAGAAAGTAAATCCAAACATATTAGGACTTTAGGATTCCAAATTTCTATCAGTATAGCCAGCCTTAAAAGTTAAAAAATCTTAAGTCAGGTTCCAATGAAAATATGAGGTTTAAAAAGAAGTCTTTATGATTTTGTCAGAATGCCTTTTGCCTCTTGTGCATTTAAGAATGCCCTAGAATCATGCTTTCCTTTAAAGCTTAAAGAGGTTTGATGGATGTGTTTCTTAAATGATGGTGAAAATCATCCTACATTGACATGACTCCAGGTGCTGCAATTTTTAGATGTATTAGTACAATATTCATAACACAATTGTGAAAGCTGGCAATGCTCATTTTGATATGCCACTTTCCCAAAAGTCCATAGAAAACAGATGGACTTTGCAACATGCCTGGAAAATTAATTAAATCTGGATGCTAGTGAACAAAGGAGAAAGGAAGAGCCAGATTCAAGGACACCTCCTGAAAAATGTTTCTTCCTGTTCGCAACAGACACAGGGCTGGGGATGCACAGGTCACACCAAGTGACTGAATATCTCCAGAGCACGTTTGCTGCTCTTAAAGATACAGCAAATGAAAATGTGTTTGTTTACAGTCACAGACTGCTGAGAGAACTGTTGGCACTGTTGGATTTGTGCTAAATACAGCCTTGAACTTGAAGGAATTGGTGTATTTGTGAACCTCAACTTTACACTAACAAAAGTTTTGCAGCTGTTGGCTACAACTGCAACCATTGCTGGTTGTTTACACACCCATGGTTTTGCATCCCCAGTAAACATGAAAGCTATGAGAGAAGAAGAGAGGAGGAGGAGGAGAGGTGTGACAGACGGTTTGAGAAATGGAGCACTTGAACAGGATTCTACAAGAAGTTCATCACATCCACTGAACCGAACCCCTTTTGACCCAGTTGTTGGGATTCTGTCCACATGCTCCTTTGTTACACAAACACTTTTGTTATTCTTGTACTTGTACAAATGGCACTGTCCCAGGGTCAGGACTGTGTGAGAAAGCAAGTAAATTCAATGACGATGCAGGAGAAAAGAGAACAAACTAGCTATGGCCTGCAGCCATACAACCCCAAACTGGGATTTCATTAGAGTTTATGAAATAAGCATCGTAAGTCTTGACTGGGAGGACTGGGAGCAGCTGCCAAGAAACTACTAGGTATGACAGGAAATAGTGTTGATGCTCAAAACCCCAGCTACCTAGAAAGACAGATTGATAACTCAGCATGTGGTACTTCTCAACAGAGGCCAGTAATTAACCTTAGCACTTTAGTCGTGTTAGAGATCAGTACGTTATATCCCTTTCGATAAAGAGAAAAATTCTCCTTGTGTTCAGTTATCATTCAGCATCTAGTCTAGCATCCTGCTTCCAGAATCAGTTATTGCTTCATGCTCCGAAGTAACACACAGCTCACTACATGCATTATTTTTTGTAATGCTGTTCCCAGAAATACCTCCCAGAAACCAGCAGCCCCTAAGCATAAGATTTGATCATCTTATTTCAGCATGCGCATTATAGCCCAGATTTTGAGCTGCAGCTGTGGTGTGCCGTGGGGACTGGCTCCTGTCTAATTTAGAGCAATGGCAGATTAGGAATTGCTACAATTACCACGGTATAATGTTACCCCTGCACCAGAAAGCTTAGAAAGAAAATGATAGGAAAGTGGCTATACGTCTCCTGGGGAGACTCCTTGGCAGGTAGAAATACACCAGTGACTGAATCTGTTCTGAGTACAACTGCTTTGTTGAATTAGAGAAACGTAAAGCAGTTAGCTGTAGGACCAGATCCTCCATGGCAACCTACAGAGGTTACTCTGGCCCAAAGGATGTAATTAATTACTATTATTACTTGTATATTTAGGAAATCATCCTTTATATTTAGAAAATGTAATAGGATAAGAAGAGCGTTGGCCAGAATACACAGTAAGGACAATTGTCCTTCATGGATGATGATAAGGTACATCATGATAAACAAACTTTAAACAAACTGTGATAAGCCCAGAATATTTTGGCTTGGAAAAGAAAAACAAAAACAAACCCCCAAACCCAAGGATCTTAGGTACTAGACCAGTGCCCACAAGACCAGGTCTATTTTTCTATGACTATGTAAGACCAGGAAACAAAGAGGGGCTGGGGGCAAAGGAAATGAAAACAAGTGAACACCTTGGAAAGAAAAGTACTGACTGCTGTGAAGCTTTTGGACTAGTAAAAGAAAATTCTGTTTCTAGAAGTTTACTAAGAACTTGAATGATATCTGTGGAAAAAGTATCAGATTTTGCTGCATTTACTATTGCTTCGGTGAGCAGAGTGTGTGCTCAGCAGGCAGGTTACCTAAGCATTTATAGGCAGGGCCAGCATCGCACTAATCCAAGATGGGATTTTTATCAAGTGTACCTGGAAATTTTATGGGGTCCCCTTTAATACAGAAGGACTGTGCTACAAATAAAGCATCCCCAAACCACTAGCACATGAGTAATGACATGCACGACGCCAAGAAGAGCTTTTGTCCTTTCAAGGGCAAGTTAAATTAAAAAGCAGTGCAATAATTACAGTATTCTGTAGAGGATTTTTTCTTCTTAGGCTCTGAAGTACAGAGGTTGAATGATATATAATATGGTCACCTTAAATGTTTTATGAGAGAACAGAAAGAGCAATATTGTTCACAGTAGATTCTTCCTTCTCCCTTTCAGGTAGGCTAAATTTTCATTACCTAAGAGGCAAATTCTGATGTAGCATTATATTTTTACTAGACTATCAAGAACATACTCCCCAAAACATTGTGCCAGTGGCCTCAGTGCTGTGCGAGTCCTAAACATGACAGAACAGCAACTAAATCTTTTGGATAGTTCATTTAGAAGAGTGAATGTAGAAAAGAAGGCAAACTTTCTTTTTTTGCAAGAAATTTGGAGTACTAATTTCCCAAAGCTAATGCATACCAGACAATGTAGTACAAGCTCCTCCAGGCTGTTAGATGAATAAGGTCTTTCAGGCACTGCACACTGCCCAACTTGTTCCCTAAAGTAGTGCTTTCTGGTAGCGAACCTCTCAAGCTGGCAAGAACAGAGGACACTGGACCAAGTGCCATTTGTCTGCCAGCTTAAAAAAAGTAGAATCATCCTTACAGCTGTTCCATTCTGCACTTCCTATCATGCACTTTTATTGCATCTGACGCTATAGATGAAGACACACGGTATTCTTTAAAATTAAAAACCCCTGAGTTTGACGAGCTCAGTTGTCAGAATCCCGCTGAAAGTCAACTCTGACCAGCTCAGAGTTTTCAGAATCTATCACACCTAGCCTGTGCACTCTGAAAATCATAACACGCTAAGAAGTCAGTCTGTAACTTCTCATCCTGAACAAATGCTCCTGAAGTGAATCAGGAAGCAATAAATATTTTTAGAATGCAGCCTTCTGTCATAGTTCCCTAATGAAGGGGAAAATAATTACCTATTATTTACAGCTCCTGAGTGTTGTAAAGACAGGGGTTATAGATGAAGCCTTGTGGAAACTCTATATATTTTATTATATGAAACCAAATAATTTTTTAGATCACCAAGAGTTCTTCAAGCATCATTACAGACAGAAGCACATGCTACTTATTTTGCTGCCTTTTCATCCTTACAATATAAAGTTTAATGAAATGAAAGGAACTAATGAGTCCAGAACCTTCCAAAATATGCCATTTTAAAGAGTTACTTTGACTCGTTTACAGTTAGAACATAGCTTAAAGGTAACTAGTCTGCGATTCTCCCCCCTACTCAACACCAAGCGCGTTACTCGTCGGACTGTCGTGTAGATGGTGCCCTCTAGTGCTCTTTCTTCCTAAACCAGAGGCCAGATCCTGTCTAAAGTGCCCGGAGCCCATCAAGTTTAGAAGCAGAATCGGTAATACGTGGTTAAAGAATAGCCATAGGGACACTTCCATGCCACTGCAATTTTTTTTTTAACAATTTTCCCCCTTCCTCTTTCCTCCGCCTCCCTCCCTATTCACTGATTCATACTGCAATAGCATCCAGGTGCCTCTACAAGCGGCCCTAGAGCGTCATTTCCCTGTGCCCTGTACGGCGCTGTGCATGCACATATTAACAGAAAATGGTACGCATGTAAGAACAGCAAAACCACAAAACGACAGGAGGATCAGAGTCACCAGCCTGAGTGCTGACTGCCTGCAACAGCTCCAGGCCCCAGGGGCCCGCCGGGACCCGTGGGGAGGGTCCCAGGGCCAGGCAGCCCACCAGCGTTCCAGGCACCTGCCAGACGAGGTCACTCCACAACAAGAGAAAGGAGATTCTCCCATCGTGCCTTCCCCTGCATTTTCACAGAATAAAAGAGGCATAGTTTCAAGTGTCTCGGGACAAAAAATAAAGTTTCAGTTCCGCGCTTGCAGAGCACAGCACCGCTATGTATTTTTTGACAGCTGTTATTTCCCCCAGAGCATGATGCAATGTATTCATAAGTGACATGGACGACTGAACTTATGAGCCATCAGTACAGGCTATAACTGCTTCTGATTTGGGAATGGACAATGTACAATGCTTGGTGTTGGTTTTAGTGATTCTAACTGTCAGTTTTATTGCTGCTTTCTGTCACTGGAACCATGCAAGACAACTGGACCTGGTCTTTGTCTTTGCACATCCATGCAAGCTTTTCATTTACTTACTCCAGCCAGAAGAAAACTGACTGGCTCTGGGCACTGCTGCCGTTATACTCACTGATTTGTCACTGGTATTTGTGGAGCTGCTAGCAGCCATCACAAAGAGTTGGGGAAATGAAGCAAAAATTCTATAGCTGAGTGTGTTCTTTTCAGTTCCTTTTTTTTTAATTATGCTATATTGGAAACATCTGAGAGACAGCAGGTTTTGCATACAGTTTAAACTATCTTCTAAATACTATATCCAGATAAATATAATTGCTTGTAAAAGCAAATTGAGTTTTAATAAATATATTTGCCTTCACTTTCGTAATTATCTCACTTTCCTTAAACATGCTTAGTCACTTCTGAATTATCATGACTAATTCAGAATACCTGTAAGTAATACCATTGCCTCAACTTCAAGCTTGTGGCCAACACTTACACAGATTAAAGATAAATAACTAAGAGTACTATTGGTCTAAATACCACCAACCGCTGAATAATTTCCAACATTTAGGAGCAAATTCAGCAAATGACTTAAGCAGGTTCTTAGTACTTCAGAAGAGAGTACTAAGCTATTAGACAAGTATTAACTATACCTTTAAGCACGTGCCTATGTCACAGGGACTTCCCAGTTCAACTCGCTCTCTGCGCCTGGCCCTCACAAAGAGGCCGGTGCAGCTTCTTCCTTTCAGCAGGTAAAGAGAACTTGTCTTGCTCTCCAATTCTCCCTCATCTACTCTTCCCTCTTTCTAAACTACATCTTCCCCTTCTACACAGCAAACAACATTTGCACTAACCTTGCATATAGAACTGATGTTCGATTCCTAGTGAAAGTACGTTTTCTATACCATTAGAAATTCAGGTGTACTAGAGAAAGGAAAGAGAGACCTATTGGGGGAATTTGTAAAAGTTGCAACTACAGCACTTCAAAAGACTTGAGGTAAAAGACACACAGCAAGAATTTCCAAATTTAAATGGTTGTCTCAGTGGGCGTTTCATATTACTATCTTCTTCATGATTCCTCACTTTGTTCTAGGAAATATTTTTGCTTTTCAATAGTATGATGTTCCTGGAATCTTCTTTGTAGTGAAAATGCTTAACCTTAATGTAGAAATTATGCAGAAATTTAAGCCTACAGCTATTCAGAAATTCAGAGCAGAGATAAATTAATATTCTTCCTCTTTCCATCCCTCCTCATTCTTACAAAGGTACAACTAGTCTGTTCTGACCTGTGATTTGAATGAGGACTAACTCTAGATGTATGTGTAAAAAAAAGAGGCTCTAAGGGAAAGCCTCTCACTAATTTGTGTAACATGTTTATGTGAGAGATTTCACTAACAACCAACCTTACTACTCCTGGCGATACACATCAGTTGAGATGGAAATACCCCTCATTATATCATAAGATAAAACATTTTAATCTCAAGAAGTCCATGCTTCAAAGAAAGCAAGCCCCAAACACATGCATTTATCTTTAACACCAAAAGCTTTAAGTATTTCAAGAGGTACAATCTAAGCTTTCAGAGCTATATGAACTTCAGCAGAAGTATTGGATGGATGTACACAGGAGGTGTGATTACACCCAGTATTTAGCATTAAAATGTCATAGCTTGATTACATATGGAAAAGAATTAAAGAGATGGAACATCCTGGGTGGGCCAGCCCACAAAACAGACCCCTTTCATACACTGGTGAGACTCTGCTTCAGTGCAGCAGACCTTCATAGCAGGCAGAGGGGGACAGAGGCCGGGCTGGTCAGTGCAGTAAGGAACAGGCCCTTCAAAGATTTGCCTATTTCCCAACACCCTCTTACAAAATTGCTGTTGGATCTCGCCTTTCCTACCACTTTGTGCCAACTAACTGACCTTTACCTCCTGTGGCATGATCTGGTTTGCAGAGTGTTCTCCATGGCTCAGGTCCAGAACTTTATATATGCCACGAGTTCTTTCAAGACCACCATTGTGTAACAAGATGGAGATAATCAGGCTGTCACAGCTTGCTTGCATCTCTCCACCATTTTGAGCCTTTTGTTTAAAACAGTTGAGGAGGCTCCCCACCTGCTCCAGGAGCTCCCAGAATCCCAGAACCACAGCCACCTCTCCTTTTACACATCTCTCTAATTTGTTGTTGGTTTCACCATACCTCTGTCTTCAGTCTCTTTGAGGAAGTTTTCTTAATCGTTTGAAATTGGCTCTGGTTTTGGCTGTTCTATGACTGACCTCACTTTTGCACCCTTGAATTTTGTGCAGAGTTTACAGAATCCATCAAAGGAGAATTAGGAGCCTGTTCTCTGATGATTTAAAGAAAGTCAGGTGCCTGTTTGCTTGCAAGCACTTATGAAAATATTTTATACATACATATATGAAAAAATACATCTATACATCTGTGTGTGTGTACTCTATATATATATTTAAAGGAACTACACTTATTCTACTCTGACAAGAATTAATCAGTACTTTCCTAAGCTACTGCTGTCTTCTAAATGAAAGGAGAAAGGTAGTAGATATTATGCAAAATGCTTTCTTGTAATTGGAGAAAATAACTTCGCAATATGCAATTAAAAATAATTAAAAGCACCAAACTGTAAACCACTATCTTGAAACAAGCACTGATACTGAAGTTGATTTCATTTCATTTGAACTCTTATTTAGAGGAACAAATACACCTTGTTGATGTTTGATTCTTGTTTAATAGTGTGTACTGTGATAAAGCAAACTATTTTGGGGTGAGAAAAATTTCAATTTATCTTTACATAAGATTTTTCCTCAAGTGAAAAAAGCATAATTGGGCCATTAATAATAGCAAGGTAGTTGATAATGCAGTGTAGTTTAACAAATTCCTGATTACCAACTCCTTCTTCACAATTATTTCTTCTGTGGTCTCATCATTCATTTAGGCGAGTCCACTTGATATTCCTCATCTAGAAACACACTTTAAAATATTTACTAACCTACACACTACGCAGATTAAGAATTCTAAATTGTAGATATCAGAAGTGCTTCTTATTCAGATACTATGCTGCAGAGCAATTTACTTGTTTGCAGGACTGCTGCCAAGGTTAGTGGTGGGCTTTGCATAGAAGAAGAACCACTAGCTGCTTCTTGGATACAAGGTCTCATTTAGGTATGTGACACTTGGCTTTATGACTGAAATGTTCATAAGGTGACTGATTAAAATAAAATTCCAGTCAAGAAAATTTGATAGAATAGGTAGCATGTCATCTATAATTTTTTTATAGATGTTCCTCAGTCAGTCCACTGAGGAACAATTCATTCTTGATTTGAAGAATTATTATGTGTGCATGTGATTTTATATCCTGACTTAATTAAGCTTTAATTACTTTACTCAGGTTAGTAATGTTCAGTTTTTTCCTTTGAATTTTGGCATTGAGGTACCCCTGTGTTCTGGCTGATACTAACCTCTGCTCCTTTATATTAAACACTGTTCCTTTGTACAGTCCACTTTTACTAACAATGCGAATGTGCTTCACAGAGACTATTACATCAGTGAACAAGGGCAGTACGTGTACACCTACACCATACTCTGGCTAACAGATCGTCATGAAGGCAGCTTCTGGCATGGAAGTTCTGTATGGCAATTACTTTATAACTATAAAGGAAATTTCACCCTTTTGTTCTCATTACTGCTGCGTGTTTATTTTCCAGCCAGAAAGCCATATAAAAGTTACAGAGCTGTAAAGGAGATCAAAGGTATGTCTGTCAAAGAATGAAACTGAGCCGTAAGACCTAGGACCCTTTTCAGAACATGGTCTTAACATCATTTTTAAACAGGTTTTTGTTCAGTTTAGGCAAGTAACTATTGTAAAATTTTTTGTTAGTAAGTCCATAAAGATGAATGTAGAGAAGGATGAAAATATATATATGTGTGTGAAAATGAACTGTAAAAGTCAGTAAACAAAACTGTATTTCAGTAATACTTAAAGTACATTAAACAGTAAGAAAGTTCAAATATTTGCCTTTAACGGCGTGTAACTTGATGTCACGTGGATGAACAACACTAGCTGGCTGAATACTGATTCTTAATAAACAAACTAATGATTTAGTTTCCTGGAAAGTAAACGGTAAGTTTCCTTTTCTTCTCTGCTAGAGGCTAAAATGGAGATGAAGGTATCGCTTAACTTTCACCCCTGCAAGTTTGAAGAATGAGAATTTCATTCAACTTAATGTTTTTAGATTATTGTAACTTATGTGTAATAAAAAATTTAAATTCTTAAATTCCAAAATACATCCAGGGTACTTTTTAACTGGGTCAATCCTCATGTTCTTATCTTCATAGATACTTTGTAAAGAGTTGATAGCTAGTAAGTATGCTACCTATGAGTTGATATGTGATGAGTATGCTACCTATGAGTGTGTGTGTATACATGCATTTTTATTAAACAGAAGGTTTTTTCCTTTTTAAAAGCAAAAAGTTCAGCTGTTTTTGTGGCATTTTTAAATACCACATTGTTTTTATAACTTCCTGCACAAAATAGGGCACAAATTACTTGAATTTTCAAGTCTGGTCCTATTACTTACTGTATAGATCCCCTAACAGTGATACTGATGAAAGAATAAATTGAAGAAAATATTCTTGTTAGTTTTCAGAAACACAAATTATCAAAGTCATTCATTTCAGTACTAATGATAGTTTTTGCTGTAATACAGGAGCTCATTAGTAACAAAATGGCAGCGTAGAAAAAATACCACAGTGTACTTTTAAGTAGAAAACCAATTATGAGTCATCACTGTGACGCAGCCGAGAGAAAAAACTGTGATTCTAAAATGTATTAGGAAAGGCACTTGCTGCAAAGACATGTTAATATCAATACAATTTTAGCCAGGAGGTCCCTTCCAATCTTAGGTTCGTAATTAAACATTATTTCTGCATGTGACCAATATTCCCATGAAAGATATATTCCCAAGGGAGAAGGGTATGACAAAATTGTCCCATTTTCTTTGTATCCCCCATGTCTTTAACTACTCTTTCCTTCAAGATTTGCTCTAAAGGCCTTACATGACTGTATCAGAGGAAACGTACCATCACACAAGTTTATGATAAAGCTACCATGCAGCTTTAAACAAATATACAAATGTAAACTTGTCAGCTGATACTGACGTAACTAACAGATCTTTCATTCCTGAAGAAAAAAAAAAACAGAGATTTTCGGTCTATCTTAAATAAGTTCCCAAAAGACATGAGCTCAAACACATTTCTGACACTTCTCTACCAGAAGGGACCCAGAGGTCTGACCCTCTCGGGTGGGAACACTTCCCATTACAAGCTACCTTCCTAAGCCTACTGCACACCACAGAGCCTTTTCTCTGTTTCCCAGGTTTACCACCTAAATTTATATCTGACCCCATCCTAGTTTTCGCAGCTCACACTTGCATTGGAACGCAGGCCAGAATTTCATCCCTTGGGCTTGTTCCACACTGCAGAATGACTGCCCTTCGTTTTGTGTTTGGTAACTGCATCTAACTGTACATTAACAGGGGTAACTGTCTTCTACGTATTACAGTGCTGGTTTGAGCTCCGTAAGGATCTCAGACATCATCACACTAACTTCTTTATTGGTCTGGAGGTTGCATGATGCCAACAATTCCTCTGACAAAATAAGTTACTATTAAAACAATACTGTCATGAGGCTATACTTAAATGTAAAAAAAAAAAATCCCAAAACAACCAAACAAAAAACTAAACCAAACCAAAACCAAAAAACAAACCTCAAACCCTCAAATATTTTGAGATAAATTCCTTTTTGTCAACTATTTGATAAAACCATTTATGTGAAAAGCATATGAATATTTTATGTTTTCCTGCAGTCTGTGTTCCTTTATCATGCTTTAACTAATAAAAAACACAGTATCAAGCAAACATAGAAATAATAGCACAACAGAATTTTACTTTTATGGTGAAAAGCAACAATAAAGATATCTTAATATACAAAGCAGCCACTTCAGAGGACTACTTAGTGAGGATAGCTTTAGTCTGCAGAGGGTAGTCTCTCCAGACTCCCTTCATAGCTGATGGAAAGAGAGAGGCTTTTCTGGGAAGCAATTGGCAGCAGCTACATGAAGTGCTGCTGCCTGCTGGAGCTGCTCACACTCCACTGACTAGGCAGAGGTATCATTTTTGTTTAGATCAGGACCATTTGCTTTTTTGCTTTCATTTTCCCTTATCTCACAAGATCCGAGTTGTCCGATGTCTGTTAAATGCCTGTTGGAGAGTCGGTGTACCCTTCCTTTCTGCAGGTCTCAGAGACAGCTGTGACATGGCACTGCAGTTTCTAAGCATGAAAAGGGCATGTAGGGTCTGCCCAGCGAGGCAGAACTGGAACTGGCTAATTACACTGTGCTCAGCAGGTCAGGCTTAAATCACCTTTAGCAGTTCTTGAAGAACCTATCAGGCACCTCAATAAAGGCTATGTGTACAGCTCTCTTTTAATGGACAGAAACTATTAATGCTTCACCTAGGTGGAGCTGAGGAATTCGCATTTGCTACTCCTCAGTCATCAGTATGATTATTTTATTTGAATTAACTTTACTGTAGAAGGAAATGCACATCAAACATACCATTTTAACATATGAAGTCTGTGGTCATTTTTTTCCTAGAACAGAATCCTTTTCCTCAGTGCCAAGAGCTCCCAGCCTTTATGTATACTGTGGTTTTCTTTTGGTTTGTTGTTGGGACCACACATTTATTTTTGGATTCTCCCTCATTTTTGGCAGTTAAATTAGAAGCATGAGGAAAGGGCTTCCTCAATTATTTTGGGGGCTGTTTTTTGGTTTTGGTTTGGTTTTGTTTTTTTTTAAATGAAGCACACTCAAATTAGAAACTGAAGCATACTATGAACTATAATTTTAAAGTTTAAAAGCCAGAAGAGTGTTCCCCAGAAGATAAAGGTATAACTCAAGTCAAAAATCCCCCAACAGGAGTAGCACCAGAAATTTCACTGCCCCACGCTATGCTCTGCAGAAATAAATTTTCTGCCATCCTGCTCAAAGCAGCTGCTGTCAATGACTTTTTCTGTTCCCATCCTATGCATTTTGCTACCCTAGGGCAGCTGCTTGCCCTGACTCTCCATTTGTGCCAGTCCTGCTGATCGATGAACAGCAAATGGAGAGCATGAGTGTGTACTTACAGTATGATATAATCTTATGCAAGCTGCAACGCCAGCACAACTAAGAGACTCAGAAATGAAAAGACAAGTAAAAATAATTTAAGAATTATTTTTATCTCATAACTTCTGAATTGATCTCATTCTTTGGTTCAGACATTTGTAATGTTTATGATTAGTGAAACTGGTGGGTATTTTTTTAGTATACAGCAACAACTCTTGCTGCCAAAATCAACACACAGTACTCGGTTTACTGGTGAATGTGGCAGTTTTCATTCTGGTAATTCTCATTACTTCATCATACAGCTCTCAGTATTTTACACTTTTCTCCAAGCCCAAATTCCTGAATTCATGTGACTACATGAGAATGTCAGTTTCCCCTTTATCACATAAGAATACAGATGAAGAAATTTGAATGCATGCTCCCTGAAGGCGAGACACTGAGAGGCCCTTGTGGTTTTATATCCTCAACGGTATGATTTTTTAAAATTAATTTCATTTGGGGGGGAGGGGGAGTAAAGGGAAAAAAAGGCTAACTCATCATCTTGGAACATGTGGCAGTGCCAAGGGACAATTCTGTTAGTTCTTCGTTACATTACAGATGAAAGAAAACCTGTTTGTCTAAGTCTTACCTGCACTAGGGTTATAACAGTTGCTGAGAGAAAAGGATGCCTGTCCTAGGCAGGTCTAAAGACACAGCGCACAAGCATGACCAGGAAGGTTGTGCCATCTGCTACTAGACACGTGTAAAGCAGCAGCAGCGTCTTCACCAGCACCTGATGAGACCTGCAGAGGCAACAGCACAGGAGTCTCCTGAGAAACACAACTCACAAAACTGGATTTCCAGAATCCCGCATTCAAATCCATGCCCTGCTGTCTAATGAAGAGCACATTTATTACCCCTTTGCTCTGTGGGAGGACCCATACCATTGCTCCCCTTGACCCAGGCACTGCTTTCACAAAAAGGTACCCAAAATCCTTTTGGGACTGTATCAGGTTTACAGGCAGTATCAGGTTTATTAGGCAATAGCTACTGTATGGAAGGTGAGAAAAGGGGAAATTTTGTCAGGTAACCCTGCATGTGTTATTTTTCCTTGGGAAAGCAGGCCAAATTTGGGGGACATAAGAACTACATTGCAGCCCAAGCTGCCTGAAACACATGCTTTGAAGAGTTCTCTAGGGAAAAATTTCTTTGTATTTTCACACTGAGCATTTGTACCGAAGTCCAGCAAAATTCTACCTTTCTCACACATGACGTTGAAAAAAACTTTTGCGATTAGGTTTTATACTTCCCCGCCCCACCCCGCTGGATTCGGAACCACATTCTTGTTTTCACCACTCACCACCAGCATAAAGCTTCTAAAACTGACAGGAAAAGCCTCTCTTGAGGGGTGGGGGGAAGGCAGAAAGGGAGGCCAACGCTGTTTTAGGATGCAAATGAGGCAGTTAGAGGGAGCTTCCCTCCCCTCCCCTCTCTCTGCGCTGAGGGGCGCTGAACCGCCGTCCTCTTTGAAGGGGCGAACCCGCGGTCGGGGAAGGCGGGCGGAGCCCTAGGGGAACGACCCTTGCTGGGGGGGGGGGGGGGGGGGGGGGGGGGCGG
>NW_010972629.1:644794-659079 GCF_000737465.1 Haliaeetus leucocephalus
GGGCGGGGGAGGGGGGGGGGGGCCCGGGGGGAGCGCCGGTTGGGGGGGGGGGGGGGACGGGACGCGAGGCTGAGCAGGAAGGCCGGCCCCGGCGGAGGGGCGGAACTGCGGCAAATCGGAGCCAATCAGCGACGGGGTCGCGGCTCGGCCCCTGCTGCCCGGAGTCGGGGAACCCCGTGGCTAACGGTTTCCCGCTCTCAGGGGCCCCCGCGCGCCCCCTCAGGCGGGTCCTCGGAGGGGCGGGAGGAGGTGTCCTCTCCTCGGCACTCACTGACCTCCCGAGGCGTCCCTGCTCCTGAGAAAGGAAGGGGAGGGGAAGCAGCACAAGTGGGAGGGGGAAGATAAGGGCCGAGAGGGGCGGGAAAGAGAAAGAAGGGGCAACAAAAGACAAAAGCTCCGAGAGGAGGAAGAGGAAAGAGCAGGAGGGAGGAAGCCGCACGGCCGCCCACCAGCAGGGCTTCCCCTTACTGCGACAAAATGGAGGACAGCAGAGCCCCTAGGATTCCGCTGAGACAGCGGTCTGGGGCACTGTTAAGCCTATGCATAGCGGCAGGCTTCCCTCCATCCCAGCCTGGCAGCCACCGGGCTGGGGGGCGAGCACATCTTCCAGCCGTGTGGAGCATCTCTTCCCCCGGCAGCTGGACAGATGACTTCTGCAGCAGCAGAGGTGTATTCTAAAGTAGAGAAAGACTGCCAGGCTGTGGCAGGGAGAAAGGTGGTTTATGACAGGTCACAACAAGCTGCTCGCTTCCAACAGAATGAGCTCAGGCACCCATCAGCCCACACCTCAAGTTTTTCCTGATTTTGAAGACATGCCTACACAGCACTGAATTTTCTCTTGTCTCCTTTGCCATGCACATACCAGCATGGAACAGCCTGGTTTTACTTAACAAACCCACCAGTACCCCCAAAAGGTAGACTAAATTTCTGTTAGAAACAATCCTCAAGCTCAGGTTCCCCATTTAGTCTCAGTCCAGTAGGCAAATAGGTGCATAGGGATTGAGTGGCCAATGTGGGGCTTTAGAGGGAAAGCCAATTCCATCCCTGCACTTTAAAAAAAAAAAAAAAATCCCAGAAAACCACCACCCATTTCTTGGCTAATCACTCATCTAGAAGAAGAAAAGCCTGTTTTTCTTCTTACTAGCTTTCTCAAGTGCATCCAGGGGATTTTTGCCAAGAATGCTGGACTAATCCCAAAATAAAAACAATGCTATGTCTAACTGTATAGGAGAAGCAGCTTTTTTTAAACATTGTTCTTGAATGAGAAGTAATTCACACAGACCAAGGCAGCTACTTTGAAAGGACAGCATTAGACTTGCAGCTCGGCTGTCAGGCAAACCAAGTCAGCATTTATGAAAAGCAAAATGTAACCAGGCTCTTGATTTTTTTTTGTTTCTTGACACTCAGCCAGACTTGCATAGCTCAGCTATGCTCAAATGGTATTGATTTATACAGTATGCAAAAGCCCTGTCAGCTCCAACACTCATTTCTACATTAAACTCATCTGGAAACACTCTAAGGGAACTAAGCGGACATCACTTTAGGTTTTCCATAGCATCCTTCCTCAACTATGACGATATTCCCAAGAACTAAAGTATCATAAAGTCCAAGTTCTAGTCCCAGAAAGATGCACAATTCTGCAGGTTTCCCAATAATGAAAAGATAACGAGGAAGAACAATTACCTCTTACTCCATTCCTTAAGAAACACCGCATTCTGCACAGCTGTACATACTAAAAGAAGTAATCCAATACAATAGTCTCAATTTATTTGAAATAATTCGGTCTGAAAACTTTTTAATTTAAAATTTACAGCACACATGGGGAGGAAACATGTTTTGTTACAACTAAAAATTATCAGAAGAGTGCTGCAGGGTTGTTTTCTTTAATTTAACACTGTCATGGCTTTATTCAAAACACAGTTGCACAAAATCAGTTACTCCAAAGTTTAAGGAAAGAGTTTGATAAGGAACCGAAACACACTATATACATACTGCCATACAAAGAGCATTAAAATAGGACAAAACCTCTACAAAATATAAAACCCACCCTTACATATTTGCATGAAAAGACCACCCACCAAGCAAAAAAGTTTCAAAAGTTATCTGGAGGCTCTGTATTACTTATTTTAAAAAATCCTATGCCATTTAATTGCATGCCAAGCTGACAAATATGAAACTATACTTAGATGGTAACACTGAGGAAAAGACAAAGTTACTTAGGAAGTTAAGTTTTGTGTGAGGCTCAGATTTTTAGATGTAGTGGCTGATGCATGACCCTGCAAGATGTTTTTAGGAAATGTCAAGTCTGCCTGTCTTAGGGAAGGTCTGCCAACCCCTTCCGAGTTTATTCTGTTTTGTCCAATTAGCTCATCCAATGTCAAAATTGGACTCACTTACTGAAACAAGACCAGTACTCAAATAATTTTAATCCATCAAAATAGAAAATTTTTTTCCGTTTAAAACTAATTTTATATGCATCAGTAAAAGACAGGTAAGGAAAACCCTGACAATGAGGTACTTTAAAGTACACATTTATAAATAACAGGTTTCAATCATTCACCGAGGCTAAAAAAAAACAATAAGCAAAAAGATGGGAAAACACACTTTTCTATCTTAAAGCTGAGCACAAAGCAACTGCCTTGAACACAGAGCCTCCATGACAAGATAGGATGTGCACTTACCTAAAGTTTCTATTCATTCAGTATTCATACATAAACACAGGAACTTAGATTGTGGTTGCAAATGTAGTTTTACCACTACTTTTCTAGTGTCTTTACAGATATTCATTAAAAAATGCAAAACCCATTTAGTCAGTTCATTTCCAAGTATATTGCCATCTGCCTGACTCATTTCATTCAGATGCCTTTAATGGCTGGCTATGCTTTACAGCTACATGAGAAACTATGATTTAAGGCTCTATTCGGGGGAAAAAAAACACACACACAAGAAACTGGGCTTTGCAGAACTTCAACCCTGCAGTATCTAAACTTGATTTAAGAGTTGGAAGTCACATTTAAAGTCTGCTAGTGTGTGAAATACTTATTAAATATTCACAGGTAACCAATCTATGGGTGACTGACTCTTACTTAGGTCCAGGAAATCTCCCTCTTCCCCACCCTTGGTGTCTCCCCCAGGTTAATGGCAGCTATTGTCAGCCAAGACAGATATAAAAATAAGTCTCTTGAATAAAGCTGTGTGTGATATTTGGTTCAGTACCTATGTGAAACAATGCAAATTAGTTTTATATCAAGACTACTGTTTTAAATCCAAATCAGGACTGAAAGAGGAATGCTGTATGTCTGAACTTCTTTTGCAGTGGCTCAAATAGAAAACATGAATCCATTGGGGCAAAATTATTAAGACCTGTTGGTCACAATCAGGCTGCTAGAAAAAAGTTTGTCTGCATGTCTCCTGTACTTGCCACCAACTGTATGCAATGTTTCTGCAGCCATTTGATATAAAAAACACTAAACTATTAACTAGTATTATACATGAACTTTAATGTTTTGCCTACAACCAGATTTAAAAAGTTTAAAAGGTGACCTGCGAAGAAAGACTAACTTATGTTCATCTTGCCCCTCCAATGATTCTATAAAAGTCGTGGGGGTTGTTTGAAAAAAAAACCAAAAAAACATGCTTGAAGGAGTTACCCGTTAACTTCTGCATTAGAAATGCATATATTTTATAGCCAAACACCATGACTGTTGCAGAATTCCCAAAATGACAATGCAAGAGCTAAGTGAGTGAAAGTTTAACAAAGACTTCTAGCTAAATGGTTTCAAACTACAGATTATTTGCTTTTATTAATACCTGCAATGACTGTGTATTTTGGAGAAAATTTAAGATTACAACCCTTTCAGTTTGCCAAGATATTTTCTTGAAAGTATCTAGTGAATACTCAACCAAACACTGAACATCTGAAGGAGCAGGAAAAAAAAGATCTTCTGAAACCCACTGAGGCTTTACAATGTAACACACAAAATGGATAGAAGACTTGAAAAAAAAAAAAGCATTACAGGAGTCACCTTTTAAAAAGCTGAAATAAAGGTATAATCTAGTTGTTGATTTCAAATAGAATCCCTGGTAAACTCAGACTATAGTCAACTTCTCATTTAAAAGCGACTGGAATTTGCCATATAGCATTTTTGAGTTCAGCTTTTTAAGTATAAAAACTTTAAAATCTTGATGGAAATTCACACTATTAAACCCATGGGAAATGGGTGTTTTAACTCTGGGCTAATGATGACCAACACAGCAAGCTTGTATAAAATTAAAGAGCTCCAAATAAAAGTCTAGGGGAAAAAACTTGACAATGGCTTCAGTGATTATAGGGCTGAAAATTGGTTTCTACATATAGGTTCACTAACAGGCTATTATATCTTATTTGGAATGATAAAAAGGGCAAGAATAGTAAAACCACACTTCTCCTATAAAAAGTTAACATATCTTCTGTAGGGACATCTATGGTACATGGAGACATACAGATCTGCATAATCACTATTGCGTATTCTGTAACTTAAGAGTCTGGTCCTACTTGTGTCTATAACAAATTAATCATCCTCTTCCTCGCCTTCATCTTCAGGGTCTCGTTTCCTCTTCTCCCCTCGAATGCCCTCTGCTAAGGAAAAGAGGTATGCATACATCTCATTAAGTTCTGCTCAGACATCATAAATGTAACATTATACTTTCAGAAAAGGTAATTGAAATAGATTACTGTTTGTTTGTAGTTAATGCATTCACTACTGTAACATCTCTGTGTTGCTTATGGCTCACAAAAAAAGATCGGTTTACATTACTCTGAATAATTCATGCAGGCCATATTAAACCAAGTTCAAGCTAAGCATGTGATATTCCATACAGGAATTATTGATATGAAGTAGATTTATAAAAAAGTGGTTTTGTTAACATATTATTTGAGAACTAAAATGGAAGTGACATTTTTATATCTCTCTAACTTTAGTTTTTAGAACTTGCATACACCCCGCCCAAAACCCAGCAGTTTCTGCAGATACCAAGTGAAACATGCGCTGTTCTCTCTCCAGTGACAAACTGATATAAGCATCTTGCATAAACATCTTTGAGCTTATTCTTAGAAATATGCTTAATTCAGTCAGTGGACTATGCGCTCTTGTGGTGAAATCATGAAATGCAATTTTGTCAAATCTAATAGATTTATTTTCCAGCAGTCATTTCCTGGCTAATTAGCCATACTGACCACCTGCTTTGTTGTCTTAATAGATTCAAAGGCTGCATTTGTAAAGAGTGAAGAATTAGCATTACTACTTCAGAATTTTGTTTTTTTCAAGTGCAAGATACATCTCCAAAACCTGCTCCATTTAGCCAAGCGTACAGATGAGATGGGGACTAGTCTGGTGAGAAGTTCTAGAATTTGTCTATAGTTTACACAGACATAGAACCGGGCTTCAGGGCTAATTAACAAAACTTTGCTGCTAGGGATAGTTTAAAGATTAGGACAAGAGTTCCTCACCGTTAGAAAAGTAAAGTTCTGGGAGAGCCTCATAGCAAGAAGAGTACAGAGGGAAAGGCAGCTAATTTTAAGATGAAGCTTGGTAATTTTTTTAAAGGGACTTTAGCAGCCATTGACTGGTAGTAACAAGGGACTTCTATTTTACCACTTGGAACACAGAGATGCATACAACTAAATCATCCATCCATCAACACAGAAATCAGAGTATGCCAGTATCTGCACAAGAATCAAGAAGAAGCCTTCTGCCTATAGAGCAACTTCTGTTCCAGTGGTCCAGGACAGAGTAGGAGCATCAAACCTAAGGCTGGTCCCTACCCTCCAGGCTTGGAAACCTCAAACAAGGGGCAAAAAAGAATGAGTGCTACGCTTGTCCTCTTTAACTTCTTGTAGGTCCTTTTTAAAATATCAAAAGATAACATAAAAAGTTATTTTATGAAAAAACACTCAAGTAACCCACTTCTTGCAAAAAGAACTTTTATGTTCTGCAAAATGCCAGAGGAACCTCTTGCATCAGCCCGCAAGAATGCCACTTTTTCCACATCAGTTATACACTCTTGATACACTGTACCTTCTTAAAGCAGGATGAACCACACACACTGGCGTGTTTTGGTTTGGGTTTTTTTGCAAGCTTTTGACTATTACGCATGTGTCTGACATCAAAACAGTAATTTATGAAATTAAGAAGTTACAACCACTGATAAAAAGACTAGATAGAAAAAATATGATTAGGCTCACTAGCTAAGCCATTAGACAGGCTACTGGGTTGAGTTTGCCTCCTAGGAGTTGCCTCTGAAGTAGAAAGGTTTACTGGAGAAGCTGCTTTCAGCTTGATAAAGGGAAAAGATACAGCTGCTACTGCTGCTTCTAGGGCTTTGCCTGTGGAGCCTCTGGTGCATTAAACAAGGTATTTTAAATGTATGTAAATAACATTTGTAAGGTATACACTAGAGTCCCCCTCCTCTCCATCTCGGAAAATTAAAATTTCTAACTGCGTAGGAGATGCAGTATCTTTCATTTTAGGAAACTGCTTCGACGAGACTTTGGAAACTGTCATTTCTTCATTATTTTCACTTTACAAGTAAGCAGACAAAAAATATCAAATGCTGCACAGCTACTTTACTACCTGCTTGAGCTCTTGCTTAAACTGATCCTAAAATACTTCACATACTTTCAGAAACAGACCAGGCAAACAGTGATTTATGCCATTAAAGTGGCCAAGTTAGAGAATTATGAAGAATCAATTGTTTTAGTCACAACTTTACTAACTTGGTAACTTACCTTCCTCCTCCTCATCGCCTCCTTCTTCAACATAGTCATCATCATCATCTTCATCCTTTACAAAAATTTGAAATATTTTTACAATTGCTGTTTATTTAAGTTTTGCTTCCATGCTGATCCTGAGCAGAAATTCAGAAAATCCCACTTAGTCTGTTCAGAGGTCACATTCCACATTTACTTTTTGTTACTGGACATCTGTACAAGGACAGGCAGCCAAACTGACTGCAGTACATTTAATCACCCAAGCCAGTGTATTATCTGGCCCGGTATTCTTGCTTCTTTGTTTTTCCCACTTATCACCACCTTACACCAGCTCAAGAGTAAGTTATTGCAAAATTAACTAAGAGGCCACGACAACAAACAGAGATGGCAAACAGCTTTAGCTTTCCTTTTAACTCACTGTTATTAAAAGACAAGGAAGAGGAGAAAGCAGAACAGTGAATATCTTTACAAAATTATTGTTTCTATGTCAAACGAACTAAGTTGCTGGGTTTTTTTTTCAAGCTGATAGCTGAAAAATGTAAACCAATTAACAATCAGCAGCCCCAGAAAATTAAAACAATGGTGCAATATCTCTGCCCTACTGGCACCATGTCAAGCCTTGAAGACAAGCCGAAGTCTTATTTTTATATCCATCTGCTCTATCAGATTTTATACACAGGGTAATTTAACAAGTAAAAATGTGAAAACATTAGAGTGTCCATCTGACATCTGCCCTTAGAACATGGGAATTAAAAAACTCTGGATTAATTCATTGCAACTGGAATGGTACACAACTTCCTTTTTGAAATTGCAGGGAAAAGCTACCAGACTAGAATTCTTTCAATACTTTACATAATGAATTCACCCTGACTACAACCTCCTCCTTACCTAAATAAATGCAAAACACAAACTCAGTAGCTGGTTTTGTTGCACCATCACCAGAAGGGCCACGATTCTGAACTCCCCTAACATTTTCATGGCTGTGTGTGATAATTCCTAGTCACCTAACGTGCAGAGCATATGCATATACTAACGATCACACATGGTTAATTCCTGATATTCTTCCTAGTCACATATTGTTCATTTTCCGAAGAACTACCTCTAAGGTCTTGGCTTCAAAACAGATTTAGTTATTTACTTTTAGCTTCACAAATTGTGTTACAGCCATTACCTCTTTGGAGTATGTTCATAAGCAAATCGTAGGAGCGCTAGTTACGAGAACAAAATGAAGAACACCAAAGAGTTTAGTGCAAGATTTTCTGCACATCCACATGAAATGCAGCTGATAACATGTAAACTCTTATCAAAAGTAACAGTAATGCAAGCGACATCCACAGTTTTGGGTTTTTTTGATCTGAAACGCATGAGCTGCTTGCACAGACTTGCACACAAAAATCCATGCCAGACACATTCTCCCTCTGAAACCCCTGTAGCTGTCAAAGGAGAGTACTAAAGCAGGACTCCTAGGTTTTACTTCTATCCAATAATCACTTAGGCATGGCCAGTTTATATCTACAAGAATCTGTTCATAAACTTGTAAAACGTGTATATTTTCTTACCCTAGCTTCTTAATACTGCTGCATTTGCTTTTTAGCACAGTACTACTCAAAAGAGCCTGTGGGCTGTTTTCCGCAGCTCTTCACACCACCACTAAGAACATTTTCAAGTGAGCGCATGGTAAAGAAACCAGCATTTATTGCAGCAAAAACATAGACCTTTCCTTTGTTTCATTTTACGTGAAGTACTGGTAACTTGTTGCTACTTCATTCTCTTCTTTCACAAGACCAGGGTATTTCCTTCGGCTTTCCAAAAGAAATTATTCTACATAATATGTATTTCTATTCTGACAATTTAATTGGTAGTAGCACGTAGTTTCAAAACGTTGGGGAGAACGGCTTCTTTAGCTTACAGAGAATAAAGAGGGTCTTCCATCCCGCAACATTAAGGGGTGGGATAAGAGTGAACCAAGTCTTGGAAGTCAGCCAGGACCATCTCATAGCCAACAGCCACCACTCATGTTCAAGTCAACACTTCATATTCCAGTGACAGCAGCGCTCTCGGCAAAACATCTCACTGCATCTACCTTGCATTTATATACTCTGGGTCTATATGTTTAAATTAACACAGAAGTCTGTAGACAGTTTTTTCTTCATTTCTTGGATTTGGTAGGATTTACAAACTTTACCTGAATCTCTTCTTTCATCAGGTATGAAAGACCAACTTCTTCCTCCTCTTCACCTTCCCCCAAATCTGAACCTCCATCATCTTCATCATCTTCCTCTTCATATTCTCCTGGAGGACCAGCTTCATCCTCATCTTCATCATCATCATCTTCATCTCCTTCTGCAATGAAGGATACACTTACACATATGCACTAAAAGTTAAGTTTCATTTAACTCTTTATGCAAGTTTGTATACACCAGGTCAAGCTAGTTGTAACATTTTTTCTCCAGAAGGGTTTGGTTTTGGTTTTGTTTTGGGTTTTTTTGGTTTGTTTTTTTTTTTTAATTTAACTGCAGGCAACATGTGGGAAACAAGCACTATTTTAAGGAAGTTAATCTTTATAATTTTTTTCCCTGAAGAAAGGCTACCAACATTTTTACATCACAAGCTTCAGGCAAAATTCTTGACGCGTGAAGCAGCTACATATGCAAACTCCTGCAAGAGAGCTGAAAATTTAGTCAGTGGAAGGGGAACAGAGGCTTCTCTATAGAATCCAACCCCTGAAATATTTAAAGGCAAAACCACCTTAACATATTACACGTATCTGTTATTTAATCACTGAAGAATCACTTAAGAATCACTTCAGTAACTGAAACACCTACAGTTCCAAACAGATGATCTCTCATTTCATTTCTATGTCTGGAGCATATAATCACTTTCACAGTTTCAGTTAAGCAAATTACAAGAAATGACAAGGTGATTTAACACTTAAAATTTATTTTCAAGTCAATAACCTATTAATCTACTTTCAAATATTGGGTTTGTTTTCACATTCCAAGTATCAACTATTTGTTCTTTTAAACACAGGCTTCCCAACTTTGATGTGTCTGAGTACTCCTCAGCAGTCCCTTGACAGCCATGACCAAGCACAGAGCAGTGGCAGCTCCCAGCTCATGATTTAAGGCACAAAGAAAACCCTGAGAAACCACTATCAAACAGACACAGCCCGAAGCTCACTAGTTATCTGTGCAGATACTGAGAATGCAGACATGCGTAAGACGCTGCATCACAACAGCCCATCATATTTGCTAACAGCACTCAAAACACAATTTGGATGGTTTTCATCTTAACAGCTTTGACTGTGTCAGTCACCTGTTAAGCCAAGTACATTTAAAGAGCACTCATCCCCCTACTCCTGCAATCCCATCAACACAATTTGTAGCCACACACTGACAGACCTATACCTACAGGTTTCATTTGCAATCAGGTAACAACGAAGGAAACAGATGTAGGAATAGCCTCATTAATGACTACAGCTGAGGTCAGATGAAAAGGAACTACGTACATTTTTTTGAACAAAAATTGTATTATACTTGAGCATGGGACATGAAGCCATTACAAAACCCAGTAAAATTACAATTTTTCACACAAAATAATGTTTGTCCCCTCGCTTTGTATCACTCAGTAGTGCCAAAGTGCTTTACTACTGGCAACAACTTATTTTGAGAATATTTCTATCTTTGTAGCAGTATCTTTAGTCAAATTTCCTTAAACTCAGAAGGTTTCTGCAAGAACACTCAAAACTTTTGACAAGAGTTTTCCTTCTGTGTCACAGCGTGTTAATATCAAACGAGTTCTAGAAGTCTGCTTCATAAATAAGAGCACAGAATCGCACTAGCGCATTCAGGAAGCCACTATACCCCATGCTACATTGACATCTTTATTACAGCACAGTATTTCCATCCACGGTTTATTTCAGGAAGTTACCCTCATCATCATCATCTTCCGAGTCTGGTGCCTCATTATCTTCTTGATCAAACCCATCTAGGTATGTGATTTGCTGAAGCAGCTCAAAAATGCTGTCTCTGTAATCCTCAAGGTTTGTAATCTCACAGTTGAACAGGTCAAGGCTCTTCAAGTTTTTGAGATTTTGCTGAAAATAAACGAAAAGGGTTTTTTTTCCCCCCCTTATTTCTTGACATGGTACTTCAAGTTACAGTGCAGTCATAGCCCAAATACAGTTAACCATATAGCCAGCTACAGAATTTATTTTGTCCCCATCCCTTCTTTTCTATTCAATATTTTGCTCCCCGTTAAATACACACTTCAGTTCAAAAAGTTGTTTGCAGTAGTTAGAACGCCTTATGAAAGTGCTTTTGCAGATCAACTCCACAGCATGTTTGCAGCACGCCCAACACATCCCTGAAGCACTAGACCACTAGGCACAGACTGCATAACACATATTTGGGTTTGTTTTTTGTTTGCATAGCCTATTTTTGTTCAGGCAATCATGAGCAAAAACTTAACAACTCCAGCAGCCTTTCAGTAAATAGTTTGACTAATTTAATTACAGGCATCTTGTGAGGAGCAAGCAAGAGGCACTTGGTAGGATTTATAACTACACTACAGAATTTGCCTTCTGAACAATAGGGACTAGACAACCGATGGCGATTTTTCTCACCTTTCGGACTTTACACACATGCAGGACAAGCCACCTGCATGGTTTGGCAAGCATCTAAGATCTAAATAAAAGTGCTCTATAGTGCTCTCCTATAAAGCACTGTAACTGCTTTACTTGGCCTGCTAACTGCTGGGTTAAAGTGCCATTAAAGTAGATGAAGAATCTTTATGAGCAGTTTTAAAAATATGCAGTCTATATCAAAGTCCTCAAAAAGAAACAGCTGGCTAGAAAAACAGATGAACAGATCAGGCAGTGACAGGCACTGGCAGCCCCCTCCTACATTTAAAGGCCCTACTACTGGTGCTTTCCAGGTTTGCTCCTAACTGACCATCTCATACACACATCCTAATCACTTCACAGTTTAATGAAAGCTTAAGGCAGTTGCTTATTAGACAAACTATACCTCAACAAACGAATACAAGAGGATTAGCAAGACGTAACTTGGCTACTTTTCTCTCAAAGACAAAACAGAAGCTCAAAAATCTCTTATTCAGTACATCCCATTACTAACACAGAAGGAATTTTACAGCTGTACATTTACAAGTACTATCTCTAATAACCATGAGATTGAGTTAATCAAGTCAGAACCAACTGGAAGACTGACAAACCTAAAACACCACAGTATCCATTTCACCTGAGCTGGCAAGAAAAAAAATACACAGAGAACACATGACAAGTAAGAAAATAAATTTCATTTCACATGCCTTTCAGCTGAAAAGAAACATAAACAGCTAGAACATATCACGCTGTATCTTTGTACTTGCTGATTTCTTACATTGTACTCGTTTAAACCCCCCATTTGCCATTTTTATACTGTGCTTGAAAAAACTGCTCACACACAGGCCTTATAGCTGTGTGTGTACCATTCCATTGCAAAAAGAATTAATTTATTCTTGATAAAAAATAGTATTTATTAGATTTAAATTTTCTATTAGCCCCTCTCACTTCATACTTACAAGAGCTTCCACAGTGCCAAGATCTTTGATTTTGTTGCCACTTAGATTTAGATATGTGAGATTCGGACATCTTTCTGCAAGGACCTCCAGGCCTCCTGAAATGATGTTGTCACTTAACTCCAACTATTACACAGAAAAAAATGAAGTAATTAAACAGTTGGCTTCTTACCATTAGATTCAGACTGCATCATTTTCAGTCGTTCTCACTTCAACTTAATAATCGCAAAGCTGAACCCTTTTGAAGAGCTGCACAAGTCAACAAGCTTTGGCTGTCAGAAAGTTCCTTTAAGTTTACTTTGAGAATCATAAAGCATTCCTTAAAATCTCATGGGTGCGGACACATAAATTCTAAGTTCACAGAATATGTGATGCTGGAATTCACGGCAAGTCTTTATTCTGCCAGCAACATGCAATGGTCCTTCACTAGCTGGGCAATCCAGTGGCCTCGTCTCAACCATCAGCGCTCAGAAAGACAAGGCCAACCTTCACAATGCTAACGGACAAGCATTTACCGTCCTACGAGTCAGTAACCAAGCCCAATTTGGCCATAATTAACTGGAGATACCTAAAACAATTTCAGATCTTCAACGCACATTGGACATGGCATCGTTTTGCAGGCCTGCCATCTCATAAAGCACTGTCAGCGCCACGCAAGTTCAACCACAAGCACTGGAAGGCACAACCACAGGTTGTCACCCATGACTTTTGCTTCTCAAAGCACCAGCAGGCAAGAAATACATACCTTTCGGAGCTTACTCAATGTGGGAAGTTTGGCCAGCGATGTCAGCTCTACATTGGCCATGCTAAGAAACTCAAGTTCTTTAAATGAATCATTCAGCCCTTCAATTTCACCGTTGCTGGATCGGCAGTTATCGAGCACCAACTCCGTCACCTTCAAATAGGACAGCAAGTCACTCGTCAGTTTAATGAGCATCAAAAAAAAAAAAATCACACGCTTCATCTAAACCACAACTTGGGAGGCTGTTGGTTTAGTGTTTGGTTTAAATTTAGAGTAGACTTGTGGTCTGAAATCACTGACACCCGCCTATTTTTCAAAAAAACAGAGCATGCAACTGTTTCTGTTGCTCTGAGAATGCTTCATATTCTGCAAAAACTGCCATCTAACCCCAAACTTTATTGATAAGACACTTTCATAGCTTCCGATAGTGCCACCGCAGCCAGGGGTATAAGCTGCCCTTGTATACAAGTGAACTGCTAACTTTTTTCTAAAGTCTAATAGTTTAATTGTGCATATTCAAAGCTATAAAACCATTCAATTTCTTTCTGAACCCTAAACCTTCTGGCTCCAGATTATTTTAGCAGCAACTCCTGCAGGTTAATTAAACCCAATTAAATAATTTCCTCATGCCAAAGCCACTAGAACAACTAAATAATCAATACAGGTCGCGTACTTTGAGAAGCGGTAACAAGGAGCAGCCAATTAATTTTAAATTATTTTATCTACACTGGAACATACCACTCATTAGAAAGGACATTAACAAGGTGACTCTTCCTTTCCCCTGTACACTCTTAAATAACAACATTTTAAGCCTGCTGCAGAAACCTCCAAGTGGCACACTTTGCCAGCTTCAAGTAAAGTCTCACTATTGTTTTATTTTTTCTATCAAAAAAACATTACCCCAAACAAGCACAAAGTTTTAAAGAAAACTGTCAGGGGAGAAGGGGGGACCCTTCACAGCTTTCCCCAAGAAAGACACATGCTAAAAGCGCATGGAGGCCTTTCCAGGTACCTGCCACTGATAAAAACTTCTTGAAAGACGAGTAGTTTGGTTAAATCAACAGTTTTAGGCACTTTTTTTTTTCCCCCCAAATGTGCCGTGAGTCGGGTCGGCTTGGCGGCGATATCAACGTATCTGGACTTTACTCCTGGGGCGAGCCAGAGGCATCGGGCGCTGCTTTGCAAAATCATCTGCCGGAGCCATGCGTGGGGCAGCGG
>NW_010972629.1:659089-659756 GCF_000737465.1 Haliaeetus leucocephalus
CCGGCGGTCGCCCGTGCGGGGGCATGGAGGAGCGCGGCCCGCCGCCCCGCCGCCCCTCACCTTCTCGGGGGCCCGGTTCCTCAACTCCAGGTTGATGCGCTTCTTCATCTCCATCGCCCCCCCCCTCCCGCGGCTCCGCAGTGGCGAGGGAGGGTGACCGGGCGCGGCGGGGGACCGACCGCGAGGTCGTTATCTACGGCGGCCGACCGCCGCCGGGAGGGAACCGGGAGTGGGGAGGGGAACGCCGAGGGCAGCAGACGCCGCCGCCGCCCCGCTCCGCACGCAGCTCCGACTCCGTCAATGGCCGCTCGCACACTGAGCCTCCATGACATGGCGCATGGCGCCCCCTCCCGCCGCCACGCCCCCGCCCCGGGGCGGGGCTTCCTCCGTGCCCCCGCCTTTCTCATTGGTCCCGCCACGCCGCGGGGGGCGCCAAGCGATTGGCTGATCGCGCTGCCCGTCCGGCGGCGCGACCTTTTAAAGGCGGGGAAGAGGGGTAGGGTTTGTCTTTGTGTGTGTGTGCGTGTATGTGTGCGCGCGCGCGCGGCGGGCGGGAACGAGCGAGCGGTGCGCGCCGTTCGCAGGCCGTGGCGGGGAGGTCACGCGTGGGGTTTTGCACGCCTGGGTTGCAGCAGGGACGGTTGTGCGGCGGCGGGGGTGGGTGGGA
>NW_010972629.1:659766-682022 GCF_000737465.1 Haliaeetus leucocephalus
CTGCAAGCGGCGTTTTGCACGTGGCGTTTTGCACGCCGGCTTGCGTGGGGCGGGGGCTGCGGGTGGGAGGTTGCACGGAGGGGAGGCTGCACGGTGTTGGGGGGGTTGCATGCCCTCTTGTATGGCCACGAGGGGGCTGCAAATGGGGGTTTGCATGCCCCATTGCACTGGGGTGGGCTGTTCGCGGGGGTTTGCGCGGTATTGGGACGGGGTGGGTTGCTGGCGGGGGGTTTGCAGCCGCTGCTTCCTGCCACGGGGGGCGGTTGCATCCCCTGTTGTACGGTGGTGGGGGGGCTGCAGGTGGGCGTTTGTATGCCCCGTTACACTGGTGTGTACTGCTAGTGGGGTTTTGCACGTGGATGAGGCTCCGGGCACCGTTTTGCAAGTGGGGGTTTGCACATCTGATTGCAGAAGGGGGCTGCAGGCAGGGGATTGCATGCGTGATTGCACGGGGCTGGTGCAGGTGGGGGTTTGCACATGGGAGCTTGCATGAGGGGTCGTGCACAGGTTTTTGCATGCCTGGTTGCATCGAGGACTGCAAGCAGAGTTGCACAGTGGGTGTTGCATGCCCAGTTGCATGGTGGGAGTTTGCACCGACTTTTTGTATGTCTCATCGCATGGGTACTGCAGACAAGTTTTGCACGCCTGGTTGCATGGGACCGCAGGTTGCATCTGGGGTGTTGCATGGATGATTGTGCAGGGGGGGCTGCATGCCCAGTTGCGCACAGGTTTGCACTCCCTGGGGTTATACCCTCTCCTGGAGGCTCTGAAGGCAGGCAGGACATGGAGGCAGGCACTTTTCCAGCTTCACTCTTCCTGGCAGACCTGTTCTGGTGCATCCTCTGCATGTGCGGTCACTGCAGGCGAGCTCACCGCAAGGCAGGCCAGAGGTTGGCTGAATGCTCCAGTTGAAATTTGGATACTGTTGGCTTTGGGCCTTCAGCTGTCAGTGCCCCGTTAGCATCTCCCCACCAATGGCTGCGTGGGCCTTGCAGTTAAAATTGCAAAAAAAGCCACAAATTAAGGATCTGAAAACTCCTCGAATAGGGAAACACACAGGGGATGACGTGATGTGAAAGCAAAACTGCAGACGAAACCCGCTGGGTTCTGCCAGCTCTGGCCAAATCTTGGTCTGGGCTTACCGCAGCCCCGCCATGGCTGAGAAGAAGCTGCTGTTGTTGCTGTTACTTTGCATTATATTTTGTTGATATGCACAAAGGCAGTTTTGCAAACATACATGATATGTAGGGGAAGGTAGATGCGTGAGCAAACAGCTCTGTAATAGCATAACTCTTTAATTTTGAGGCACCTCTGGGTGGATATATATGGTTTATATACATCCGGAAGCATAGAAAACATTTTTGCTACTTAAATAATATTTCTATATTTAAAATATGGAAAATACAGAATCCAGCGGCTGCTGAATCATGCCCATAAGCTCCCAACATCCTTAATGGTAAGTACAGGCAGGAGTGCTTTGCCAGCCTGGAAGTGTTAGTTCCTCCTAGACAAGCAATTCCAAATATTTATATGTTGATTCTTTTAACTTTGAGACACAAATAGCCAGAGACATTTTGGCAACTCTGTGACAGAACACCAAAAAAAACCCCAACCAAAACAACATGGGAATCTCTGTGGGTCTTTTCCGCTTTGTGTAAACTGAGCAGAGAAAATATTTCCTGTTTCAGGATCAGATAGTGAGGCCTCAGCCAGCCTGTTTCTCTGGTTATTTGAGAAGGGGTTAAAAATGGGATCAAAATGACCTAATCTTGCCAATTCAGTGCCATATTTGGTTGGGAAAGTATTGTATTTTAGGGGATCTCGAATACAAAGTCACCCCCTGATGTAGGAAAAATAAGGGGTGGGTTTGCTGAAGGGCAGAATCCATCGCAATGCTGCCTGTGGTACTGAGGGCAGAGCATTGCTTTGTCTGAAATGGAAATTTATTGGTCATAGCTGATACTGAAGTGATTAAAAATACACATTTGGAAATAAAAATTTACTGGGGGAGTTGGGGTAGGGTTTAAGACTGGCAATATTCTGTCATTGCAGAATTGTACTTATCGTTTACTTCACCTATATTGGGGGGTTTACACCAGGTCCGTGATCCTCCAGGATTGGGATTCTGCACATCAGGATCAATTTAATTTCAAATTTATTGTCTGCTTTTGAACAGCAGCAGAAAAAAGCATTTCAGGGTAAAAGCTAAACCTACAAAGGATCTCTAACGTTGCTGCTCAGCCAGGAAAAAAAAGAGTGTATTCAGTCAGACAGTGCAACAAATATTTGGCAGCCCCCAGGACAGACACTGGCCTTGCACCTCGTCTCTGCCTGTTTGCTCCAGGAGTCCTAGTCTGACAGGTGTGAAGTAAATGGAAGAAAAATGGGAGAGTTAAGCAATAAAAGGAGGATTATGGGGTGGGTTTTTTTGTTTGTTTCTGATCCAGTTGCTCCATGTGGTGCCGATGGGAATGGTTTGTGTTCTTAGCGTCAGGGGTTTAAGGATCTGACGTAAGGTTGGTATTGATGGACTACCAGGACAGAGTGAAGGCAGTAACTTAGGAATAATAAATGCAGGAGACCAGCCCCAGCCCTCATCAGTAATTGTATAAATCTGCACAAATTCATCTTAAGTCTCTAAAAAAAGGGGGTTGCGAACCCCAGGGCCAGTCACCTCCTTGCGGGCCCCATGGAGGGTGGCTTCGAGCTGCTCTTCCGTAGCTGTGTGTGGTTTTGTGCCCATTGCTGGTGGTTTTGGGGGTGAAACCAGGGCACTGCTAACCAGCCCCCCGCCTCGGGTTGCTCCTGTACAAGTGCTGTGCAAAAAGCAGGATTACAAAGATCTGGAGTGAGAAACAAGCCCTAAAAACACCCCAGCCCCTTTCCCCCACCCCCCGCTCTGTTTTGTTCTTTTTGCATCCATGAGGTCGCAGGGGCTGGAATCGCCTTCTGAGGCTGGACCATGTTAAATGCATCCAAAAACTGCAGTTACCCCCCCACCACGGGATAGCAGAAGGTGAGCAGTTTTGCATCAAACCTTGCTCCGGGATTCCGCTGCGCTCTTGCAAAGCCCCCATGGGATGCAGCTCCCCTGGGATGTCGGGCTAAGGTGCAGCATAATTTGTTTCTCAGAAGAGTTTGATAAAGCCCTGCTAGAAAACACCGGAGCCCTTGAGAGACCTTCTGCTTGCTTCTTGCCTGACGATAACTAGGAAGGGTTTGCAAACCCAGAAGGAAATCCTCTTTGTGTTAAAGCAGCTTATCCCATGGAGGTTTGCCGGGAGAGCTGGGCGGCCTTTGGCAGACCTGAGGGGCGGGCGGGTATCACATGGGCAGTGAAAAAAGGGGTAAATCTGGGAAAGCAACTCATGAAAGCATCCGGACGCAGTGCAGGAGGGTGGCTTCACCCCTGGCTTCAGGTGCGGACTGAGGACAAGCTCTTGGCTTTACTGTTAGAAAGGGCCCCGGGTGAGATCTTGGTTTTCCTATTAGAAATGCAGGCATGCCTTTCCAAAGAAAAAGAATTAAAATAACACCTTGAACTCTTAATACTTTCACTGATACAAGTGCACTTGCTCACTTTTAGTATCACATGCAAGGCTGCAGGTCCCATAACAGAAAACCTGGGATTTTCCCCCGGTTGGAGCTCCCCGTCTTGGACCTGGAGCGTTGGGCGTGGCCAAGGATGGTCCAGCTGGAGCAGAGCCTGGCAGCACAAACCGATGCTTTTCCTACCACTTGCAGGAGGGTGGATTTAGTGTTGCAAGAAAAAAAGAGCATTTGTAAACTAAAGAGATTTTAGTGAATAATAGCAGCTTTGGGAAAGCGGTAAGGTCATTTCCAGCTAAATGTCGTTAGTTGTAATTAGGTCAGGACATACCTTATCCTAAATGCTGCTGTAACCTGAGTATAGTTTGTGGCCCTTTCTTATGCTCCTGAAGTGAGCTATAAAACAAAGCTGGGTTTTTACAATAAACTGGGTTTATTGTATATGTCTTCACATATTTAATAACCTCCGTGCAGTTGGGTTTGTCTCACACTTGTGGAAAGGGCTTGTGGTTTTGTGTCCCTCCGTTTTGGGACCACCACCACTGAGTAGTGATGCCAATAATTATTTCATAGTACTTTTTTGTGAAGAAACTTAGCATGTTATAAGCTTCATGCATGTAACTAATTTTCCCATAATTTTTTTTCATTGCAGGATTGAGAATCAAAACGCTGTGTGTTCAGAAGTTATTTTCCGGAGCTCTCCTAGGCAAAGCTCAGCATTTTTTATCAAATTCATAGCAGCGAGAAGCCAGGAGGTGGCACTGGCTGGCAGCGCATTTGGGTCTCACTCCCTTCAGCAGCTCCTGGCCCTGGTTCAGAGCCTCTTGGCTTCCCCAGAAAATAAAATACTTATACTCTTCAAGGTTAGGAGCCTAGATAACCTCGCAAGCCGGGGTGTGAAGACGGCAGGACGGACTTGTGATGGCACCATCTGTGGCATCGCTGCTCTGTGGGTGTAGAGGAGATGGATGGGTTTAGGTTGTACCCGCTCCAGCAGTTTGGGGAATTTCTGCTTGGGGTTTTGAGGGTGAGTTTGAGGGACCTTGAAGGTCTGTGGACCTGGGGGCCATGCGGACATGACCACTGTGAACTCTGCCTCTTGGGTTGACTCAACCTCTGTTGACTGGCAGGAGCTCCAAGACCATGCAGGAGCACCTGGATCAGGTTTGTCATCCTTCCATGCCCGTAACTCCTCCAAAGAAAAGCAGCATAGACACACAGAGTGTGGGACTGCATTTTTTTTTTTTCCCCCAGCTGGGCCAAGAGGAGCCTTATAAGCTCTCATTTCCTGACCAACAAAACCCGTTTCTGGCACAGTTTTTTCTGCGTGGGGAGCTGGTGGGGGCTGTATCAGTTGGGGGGGCTTTTTTTTTTTTTTTTTGTCCAGCTTCTCAGTGCACTGCAGATATTGCTGGTGTTTCTAGAAAATAAATAGTATTAAGAGCAATTCTGGAAAAACTTAAGTGGAAATCTGCCTTTTTCTAGCTAGCTATTAGCTTATATCTTACGGGTTTAGATGCTTAAAAAGGCCCTTTTGATGGGACAAGCACTGTACAAGTTTCTTGCATTTGTTATTCCTGTTCTGCTGGTGTTTACAGATTGTTTACCAAGCAACTGCAAATGAAACCGCACCGCTGGCCACCGCAGACCTCATGGTGGATGGTTGCTGGCACGGAAATTTTGTCCCAAAACAGCCCAATTTAACGTGGTGGCCTGGGAAGGTGGGACACAGCAAAATCTGTATCTGGTCCCCAAGGTGCTGAGGTTTTCCTGGAGAAAAGGGGTGGGAATTGGGGCAGGAGGAGCAGTTTAGCCCAGCTCAGGGGTGGATGGGGTTGGTGTTTCTCATGCTTTCCTGGAGGGTGTTGGTGGCTTCATGGTAGAGACCAAATGCTGATTGTTAGTAATTTTATTGGCAGGAGTTCATATTTACAACAGAATAATGGGAAATAGGAAAGAACCTAGTCATTACAAAGCTTTTCAGTGTTTGCACAACTTCTATGGCTTGGGATGGCATCATCCATCTATTGAAGACTTTGTACGTAAAGCCACAACTGGACTAAAACCGGAGGTGACCACTTCGTTTGGAGGATGTAATTTCCAACGCGGTGATGATGTTCTGTTCTTCATCAAAGCCATCGTGTCTGAAATAAGGGGAAAAGGTGAGGAAGTGGTTGCCCCATCCTCCTATTGTGTTTCAAAGCCACACTTGTGGTGGGAGGGGGATTTCGTGTGCACCTGGGATGTCAGTGAGCTTCAACCTCTGTAAAAAAAGGGGGATTTGGGTGACTGAGCAGCGGAGGTGCCTGGTGCTAAGACCCAGTTTGGGCCAGGGGTACCAGAGGGGTGTTCACACCATTGAAGCTCCCACCGAAGGCTGTATGCAAAGAGGTTGCTTGGGTGCTTTGGAAAAATACCCTAAAATGCCTCTTCAGGTCGTTAGTAGCCATGAAAGCTGCTTTGGTTGTCCCCAGCATCACAGCTGGATGCCTGAAAGCTTTAATTATTTTTTTAATTGTTCTGAAAAGTTGCTGCAAAGCGCTGCTTGCTGCTGCTTTAGAAAGACTTGAGTTTTTTGCTGGCTTAAAGACATTCTTTGAGTGCTTAAGTCCTACGGGGCTTTAGTACCTTCTGAGCCCGGGGTCATAGCAGGAAGGCCAGGAGACTGAGGAGGATGATGATGGGGAGGTGGCACCGGAGGGGTGATCCCACCGACTCCTGAAACTCCTGGCAAGTCAAGGAAAAGAAATCGGTCAAAAATCACTTGGTTTAGTGTGCTAAAAGCCAGCGGCAGAGTTCATGCCCTGATGAGCCTTTCTGCCTTCCTAACTACCCCCAGTGGTTGCTCCTTGGGGGAGAAATCACATCATTGCCCTGGAGCATCCTTATCCATAGCCGATATCCATTGCTGAAACCTGGGGGGTGGCATCCTCGCCTGCAAATCCCTTCCCCAAAGCCCTAATGGTGTTTGGATGGATGCATAGGAAAAGGAATAACCTATGACACCAGAACATAGGATTAACTTGTATCCAGAGAGATCCCTCATTGGAACAGGTTTGATGTTATTTAATTAGGAAAACTGGGAATTTCCCCTTCTCTGAGCTTCTCCTGTGCAAATGGGCAAAATAAGTCCATGGCAAACTAATCACAGCTGTTGCATGGACGCTCTTTGCCCAAACTCATTTGAGTTGTTCAGTGATTTAAAATCAACATTTTAAATCCATTTATTTCTCCTTGCAACAGTGGTTTCTGCAAGGAAGTCCCCCTTTTTTTGGAAATACAAAGAGAAAGTCCAACTCACCTCATATAAATACATGGTGGGTATTAATGTGGTATTCTCAGAGTAATACTCTACTGTTGCATATAAGTAATCACCTGGAACAAAAGCATTGTCCTGATGAGTCTGTGTTAATATTTGGTATAACCAGGCAGGCATCTTACCCACTCAAGCCATTATAATAATACTACCAGTAACACTGAGCATCAATTCCATAGGTTGGAAACTTAATTGTAGAGGCTGCCTGGGTTGAGGGCTGAGTTTGCTCATGAGCAGCGATGGCAGCATGCTGGGGTGGTGCAGGAGGCTGTTACCGCTGCAGAAATCAAAGTGAATCTGTTGCCCAGGAGCAGCTGCCAGGGTTATCTCTGCTCTTAGTCGGTCTCAGTAACCTTTCCCACACAGCAAGACATGATTTCAGATGGTAATGAGAACCACCAGGGGCAGAACAGCTCCAGAATAATGTCTTTTAACTCTACTTTTAATCTTGTCTTACGTTTTACACCAAAGCATCGCTGAATTTATAGTGGTCAGACCCATTGGGTGTTAGGGCATGTATTTCCTACAGGTAAGTCACATTTGTATTGGATGCTCCCGATGTGGTTCAGACAGAACTGTTTTCATCTGAGAGGGTCTCCAGAGGCTCCTCTAAATTTGGTGAAGAGATGGGGTACAACTTTCTTCCCATTGATGCTAAGGGGGGTCGGGGGCCCTTGTGCTCTGTGCACATCATCCAACTCTAGGTGAGATGAGTCCCACCCTTCTATCATGACATTACTATTGCACATCTTTTCCCCTCTGAACAGTCAAATGTATTTCAAATAATCCCAGTAACTCAGATAAATGGACTGCTGCTGCTTTGCTCCCATGTCCTGCCTGAGCACCCCGGGGCGGCTGTAACCAGCCCCTCCAGTTCCTGTTCAGCCACAATTCGGCAATTCCTCTTCCTTTGTTAAGCAGCATCTCCCCAGACCCCAGATCCATTTTCCTATAGGTATTTCTGCAAAGCTCCAATGCCATGAGGACCTCAGGCTGCAGCGGCCCCTCGGTTTCCCTCTGCTGTGCGTGGCAGCCTTGAGCTTTTAGCTTCAATTAAAGATTGAGGGGTGCTGGTGGCAGCATGGGGAGGTGGGGTGGGCTCAGTGTCCCTCGGGGGTTATTTGTAATTGCAGAGGGTTTGATTCAGTGGCTTCTCGGTGCCTTTGCATTGGCCTTTATGGGCAAAGCCTGATCTCCCTGCCTGGCGGAGACTGGATGGAGACCTCCCAGCATCCTTTCCATCCCTGGTTCTTCCAACTTGCTCATGCAACTTGCATAAAATGATAAAAAAAAAAAAAAAAGCAAGAATTACTCACTGAAACGAGATGCGTAGTCATATAAAAACTCTGTTATCTCCTCGTCTCCTCCTATCTCAGCATTCCCTAAAAACAAACAAAAAACAAACAGTTCATCGTCTGGCGCTCTGAGTAAGCAGAGACATCGAGCCGACTGGATAGTTTCACATTAATAATTTCATTGATTTATTGGCGCTTTGTGCAAAACCTGTTCCCTGGTGGGAGTAATGGATTTGCAATCTGGCCCAGAATTAAATCAGAGACTTCACAACAAAGGGTATCATGTTGCAGACCGGACCAGAGCTCATCCCAGGTGGTTTTTTTTTTCCTTTATTTTGGGTGCAGGTGTGCCAGGAGAGGGATATGCAGTAATGGGGTTGCAGCCCTTCAGCCGCGTTCCTGCACCCCATACCCCAAATTTATTTTGGGATGGATCTCAAAGCTCTGCTTGTGCATTTTGAGCTGCTCCTTAGCCACTGACCTTGCTGCTTTATTCCTCGTGTGCCTTTTGCTGTGAAATTGCTGAAGGCTCAGAAAAGAGACTTGCGTTTCCTTAGGGTTGAGTCACTATAAATAGATTTCTGAGTTGTATGATGTTGTCAAAGTAATTTCAAGTTTCTCATTTCCCATTTCCAAATACAAGGTTCAATGTGTTTTCTTTTTTTGGGGGTCTTATAAAGCAGATTGGAAATATTAATATTATAATACTTGTATAGTCGTACAATAATATCAGATACTCATACAATAATATAACATACTAATATTTTAGTATATAGCCATATACACTCATATTATTAGATAATATTAATTCATCTTATTCTAGATAATAAATATTAATGTTGTAAGTTACACTATTAATAACTTTGATGATGCCATTAGTCATGCCTGGGGCCAGCTGTAGCTCCTATAATTAGATCATATTAATTAATATTATTATATATAGTATTATGTGTAATATTAATGTTATATGTTATACTATTAATAACTTTAATGATGCCGTTAGTTGTGCCTGGGGTCAGCTGTAGCTCTGGCTGCCCCTCTCTAAAACTTTCCACTGTTTCCTAACATAGCCCCAGGTTTCTCAGCACCAGCAGCTGGAAGCCTGGATCCAAAAACTCTCATCGTTGGGCAATTATCTGAAAAGAATGACCCAGCATACAGATTTCTGCGCAGGCATCAAAGCCCTAGGGTAGGAGCCTGGGGTCTGCGGGTCGTGGCACAGTGCAGCCTCCTCTGTCGCTCAGCAAAACACCTCAACCCATCCTATTTTTGGGGACACTTGGACCAAAATGGGGACCTGCATGGCATAGCGTACATCCATCCATCCCCACGCCTTCCCATGCTCGCCCTTCAAAAAATATTCTGTCCTTTTTGGCTCCAGGAGCGTAAACTCCAGCTCTCAGGGCACTTTATCCCATGCGCAAAGATTCTGAGAAAGTTATTCCAAGTTGTGTTTACACTGGAGCCCTGCTAAGGATAATAGAGGAGTTGTATCACCCCGAAGATCTTCCATCTGGAAATCCCCCCACTCCGCAACCGCCTTTAACCCCTTGCATGACGTTTCATGTTTGGCTTCGTCCCTTTGGCATGGTAGAGGAGGAGGAAGGCTCTCTACGGCTGGCGGTCACAGCAGAGCTGCGGGCAGCTGCCGGTTTCCAGTTCTCTGCCCCTCTGCTGGCACTGCCCGTTATCTCATGCACCCAGAAGTGTTACCAATTGCATGTGTCTTCATCCGAAATCAGCTTCAGGTTCCTGCCTCAAGCCTTGGGCGCTGTAAGCACTGTAGTTTTCCTCCTTCAATTGCCCCTGACTTTGGTCTCCCCACGTTGCTTAAGTGCCCACCAAATACTTAGGAAATCCTGTTTGGTGGTTTTGGTTGGGTTTTTTGGTTTTTTTTTAATTCCCTTGCCTGTATCTGTCTCTCTTAATAGCTCCCAGCTGTATATTGCAAACTACTTTGAATGCAATATGGAAAACATTGATTATCAGACTCTGTTCTGCAAGCACACACTATATCCTGCAAGCACAGCCTGGATTCTCCAAGCACACGCTTTACTGTAACTTTTAGCAATTGCATCATGTTTTCCCCTGGGGTTTTTTTGCTACTGACCCCCCCATCCCCAAGCAAACACCCCAAGACCTTTCAGGCTCCAAGACCCCACCCCAAGAGCCATGCAGCATCCCAGAAGTGTAGAAATAATTTGAGCCCAGCACTTAGTAGCATGATAAAATTAAATTGCAAGCTGGAAAACCAGAGAAACATATTTACCCAGTAAAAAATGAAGAACCAAGAGTGCTGCAATTAAAAAGTTTGTCATCCTATGTTTCGGTGTCGTCCACCGGTGCGGCTCGGCGCTGCTGCTGGGGAATTTCTTGAGATGTCCCAGCAGAGGCAGGAAATGACTCTTGCGAGGGCTGGACCGAGCAGCCCCCACACACTGAGAAAATAAAAGTTTTTCTGCAGTTTGCCAAGCGGTGCGATGCCGGGCTGGGCTAGAGGGTGTCCTATACGGGCTGGGAGATGTGCAGTGCCTGTGATGCTGCTCCAGCGATGGAAGATTTTCCCTTTGCAAACACTTTTCCGATGGCTGAGTTGCAAATCTTGGGAAGTTATTCCCCAGGGAGGGTTAGCACCGCTGGATGGGCTCGCAAATAGAAGGAGGATGGTTTTGATTATAACAGGAGTTATTAATAGCAAATCTTTCTTGCAGAGAAGGCAGCGATTAAGAGGCAAAAGGCAGAAATAACAACTAGGAGCCAGATTCAGTTCCTGACTTCCCTTAAAATCTTGGGGGATTTTTTTTCTTGGCTTCATTTCACCTTCTCATGCCTCAGTTTTTTTATCAGTAAGAAGAAACACAAACAGTTGCAGTCTTATTTTATTTTATAGTGGCTAGAAATACCCCAGGTTGGGATGCTTTAGGAGCTACATTTGGTGTTTACGGTTGGCTCCTGCTACTGCATCCGGAGGGTGTGATGCCTCGGTACAGAGCTATAACGGCTGCTTATTTTCCTCTCTTCTCTAAAAATAAAAGCAAAATAGGAAAACATTCCTTGGAAGAGAAATGGGGAGGAAAACAAAATTTAGCTCTTCTGCTTTGTGGGGAAAAGCTGATACCAGTGCAGAAGGCCTTCTCTGAAGAGATGCCAACGTGATGCTGGTGGAAACTGGTGTTAACAGGGGTGTGAAGCGAAAGGGGAATAGAAGGAGCAGGAGGTAAATCAGGTGTGACCAAGTGGTGTAAAATCAGTTCCTGAGCAGCACATGGTGGGGGCTGCTCACCACCCCAGGTTTGCTGTTGGGGGGAGGTGCTGGAATCGCTGTGACTTTATTGCTTATGCAGCAATAAAAATCCGTTTTTGTGGTGAAAAAACCCACACATTCACCCAAGACGGTTTCCTCTCCCAACTGGTCTCTTGAGCGCGATGGGCAATGATGTATTTTGGTGGCTCTTGGCTGTGTTGTGGGAGACAGACGTTAGCAAACTGGGAAAGAGCAAGAGAAGCCTGAGAAAGTAAAGAGAGGAGCTCTATTTTGAGGTATGATGAGAAGAAATTAATAATTGGGAAGATTCACCTGGAAAGAGAACCCTTCCCAGATGGGAGGGAAGTTGAAGATGGGACAGCCTTGGGAGGAGGTGCAGACTGTGCTCTCACCTTGTCTTTATCCACCATCACTGGAGGAATGTTCTCCCCATCTTAAAAATCTTTTCCCAGCCCTAAATTTCAGGTTTTTTCCAGCAAAATGCCTGGAGGACGATGCTGCCCTGCCACAGACCTGGGGGCTGCTTCCACCCCACCCTCCCTCAGTGGGTGGCTGCCCCTGCAGGATGTGGGCTCAGGAGTTTCCTCTCGCAGATGAGAAAACGGAAGCGAGTTTTTCAGCGGGGTTGAGGGAGTTTAATGGCAAACAGCTGTGTTGAGCTAAGACTAAGATGGGGGGGCGCACAGGCTGCAGGCAGGGGTGGAGAAGCACCAGCTGTGGTGGGATGGGTGCAGGCATCCACGGGGCAGCCACCCGGCGAGAGCAGCGGCAGCCAATATTTGTTTCATCCTTATATTAACAATTTTTAGCCGAGAATTGGTATCAATTTTAAGCCAAGGGTTGCTATCGATTTTAAGGCAAGGATTGCTACTGATTTTAAGGCAAGGAGTGCTATCAATTTTAAGGCAAGGATTGCTACTGATTTTAAGGCAAGGAGTGCTATCAATTTTAAGCCAAGGACTGCTATTGATTTTAAGCCGAGGACTTCCAAAGGCAGATTTTTTTTCGACTAAGAGGGGACCCAACTGAAGAGCTTTCCAAGCGCATCCCAAAAACAGCTTGCAGCCTCCCAGGGCTGTTCATGCTTTGCCAGAATGACTTTTCCCATCCATAGGGAGCTGTGTGGCAAAGGGTTAAGCGCAGAGGAATGCCGAGTGGCCGAGCAGGCAGGAAACTAATATCTCCAGACCCTCCCCTTGACCCACAAAAAGAACATCAAAACTCAAAATCTCAACGCAAGCAGAAATCTGGCCTCGTCGGTACGAATCCCACCAGGGCCGGAGCTGCCAGCTCAGCCAGGAGACTCTTGGGTAGCGTGGGGAGATGTCAAGCTGTGAGAGAGTTAAAATATTGTGGTTTTAAAGTGATGGGGGAGGAAAAGGGCAAGGAAGGTTTATGAGGATGGTGGTGGCTTTTATTAGATGAGCGGATGGAGTTGGACGGACCAACCTCTTGGCATGCAAACTTGGAGTCTGAACTCAAAGGGATTTGCTGGCTTGGGGCTGAGAACAGCTCCTTGTGGTTGGACATGATGATGCAAAACTTGAAAAAACTTGGGGGGGGGGGATGGGGGGAGAGGTGTGGTACCTGCAACGTGGAGATGCTGCTAAGGGAGCTGGATAAAATGCACTACAAAGTGATGCAAGGGGGCAAATCAACCCTTTGCACCAAACTCTGCTGTTCTTGTGTGGCTGCGAGCACACCGATGTGCACCTGGAGCATCCCCAGCAGCATCCCGCGTCTTCATGATGTGAGGGACGATCCTTGGGTATTGGGGACCACTGGGGAAATGTGGGTGCAGATTTTGAATTGTATTTCTGGCTGGAAAATGAAAATGCTCTATTTTTATTCAGTTTTTTTCCTTTCATGTTTGTTCTTACTTACTTTTCATGTCTCACAACGCAGAGCAAAAACATCGCCCAAAGAGCAGCCAAAAAAAGCAGCCAAACCGTCTTTTCAGTCTCCGATCCCATGCTCCTTTCCCAAAACCTAATTCCTATTTTGCGCAATCTCTGTACTTTTACGTCTCTTTTTTTTAATTATTAAAGCGTACGTGCTGAAATCAAACCGTAAAAGGTCCTGCAGCGAGGGAGCAGTGTGGGAGCATTGCATTTCACGTGGGAAAACTCAATGTGCGAGCCAAAAAAAAAAAGGCTTTTCCAGAAAGGGATGGCAAAGGCAGCTCTCACTCCTCACAATGCTGAAGGTGCTGCATCCCGGGGATGCTCTAAGCATCCTGGCACGGTGAAGCCTGGCAGCGGTCAGAGGCTTGCAGCATGACTGTGAGTTTTACGTTGAGGACGAAGGTGCGAATGAGATCACTGCCATTCCTGGCTCTCGGGTACATTGCGTCATTTCCCAGCTTTAATAGGCGGAAGCAAAACTTGAAGGGAAATTAAAAAAATGCAGCCGGTAAATAGGACTCTTCCCTTAACAATGACTCGTGCCCAAGCAGATGACGGCAGGATTCCTGCGGAAGTGGCTGCAGGGGACATTGTTTGGTGTTTTCCCTGCCCAAGATGACGACGAGATGGATGAAGGAAACCCAAAAAATCCCTTCCCCCATGGCACTCAATGCTGCGGGGTTTCCACCGCTCCCTGAGGTGCCGTGTGCCAGCCAAGAGGTAGGTGGGATGAGCTGCTCTTCCCACAGGAATCCTCTGAGGAACGGAGGGGCTTTTCTACTGAACAGGCTGTTCTCATTGTTCCATGTGGTTTTCTACTCTAAATAACACTTTCCTGCCCTTCCCAGCCCTTTTTTTAAACAGTGGCTGCTTGGGCTGGCTGCTGCCAGCTGGGGTGTGTGGCTCTGCCAGAGAGACTGGGAAATAATAATGTGATACTTTAGATACTTTGAAATGAAGAAAAAAAAAGCACTTTCAAACAGTATTTCTTAAAAAAAAATTAAATTATATTAATGTAAAATAAAATAAAATAAAATAAAATAAAATAAAAACATGTTCCTGGTTTTCACAGTTGGCGCCCGCTATGCATCAGGGCGGCAGCTCGCTCTTCCTCTGGGCATCGTCCTCACGCGCAGCTCCTGGGGGCTCTCAGCACAGCTGAAACATGAGGGATTTATAACCCCGTGCTGTCCCACCACCAGTTTTAGGCTGAGATGGGTGCTGCAACCGGTCCTTGCTCTCACCGGCCATGGGATGCTGCGGGAGGTGATGCTGGGTGGCCCGTCCCAGAATCACGGCTCCAAGACACTCATTTTCCAAACGTTGTCCTTTATTTTTTCCTGCCTTAATTAGACCCAGCTCAGCTGCGTGAACCCCCCAGGTGTATCCGAGGGCTCTGAGCAATGGGGGGTGCTTCCCATCCCTCCCCTCCCCTCTGAAATACCCCTCCAGCCACAGCACCGACTGAAATAGGGCGGGCAGTATGAATTGCACCCAAGCACCCATCGATTCCCAACCCCAGAGGCGTTATCCGTGGAGTCACCGAGCAGCCGGGAAGATCAGGAGCATCCTTGGAGCAAGGAGAGGGGTTGCCTGTCATGTGTCATGTCTTTTACTGCTCCATGAGCAAAATAAGGAAGGAAGGGGCTGTATTACAGCTTTGCTTAATTCTCTAACTTATAAAACCCTTTTTTTCCTGTTTAACAGCAGTTTCGGATGGCTGCTACACAAGGTACCACAGAGCATAAGCTGATATAAATCCGAGAGCTCAGTTTCTTAGCCAGGAATCAGGAATTTTATTGTTTTTATGCCATGTCTCCTTGCTATTGAGCATACACACCCCCACCCCCACCCCTGTGCTTACAGCTTTCCTCTTCCTCCTCCTCCAAGCCAAGGAGAGAAACCCAGCAGGAAAAAAAGCAAAGGTTATTTCCCTACCCAGCCCCACTGCTCTGGAAGAGGAAAAATGGGATCATGGAGCTGCTGGTGATGCTCCGGCTGCCCAAACTGGCCGTGCAGGGTCTGGCCACCACAGCACTAGATGGGGGTGACACCGAGCTGGCTGGTCCCATCCCACCTTGCTCTGAGCACTTGGCAGCTACCCAGGGGGTTTGCATTTTTTCTCCGGAGCGCTGGTGTGCTTATGAGCTGGTAAGCCACTGAAATAAGCTTTCCGGGCGGTTTGTGTGTGACACCGTCTACGAGCGGCTGTGAAATTTGCTTTCGAGATTATAAATGAATAAAAAAAATTCTGCTAAAAACCCTCCTCAAGTGGCTAGGAAATATCTGAAGGGAATTTTCCTGGGGCTGGTGCTCGTATCCTATCAGAGAAGACGACGCTAAAAAATTTCTCCTGGCTTTTGCAAAGCTCCTGCAACTTTGCAAGCTATTCACGGGGCAAATTTGCAACTTGGTGACAGAGGTTTGTGAGCTGTGGCTGACAAGGGGCCATGCCCGCCTGGATCCCATCACACAGACTCTCACAATTTTCCCATTTCTCTTGGGTTTTAACGCATTTGCAGTCAGGGGTTTTGGCCGAGCGGGGCAGGGGCATTTCAGCGCCTCGCCGGCAAGGATCCTTCTGCAAGAGAAAGTGAGAAGTGGCGTTATTAAAATCTCGTTTTACATTTGAGGCCAAAAAAAAGCTTTGAGTATTTTTAGCTCCCCAGGGTGATGCTGGGGCAGGTAATGCTGGGGGCCAGTGCCAGTGATGGCAAAAGTTGGTCCCTCTGAGTTGGAAAATGAAATATTTTGTGTCTAATGAAGTCTTGTGCCCAATTTTGATGCCTTTTGAAGCAGCTGGGCTGCTCCTGCCATGCAAAGGGCTGGGGTTCAGGCTGGGGAGCTGTGGTGCTCCCCCATAGAGGGGTTTATTTTTTGTGGGATGGGGGAGCACCCAGCGCCTGGGTGTTCCCCGCTCATGGTGCTGGCAGCTGGACCCGAGTGCGAGCTGATACCCGGACAAGATTTACCCTCGGCTTTTGGGCGACCCGAGCAGCCACCTGCGCTTTGGGAGTTGCTCCAGCCAGCAGCCCAGCGATGCAGCAGCAGCGTTCACACCACCAACACCAGCCAAAAATTAATTTTCTCACCAGACTGGTGGGTTTTGTTCCCCCAGTGAAACTCCTGAGGCAATTTTGAATCTGAGGGTGTTGGAGTTTGACCAGAGCAGTGTTACGATGCTATAAATAAATGAATTTATTTCAGGGTGGGGGTTGAGGAAGCAGTTTTACCTCCTGGGTGGTTCTCCTGGGTGTATGTGTGGGTGGCTGGAGGAGACGAGGAGAGAGCCGGGGCGAAGGGGCTGCAAGGGGTGCGGGGCGGGGGGGTGGGGGGTGTCACCTCTGGTCAGACGCCGTCTGCAGAGCAGGATGGTCAGCTGGAGCAGGAAAAGGAGGGAGACGCAGGACAGCCCCAGCGCCAGCGGCCAGGAAGGCCGTGCTTCTGCAGGGGGGGGAAAGGAGAGTTAATAGAGGGGGGGACAATGGGGATTTGGTGACTCAGGAGAGCCTGAAATGAGGGGCCAGGGCTGAGCACCCCCCGAAACGAGGGGGTCAGGGCTTTGCGGGGTGTCAGGGAGCATGTGCCGGTTTAAAGCCTTTCAGTGCAGGGGGATCCCAGCGAAAAGATGGAGGGGGGGGCACAAGGGATTTCCAAATATGTCTCAAAGAGGAAGAATTGGGGTGTAGGGATTTCCTGAATGGGGAAAGGCTGGAAGAATTGGGATGCAGGGGGTGGATGGAGGCTGGGATCTGCAGGAGGGGGTCAGGGATGGACTAATTACCCTCCCTGGGTCCTTTAGTGATGGCGACGCTGATGGTCTTGCCCGTGCCGTTTTCTAGGGCTGTGCACACCGCAGCCCCATCCCACCACTCGGCCGAGACCCAGGTGATGCTCCAGGCGCTGAGGACGCCATCCTGGTCCACGGTGGCTGCTGTCACCGGTGTCACCTCCCCACCGGGCTGCCAGCGCACGGTGTCCCAGCCCGGAGGGAGGTCATGGAGGTGGCAGAGCAGGGGGATGCTGGCCAGGGGCTGCCTGGGCTCCTCCGCATCAACAGGCACCAGGATGGAGAGCTTGGGCTCAGAGGCATCTGAAGAAGAAAACAGGAGTGCCATAAACCTCCCCAGGGCTGTCCCCAGCCGCCGGGTGACCTGCTGGACACTCACTGGTGACGACAAGCCTGGTCCCATCCCCAAAGAGGGTGTAGAAGTTGGAGAAGCTGCAGTAATAAACCCCGGAATCCTCCCTCTGCACGGAGCTGATGGTGAAGGAAAAACTCCCCCGTGTTTCACTCCTCCCAGAGTATTTTCCCCCTGGAGAGGGGTAGTTCAAGTTCCGGTAAATCCAGTACAAACTGCCGTCCGGCTTCTCCTTGTACCAGTTCACGTACTGGCTGTGGGCCGAGATGCGACAGCTCAGCTCCGCCATCTCTCCAGGGAGCACCCAGAGCTGCCTGGGACTTTGCTGGACGTTTCTCCCCTCTGCTGAGGTGCGTCCTGCAGGAGAGGAGCAGCTTTGAGGTGGATTTTCTGCACTTCAGGCTTTCTAACAGATTGCATTAAAAATGATCTGGGGCAAAAAAAAACCTAAAAAACCCCTACCCCGCTTCAGCAAATCCCGCCCGAGTTGGGGTATTTCTGGAGCGGGCACGTACCTGGCAGGAGGAGCAGGAGGGTCCTCAGGAGCCCGTAGGACATGCTGGCCAAAACCCTTTTGCAGGGGAGATTTTCTCTCTGTCTGTCTGGGGAGATTTTCTCTCCCTCCCAGGCTGGTGGGGGCTCTGAGGGACGAGCCTCCCCTCCAGCAGAGGGGATTGGCAACTGCACGCCCTGGGCGTGCTCAGACGCTCAGAGGAGGCACCCCAGGAGCTGGCCCTGGCCCAGCCAGGATGGGGGGGTCCCCCACATGTCTGTCCCCCGTCCCGTATCCCCCACACACTTGGGGACGGTGCAGCCTCGGCCGCCTCCGTGGGTGGCGGAAATTGGGTGGAAACTGTTGTCTGCTGACAGGACCCTTTTGGGCTGGGTTTGGTGCAGGGTGATGCTGGGGGGGGCAGGCTGAGGGTCCCAGGGACCAGCACATCCTCCAGCCTGGGGGTTTATTTGGGGTTTGGGAGTCCGGGGGGGCAGGAGGGGGGGAATTTGGGGAGGGAATGGTGGAGACAATTTGGGGAGGGAACCACGTGCCCTGGTCTCGCTTGCAAAATTGAATTTTAGCTCCAGCTCTGTGTTGCAATGGGGCTTTTCATCGCCCTGCCTGTCTCTCCAAGGAGCCCCAGGCTTTGTCGTCCCCTGGTTTTCTGCTCTCCGAGGCAAATGTTTTGCTCACTGGGGCTGGATTTCCCCCAGCTGCCATGTGGGAGCCGCCGGGAATTGCCCCCGGAGCACGGCATCGGCCGACAAGAGGAGTGCATGTAATTCATGCAATCTATAATATGTATCTTCTGCCTTTCAGCAGCAGCTGGAGGCTTTGCTCGAGCTGGAGATGGCTGCAGTCGGCCTCACTGCTGCGTTTTGTCACTTCCACACGGTTTATTGACACCAACCACCTTCCCTCCCACCCCCAGCAGTGGGGGTTTGTGATGTTTTTTGGCACCGGTTTGGCCGAGGGCTTGGTGTGCCGAACTGCAGCAGGAAAGGCAGTGGCAGGCCTGGGGGCTGGGAATGGCTTTGCAGTTTTTAGTCCCTTTGAAGGACCTTTTTCTGGGGGGGTGGGGGAGCAGCTGGGGGGTGGCAGGGGGAGACTCTCCATCAGATGCTGTTGGGTACTGCCCAAAGTCCAGATGGGATTTCTGTGATTTCAGCATGTTTGGGACCCAGCCGGGGTCAGGAGCATGGACCCAGCCCCAGTCTGCTCCTGGCTGAGACCATCTCCATCCCCTAGCATCCCCAAAATGCTTAAACCCCCGCCAAGTTCCCCACTCCCAGCCTGGTCCCAGGCACCACCCAGCTCAGGAGCTGCAGCATCTCATGTGGGTTTTTCATCCAGAAATTATTTTCTCTCTGTTTTGGAGGTTTCAGAGGGGGGTTCAGCATGCCTTTGCCTCAGAGCGTCACCCGGACGGGTTTATTCCCCCTGAATGCTCCAAAAACCCCCAGGTTTTGCTCAGAGGCTTGGAAACCAGGGTGGGGGCAAGGGTGGCTGGCACGCTCCTCCTGCCAGGGATGCTCTGGGATGCGGCGCATGGCTGAGCGGATGTTGCGTCCCCGATGACGAAGCCAGCAGGGTGAGGGGAGGGAGCCACTGCCCTGGGCCCCCGCGGTTTTGGCAGCAGTGGCAGCTCTGCAAAGGGCTCGGCCCCAGGGAGGAGCTGGCCCCTCCATTGCGGTGCCAGCCTCTGATGGCAGCCGGGGGCTCACTGTCCCCCGTGGGGCTGCTGTGGCTCTGCCTGGGTGGATGATGGCGGCAGGGGGGCTGAGATTGGTGGAGGGTGGCCAGGCCCTGGTTTGAGGAGATTTCTGGGCTTTTTGGAGCAACTGGCTGCTGGGGGGGTGGGAGGGTGGTGGTGTTACAGTGGGGCTGGAGGGCAGAATGAGCCCTCGGTTGGTGCCCGCAGCCCCGGCAGTGCTGCTGAGGCTGCACCAGCCCCAGTCCATCCTGGTTGTGGAGCCTGGAGCATCAGTGGAGATTGGTTGCAAGTTTGACGAGGACCCGGAGACAAAATTTGCTCTGTCCTGGTACTGGCGCAGCAAGGATGGTCCTGACCTGCTCCTGGATGGTGAGAGTGGGATGAAGGGGAGGTTCTCCTGCACGTACGGGAGGAACAATCTCACCCTGCACATTGCCAGTGCTCAGCCTGACGACACCAGCCTCTACCTGTGTGCCTGCCTCCACATTAATTACTGGGTTTTTGGCAGCGGCACCACGCTGCTGGTGGGAGGTAGGACCGCAGCTTCACCCCGATGGCCCCCATGTGACCCCCATGTCCCCTATCCCCTGCTGTCCCCCACTGTCCTGTCCTGTCAGCCTCCAGCATCCTCCTCTGTCCCCCTCCATCTCCTGTGTCCCCATCCACCACCTCTTGTCCCTCTGCACCCCTCTCCATTGCCGTCATCCCTGTCCATCCCTTTCCATCACCTTCATCCCCCTCCATCCCTCTCCATCGCCCTTGATCCCCTCCATCCCTTTCCATCCCCTCCACCGCCTTCATTCCCCTCCATCTCCTGTGTCCCCCTCCATCACCATCCACCACCCCTTGTCCCTCTGCACCCCTGTCCATCCCTCTCCATCCCTCCTCAATCCCTTCCATCCCCTCCATATCTCTCCATCCCCTCCATCCCTCTACATCACCTTCATCCCTCTCTGTCCCTCTCCATCTCCTGCATCCCCATCCATCCCCATCCACCACCCCTTGTCCCTCTCCATCCATCTCCATCCCCTTCTTCCCCCTCTATCCCCTCTCCATCCCCTTCCATCCCCTCCACCCCCCTCCATCCCGGGTCCGTGCCTGCATCAGACCCTGCTGCAGCCCCCTCTCCTTGTTGCAGACAGCTGGAGGGCTGGGAGCTGGGTGCGGGTGCTGGCGCCCCGTGGTGCCCCCCAGGCCCCCCCCAGCCTGGTCTGTGCCGTGGGTGCTACCACCGGCCCTGTCCTTGTCTCCTGGCCGGGGGGGCCCAGGGGGGTGCTGGGGCTGGGGGGCGGCACGGGGCCGCTCGTCAGCCCCATGGGCATGGCCGGGGGGCCCGGGGGGCTCTGCGAGGTGAACTTCAACGCCTCCAGGCCCCCTGTCCGCAGGAGCGTGGAGCTGCACGGGGCCACAGGTGAGTACAGGGGAACCCCCGCTGAGCTGGTCACCCCTGGGGAAACTGAGGCAGTGGGGATGGCTTGGCCCCAGGGTGGGGGGATGGTGGAGGCCGTTGGGGGTCTGGGGGAGTGACGACAAATGGTGGGACGAGCCAGCCCCTCTCCCCCAGGCAGCTGCATGATCCCCGGCACCTGGGTCCTGGCCGGGGCTGGGGTGCTGCTGCTGCTCAGCCTCTGCCTCAGTATCCGCCACCTCCGCCGCCCCACGCTGATGGGTAAGGAGCCCGGCACGGGCAGGGGGTGGCCTGCCACCATGTCCCCCGCTGTTCCCCAGTGTCCTGTCCATCTCACTGTGACCCCTCCACCCCCATGCCCTTCCATCCCCGACCCCCCTCCATCATCCCTCATCCTGCCCCATCCCCCTCGGTCCCCCTGGGTCCCCTCCATCCCCATGCTGGGTACACCTCTCCCTGCTCTGTCCCCTCCAGGCCACCAGCCCAGCACCCCGCTGCCACCAGTGTCACGGGAGGATGAGGTGAGGCCGTGCAGCCCCCCGGCTGCCCCCCTGGCCGGGCTGGGGCATCTGGGCTGGCGGGGAGGCAGCGTCCCTCTGTCCCTCTGCTCAGGGACAGCAGGTGACAGGGGACGGTCGCAGCCCTGCCGGTGCCAGATGGGGGAACTGGGGGTGCGGGGGAGGCATCGTCCCCCACAGGGAGGGCTGACGTACGCCCAGCTGAGCTTCGCCGCCCCGGCAGGGCCCACGCCATGACCCGCAGCCGGACGTGGTGACGACCCCAAGCCCAGAGCTTGTCCATCTGTGCCTGAAGCCCCCGGCATCACCCTGCGAGCCCCCCCCCCGCACCCCCGCTTTGCCGAAGAGAAGGAAATAAAGAGCTTCGGGCTTTGGCAGCCTCCTGGGGCGATGGCACCGCGTGCCCAGCGGGTCCCCCAGCCCAGGGTCTGTGCCCAGGTCCCGGGGGTCTCCGGGGGGTCGCACAGGCCTCGCCCACCCTCTGGCTTGGAGGGCTTTGTGGGGTGCAGAGGGCCCCCCCGTTCCCCCCTTCTGCCTCCGGGAGGATCCCCGGGGCTGGTCCTCCCCCCCCCCGCAACTCCTGCGGCGCGGCCTCCCGCCAGCAAGGGGGCGCTGTCCCCGGTCCCCCGAGGACTACAGCTCCCGGCGT